>NC_053491.1:121952297-122294797 GCF_905171775.1 Rana temporaria | reverse complement strand
CAGGTCTAGTACACAGACATAAATCAATGTTAGAACCCCATGTAATAGTCAAGATCTTCTGCTTGTAGCAGCCCCATTAGGATGATACATAGTACTTGGTTACCTCTAGGTCTTACTGATCAGCAATTTCTGTATTCATGACAGAGAGTGCATACCAAAGCCCGGGGCCCATGAAAATTAGAACAAATTAGGAAGTTGGTATAAACTCTTAATACAGAAATAGAGAGATGAATTTGAAGCTTACCAAACAGGATTGTGATAGCAGAGCTCAGGATTAAGATTAATGCATGAAGTGAAAGACCTGAAAATAGTGAATAGAGACAAAAAACTGAAGCTGATGCGATGGACAAGGCACAAACACAGCAGCAGAGGAGACTCAGAGTTAAATGCCAAGTAATTGAAATCATTTATTAATAGTAGCAGTAACGTTAATAGTAGCATCAATAACATTAAGCAATTTATTTTTATTTTTTCATTTTGATTTACAGAATTTTAAAGAACTACATTATTTAGGCCTGAACTGGCAAAACAGATGTTGCAACCTCACACCCCTTTTTGCAAAAACATAAGTTTTCATTGCCAGGAGCCCAGTGAAATATGAATAAAGATAGAGTTTGTTGGGACCCCGGAGACCCAAAGAAATCAAAGGGAGTGGGTGGGGGCTGGTGGACTGTATCGGTACTAGGTAAATCAGTTATACAGAAGAGTATAGTAAAGGTAAAAAAGTTAAATTTATTAAAAAATAAACATAGCATAAGGGGATTAAGGAGTACACAATATTTTAAAATTACAACAGTAGTAGTGTAAAACAGATGGATTATACGACCAGCCAACACATCATAGAGATGGTATACAAGCCCTAATCTGCGGGCAGCGATGAGGCGGAGGGGATCATATAGATCAGGATCTCTACTAGTTTCGCTACTCGTGGTAGCTTCGTCAGGAGATATTGGTCTAAAAAATGACAATATATGGTTATTAACATTATGTACACATGGGAACATATGTACAAAGCCACTCAGGTAAAGAACACACATATATACAATCATTGAGAAATATTATACAAATAAAGTTCAAGGGGACAATACAAAGACTGTGCAGCTTACCTGTGCACACAAATTCACTCCTTGGGGGAGCCTGAGCCCAACGTGGAGAAAAAGGGATCTCACACGGGGTGTGAGGTGGTAAGGATGCCCCCAGCAAGGTGAGGATCTGTGGTGACTGTATATGGAGTAGTAGTTAGTATGGGCTGGATGGAATCTTACTTATAGCTAAAGTGAAAGGGCCACCGTGATGGAAGTGAAACAATAAAGAACAGTGAAGGAGGTGGAGGAAGTGGAGGGTTACATAAAAATTGTATTATATAAAGATTATCATTGCCCAACGCATATTTGGGGAAATTAGCTTGGTGGTCTGCAGTGCACCAAGCTCTGAGGAAAGGGGTACGCCCCCGAAACGCGTCAGCCCTAACAACGGTCATAGATTGAAGCGATTATCGTGTTTTGCCGATGGTGTTGGACTTCTGCTGTATTGTCTTTCAAGGCCTGATTTTATACTCCACTTGTGAGTACAATTATTTATTTTAAACAATTTTAATAAAACTCATATCAGTATCACACCAGGTCGGGGCGCCCTCCGCTCTCTCTTTTTTCTTTTTTAGTCTCATGAATTCCCACGATTCTGAGGAGGGCTGCAAGACTCTGAAAGATACCTTTTAATTTAACCTTACCATCTCATAACATCTTCCAAAAATACCGGAGCGCAGGAGATTTGTCTTGATAGAAGGGAAGAGCCACCAAGTAGGAGAGAACGGTGGCGGGAAGGAGATGCTGGAGTGGTGAGGAAGGGAGGAAGAGAGGAGGGGAATGTAAAGGGGGGATAAGTAGCAAATAAACAAGGAAGAGAAAGGGGAAGATGAGGAAAAAGGGGACGGGAAAAGGGAAGAGAGGGGGAAGGGGGGGGGAGAGAAAAGGAAGAGGAAAATAAAAAGGGGGGGAGGGAGGGGGAAAGGAAGGAAGGGGGGGCGGGAAAAGGGAGGGAGGGGGGAAGGGGGGGGGGAAGAAGGGGGGAAGAGAAGGGGCGGGAAAAAGGGTGGGGGGAAGGAAAAGGAGGAGGAGGGGGCGAGGGAGGGGGAAGGGAAGGGAAGGGTGGAAGAAATGAAGGTACAAGTGAAGGGGGAAGTGAAGAAAGGTAGGAAGGAAAGTTTGGGCTTTAAAATTAACAAGGGACAGGGGTATGGGAAAAAAGGAGGAACAGGAGGAAGTGTGGGGACAGGGGGTGGAAAGTTGCAATCAAGTCAAATAGGTGCTGCTGGTGAAGAGCAATGTGATAGTGAGGAAGGCATGTGGAGATAAATCGATTGGTCATACCTGTAAGGAATATTCAAAGCTTTAGGGCCCTAGGACCTAACTGATAGTAGGCAGGGACCAGAAAGGAACCGCCAGGAGCAGCGCTGGAAGAAGCCAATTTGAGGGGTACCAGCAGTGAAGGTAAATGGGTTAAGACCACCTGATGAGATGGAAGTATTAATAAAAGTAATAGGTGCACATGGTCACGGGATCAATGGAGAAATACCAGGGCATAGGTTCAAGTACTTACTTGTGGTAGGTGTACCGTCAAGCGTGTCCCAGGGCCGGGTGTGTATCACCCTGAGCACAGGGGCCCATGTCTTTATATCAGGCCAAATGACTGGTGTCACAGAACGGCGTAGCGGCGCCTACAGATGACGTCACCGTGTTTTACGTTGCCGTGACGTCATCGCGACGCTGCACCATATGTAGTGCATTGTGTACAGGCTAAGGGACCTGGGAGGGGTGATCTGGTGGGCGGCGGCTGAAGCAACCAACTGGCCATGTGTAAGTGTTTGTTACAGGCTGAGCTTTAGCAGTTTCCATGCCCAGCCATAGTGGATCTGCAGAATTACTAAACCAGTGCCAAATTTGATCCAACCTGTCCCACTCAATGCCTGTCCCAATAGAGCTGTGTAGGGTTAAACTGGAATGGGGGCATCTGGCTTTTTTATCTTTCCAAATGCATTTCCGAAGGAGACTAGACAGAATTTTCAGATGAGAATTAGGGATTGGTAAAACTCAGAATATGTAAAGAATTTGAGGTAGAATTAACATATTGCTTCCATCCTGCCAGATATGTTTTATAGTTTGTGTCTCAATTTTTGCGATGAGGGCCTTAAGATTGTACGTAGCTAAGGAGGCTGACGTGGCAGTTAAAGTGATTCCTGGGTATGATATATCTTGTGTGCTCCACATATATGATCCTGTATTCTAGATGTGCGAAATCCCCAGATCTAGTATGAGGGATTTGTTGAAATTAACTCTGTAGTATGAGACAGCACTAAAGCTTGTGAGTACTTGATGGGAATGTGGAAGGGAAGTAAGGGGATTGGTTAAAATGAGAATGACATTGTCCGCGAATAGATTGATTACATGCGGCTTAGAATTTCATTTAAAACTGTCCCATTGGGAATTCTAAATGTTTTAGACAAAAAACAGATGTGTAAACCTGTGCCACTGGTGATGAATACAAAGCTAAAATAGCAAACAATAGTGTCCCTGAAAACCGAACTTAGATAAGACCATAGACATGTACTGCCAGTGGACTCTGTTGATTGCCTTCACTGCATCTATGAAAAGAAGCAGAGAAAGTGTTCTAGTTTTCTCAGCATGATACATAATGTTGACTATCCTTTTGGCGGAATCGCATTGCCTACCCCTCACGAAACCTATCTGGTCGTCTTGAACCAAGGAAGGGAAAATGACAGTTAGACATTTGGCTAGAAGCTTAGCTTAGACTTTAACATCAATGTTTAAGAGTGAGATTTGTCTAAAGTTGTGGGTTCTTTGCCCAGTTTAGGTAGAGTGACCATATAAGCTCTCAGCATCTCTGGAGGAAACGAGGAGGTCTGGGCAGCATAGGCATTAACTTTTTGCATGTGTGGGGTTAGGATTTTGTGAAAGAGTTTGAAATAGTCATTGGATAAGCTATCAGGACCTGGAGCTTTCCCATTAAGTAGCGATAGTGTGATAGTATGACCTTTTCTATTTCTAGGGATGTGAATTAGAGATTGAAGGTGATATTCTGAAAGTGTGGGGAGATGTAGCTGCTTCAGGAAATTCTTAATGTCCTCAGAAGTGGGTTGGGGTATCTTATGGTCTTCGTGTAGGTTAAATATAGCTCCATAGTAATCAGCAAATTGGTTAGCTATATCTTGAGGATTAATGAGTCTATGAGTGAGAGTGGGGTGTATCAAGTGTGATACCCTTGCTTTTGATCTTACTCGTTTCAGTCTACTGGCAAGATATTTCCCTGCCCTGTTGGCATTTGCCTAGAATTGAAGTTTAAGCCTCATGTGTTAGCTGGGTTCTCAGCTCTTTCCTAAGTGTGGTGAGTGTATTTGAAATATTAAAGGGGTTGTAAAGGAATTTTTTTTTTCATTATAAGCATCTGCAGACATTCCTCTTTTCACTTCCTCATTGTTCATTTTTGCTCAGAAGTTGCTCTATTTCATCTCTGTTATGTTCACTTCCTGCTTGTCTGTTTATTACTCACCACTGTGAAGGGAGGCTTTACTGCGGTGATCAGTAACGTGCTCGCCCCCTCCTGTGAACTATATCTGTGCGGCAGGACCCTCTCTACGTGTTAGACTTCAAGGAGGTGTGAATTACTGGGCGTGCTGCAATGCATGCTGGGAAATGTAGTTCTTACATGAACGAGCACCTCAAACCAGGAAGTGAATGAGAGAACAGAAACTAGAATGCCGGAGGTGATATAGATGAAGGAATTTAATAGGTATTTACTTGTTTTTTAACAGAATCATTACACTATTTTGTCTTTCTACCTTGCAGACATTAATTTTAGGCAAAACATTTTTTCCTTTACAACTCCTTTAAGGGAGGGACTGGCTTTATTCTGGGATTCTAATTTGTGAATTTACAAGAGTAAAACATTGCATGTACCAAACATGTAGGCAGGACCGCCATCAGGAATTATGGGGCCCCTTACACAGCTTCAGGCATAGGCCCCCTTGAGCAGAGAACCGGGGGCGCAATTTAAGAAGCGGGGTGGCCCCTTACAAAAAGAAGAAGAAATAAAGAAAAATATGTATAAAAAAAGGGGGGTAGCCATCCGGGGCCCTGGGGACCTCTGGGCCCTTTAATAAAAATTTAAAAAAAATATATATATATAAACAAAAATAAAAAAATAAACATTTATTAAAAAAAAAAGGGACCTCTGAGCCCTTTAATAAAAAAAATATATATATAAAGAAATCAAAAGAAAAAAAAAATATATATATATGTATATATATGTATATATGTATGTATATATATATATATATATATATATATATATATATATATATATATATATATATATATATATATACAAGGGGGGTTGTCATCCGGGCCCCTGGGGACCTCTGGACCTCTAAAAAAAAAAAAATTGTCCCTTTAATAAAAAATAAAATAAAAATATATTTAAAAAAATATATATTTTTTATAAAAAAATACATAAAAAAAAGGGGATTACCATCTGGGGCCTCCGGGCCCTTACAGGTGTACTTCCTGTACCCCCCTGATGGCAGCCCTGCATGTAGGTGTAAAGAATTAACATAATAAAAGTAAGAAACAAAAACATAACAGATCCATAAATAGAGGGTCCCATAGAGGATTTTTTGAGCAGATTTACTACTGAAGTGGGAAAAGAGGGAATTGAACTTTGCATTCCCAAGTTGGGAGTGAGGGGGGAATAAGAGACGAAATGATGCATTTATATATTTAGGAGCCTTCATTGGTGTGTTTCTTTGGGTATTGCTTGTGTGATATCACTTGCCAACCTGTGTCCAGCTGTAATGGTTGAGGGCATGATGAGGTATTGTTAGCCTGTTTCGGGAGGATACCCCAGAGGTGAAAGTTTGGCCAATCTGTCCTCCAGAGTAAATACAGCAGTGGTAGTGGTAGTGCCATTGTAGGTGATGGCTAGTGTAGCAGGGTATTTCCATTTTTGTGGAGTTTGAGTTTTGTTTTGTATATCACTCGACATCACTGCGGCCATCTTGGATTCTGGAAAAAGGGCCAGATTTGCCCTTTTCTTCCAGAATCAATTTGCAATGGTGGTTTATGGGATTAGCCCATCCACCTGAGTCTATTTAAGTTCAGATTCAGGGTTAGCTGTCAGAGTCTCCTCAGCTGTGCCCTGCTAGGTTTCACTGACGCTGCTCTGTGGTAGGTACCTTTGTTTTTATTAGGGTTGTCCCGATACCACTTTTTTAGGACCGAGTACAAGTACCGATACTTTTTTTCAAGTAGTCGCCGATACCGAATACCGATACTTTTTTTTAATGTCATGTGACCGTTTTCAAACCACAATACAGACCAAAGATATTTTCTTTAGAATTATGAAGAACTGGTACATCATGGTGTGGGGCTGTTTTTTAGCATACGGTACTGGAAAACTACATATCATTGAAGGAGTGATCACTGTCAGTGCAGCTCATCGGTGCCAGTGCCCAAAAGTGCAGCTAGCCAGTGCCACCTATCAGTGCCCATTAGTGCATCAGTGCAGGGAGGCAGCTTATTAGTGCATCTCATCAGTGCCACCCAATCAATGCCAGTGCCACCTATCAGTGCCATCAATTTATGAGTGCCATTCAATCAATGCCAGTGCCACCTATCAGTGCCATCCAATGGTGCCATCCAATTTGTGTTCGATGTCACAAAAAAAAAAAAAAAAGTATTCTATTTTGGTATCGGGAGTATTTGCGCAAGTACGAGTACTAGCGCAAATACTCGGTATTGGTCCCGATACCGATACTGGTATCGGTATCTGGACAACCCTAGTTTTTATTCTCAAAAAAATGGTGATAAAAAAATTAAATAAAAAATAAATGTATGTTTTAAAAAAAAAAGAAAAAAAAAAGGTGTCAAAACTCCATAGTTTCTTTTTTTCCCTTTCTTACTAAATTTCCGCAGCTGATCCTTCTGCCTAAATTAGTCATTTATCTTGCAACAAAGATCCTTGCACTCCTATTAGGTATGTGACCAACTATATGTGAGTATAAAAAAAAAGTGCGCTCACTGGTCTAATGTGAGTTCCTTACATCGTGGCCCTGCCCGCTCCAAGAGGTCCAGAAAATCTTCAAGACACTGTGATGATGACAACTCAGACTGCAGGTCTCATTCTTCATGCCACCGGTGCCAGGTCCCATTCTTCACATCATAGATCAGAAGAATCAAGATCCAGAGGACAAGATCCTTCCCCCTCTCCTAGGACCTATACAAAGAAGAAATGCTGGACAGGTGGGGCCACACCACTACCAGACAGAGTGGTCTGTAAGGACTGTTTTATGGACTATGAGTCCAGCTGCGAGCTAGAAAATCAGCACGCTGTAGATCTGCTCAAGTGAACAATGAAGGACTCCTTCTCTGAGCTTGTGGCTTTGGTCCCCGCTCAACCACTTTAGCAGATGTCCCAGGTTCAGGATACAGAACCTAATCTCCCTGGTCCTTCAGCAGTCAGTACACCTCTGCCACTGTCAGGCTGACCAGCTAGAGACTCACCACCTGAAGATTCTTCAGAGGACTTTTCAGAGGAGTCAGAACCTTCTGGCTTCAGTCTCTCCTTGGTAAAACCATTCATCCAGGCAGTCAAAACTGCAATCACCTGAAAAGACGCAGAAGAGCCTCCTCAAGATTCTACGAGTTGCTTCCCATTCCTCAAAGGGAGGCAGGTTCTCTTCTCGTTGAGGGGCGAGATTAGTCAGGTCATGCAAACTGATAAAAAAAACTTTTATGGGGCTGGCTCAATAAACTATACCCCTTAACAGAGTCGGGAAGGCAGTCACTAAACTCCATGCCAGTGGTAGACGCATCAGTGGTGCAACTCGTAAAAAAAAAAGCGATTTACCAATGGAGGATTCCGCTTCCTTCAAATACCCTCTAGACAGGTGAACCAACCTGGAGCTGAAGAGGAGCTATTTAGCCACGGGAGCAGCGTGTAAGCCAGCTATCGCCCTCACGTCGGTATCAAATGCCATAAGATCTTGGACATATAATATTGAGACGGCTTTGCGTCAGGATGTCCCCAAGGAGGATATAATTAAAGCCTTGGAAGAGCTTAGATTGTCGGCAGACTTTGTCAGGGTAGAGGCCATTGTCACGTGCTCAGGTGCTCTGCAAGATCCATGTTGCATTCAATAATGGTGAAGAGGGCCTTCTGGCTGAAAGATTGGACGGCTGACTTATCCTCCAAACAAAATTGGTGCAAAATCCTATTTGATGGGAAAGCACTATTCAGAGACAAAACGGATAAAGCTATCTCCAGGCTGTCAGGAGGGAAGTTCAGTATGCTTCCCCAGGACAGAAGGATGCGAAGATTCAAAGGCGGGTCCTCTAGGTTCCGCCAGACAAATCCAATAGATTTTAGGCAGTCAAGACAGCCCAGAGACAACAAAAGACCTTGGAAAGGTACTCAGACATTCTTTTTTGAACAGGAAGATGAATGACCTTTCCGGCTCCACAGGAACAGAAGCAGTCTTTTTGACGCCAGAGTAGCCCAGGCACTCCCGGTGGGAGCCAGGCTAAAGTTCTTCATCCCAGTCTGGGCCACATGCTGTCAGGACCCCTGGGTTCTGTCGACAATTCAACGGGGGGCACCATTGGAATTTCTCTCATCCCCCACCTCGGAATTCTTTCAAAGGAACAGAGATTCCATCCTCTCCGCCAAAGGCTCAAGCTCTGTAAAACTTCCTAACGTCACTCCAGCTTCAGGGGGCGGCTGTTCTGGTTCCCTTGGCAGAGCGCTTCGCAGGCATCTACCTGTGACAGACCTTCAGAGGCTCAGCCGGTATGTCTGCCCCGAAAGCTTCAAAATGGAGTCCCTGAAGAGGATTATTCAGGCGGTCCAGCCATCAGATTGGATGATTTCAGTCGTTCTGCAGGATGCGTACCTACACGTTCTAATTCTACCTGCATTTCAAAAATGTCTGAGATTTGCAGTGGGATGGACCCACCTACAGTTTCAAGCCCTGCCTTTCGGTCTGTGCACCTCTCCCAGGGTGTTCACCAAGATACTAATATCCGCTCTGGTTCCCCTGCGGGAGAGGGGCTTGAGGATATTCCACTACTTGGACGACATCCTCCTCCTAGCAAGCAATCCGGATCAGTTGGCATGTCACCGGGAAATTCTTCTACAGTCCCTAAAAGAGCTAGGGTGGCTAATAAATTCCGAAAAGAGTCAACTAGCACCCACACAGCAGATAATCTACCTGGGTGCAATGTTCAACACTCAGGAAGGGACAGTGTCATTAAACCGCCAACGGCAAGGATTGTCACCCAGAGAATGATCAAGGTCATCTGGAGCCTGTATCTGACAGCTTCACAATGCCTAAACCTCATTTGCACAATGTCTTCTTGTATACCCATGGTTCCTTGGGCCTATTGGCACTTGAGGTAGTTCCAGACAGGTTTCTTGGCGCAGTGGAAGAAACAACGACTATCCCAGATGATACTGCTGATGGGAGTAATGCACAGGAGTCATCACTGGTGGACAGTTCCAGAAAACCTCTCCAAACCTCGTCACCTGGGCCCCCATCCTTGGATCACAATTATGTCCGATGCAAGCGGACAGGGCTGGGGAGCCCATTGCAGGGAAACCAGAATACAGGGTAAATGGTCATGTTCTACCCAGGGAGTGGTATCCAACATCTTGGAGATGAAGGCAGCCTTCTTAGCACTAACTTCTTTGGCATCCCAAATCAGAGGCCAGAGAATATTTCTACACCTAGACAACATGGCAGCTGTCGCTTATCTGCAGAAGCAAGGAGGCACTCGCAGCAGGTCGTTCCTCAAGGAGGTGGCGCTGATCATGCTCTGGGCAGAGAAGAACCTCCTGGAACCCAGAGCAATGTGTCTGCCGGGCAGGTTGAACACGGAAGCAGACACGTTGCCCAGAAACTTCTTGGGCAACAACGAATGGGCTCTCCACCCCCTCGTCTTCCATCAGATTGCCAGCATATGGGATCCCCCTCAGGTAGACCTGTTCGTCTCCCCGAAGAATACCAAGCTGGACAGATTCTTCTCTCAGCTTCCTGGGCAGCAAGGACTAATGTTTTGTTGAAGACGGTGTGCAGGGCCGCCACCTGGTCTTCTCACTATACGTTCCTCAGACACTACCATATTGGTCCAGGAGCTCTCACGACTGTTGAGTTTGGAAGAAGGGCAGTTCAGGCTGCTATGTTCTCTTCTAATTAAACATTTATTGTTAAGCATTATCCCACCTATGTCAGCTAGTTATTTATCACAGGTATGCTGCCATGGAGGCACCAGGAAAACGGAAAATTGTATCATACTTACCAGTAATTTTCCTTTCCTGGTGCCTATCCATGGCAGCATACGCTCCCACCCTCTGTATTCTATATTACAGAGAATGTTGGGGGAGGGACTATGCCTTTAATTTATGCTATTCACTAGTCCTGGAGGAGGAGTCGAGGCGGAGCTCTATCACAGGTGTGCTGCCATGGATAGGCACCAGGAAAGGAAAATTACTGGTAAGTATGATTCAATTTTCCATTTTCACAGACCCGGGATCCCCAAATCATGTACAAATTTACTGGCCCAGATTCAGGTAAAACCGCGCAATATTTGCGTGGGCAAAGGGCAACGATTTTTGCTCTGCGCCCACGCAAATATTTCGATTTGCCCGCGATTCACGGAGCAGTAGCTCCGTAAATTGCGCGGGCGCTATGCTAATTTGCCCTGCGTAAGGGCGCCTAATGTAAATGATCCCGCCGGGGGCGGGAATCATTTAAATTAGGCGCGCTCCCGCGCCGAGCGAACAGCGCATGCTCCGTCGGGAAACTTTCCCGACGTGCATTGCGGCAAATGACGTCGCAAGGACGTCATTTGCTTCTAAGTGAACGTGAATGGCGTCCAGCGCCATTCACGAATCACTTACGTAAACGACGTGAAATTCAAATTTCACGAGCGGGAAGGGTGGCTATACTTTAGCATTGGCTGCGCCTACTATGAGTAGGAGCAGCCTTACGCTAAAGTCGCCGTACGGAAAGCAGGGCCCGCGCAACTTTTGTGAATCGGTGGTAGTATGCAATTTGCATACTATACGCCGATCACAATGGCCGCGCCCCCTAGCGGCCAACGCAAGAATGCAGCCTGAGATATGAAGGCATAAGGAGGCTTATGTCTGTCATATCCTAGGCTGCAGTCCGCGTAGCGATGTTCCTGAATCAGGGGCATTCGCTACGCGGGAGCAAAACAGCTATTGCGCCGCGCAACCTATGGTTGCGCGGGCGCAATAGCTTCTTGAATCTGGGCCACTGTGTTTATCTCAGCTAGAGGATACATAACAATATACTATTATAAATTTCTATACTTTGCATAGTATCTTTGTTCTTTGTATTAAATATGCCCGTATATATCATCCAAAAAAATATTTATCTCCTTCTACCACCCACTTCTCTGCAAGTCTGCAGAGATTGCTTCACTAATGAGTATTTTAAGCCATGTTCAACTTTTTTATTTTTCAAAAATAATTAATGTCATGGGTTATTTCCCTCTACAAAGAATGCATATCTGTGACTTCATATGCTGCTAAAATTACAGGGATGCAAAAGAGTGCTAAAACAGCAAGAATGCAGCACAAGCAGATAAAAGCTTCATCAATTCTTAAACTCCAGTGTAGTTAACCAAAATATGTGTGTGCACATGCACACATGTTAAAATGTTTTCACAGAAATCCAGAAAAAATGTAGGATGATGGCTTTTAGATAGAATTTGGCTAAGACAGAGAGAATGTAATAGATTTGGTCATACATGAGCTTGTTGAAATTCAAAAGATCTAGTTATTGGACATTAAACCTAAATTTCAAGTTCACAAATAGAGTCAACAGGGAGTAACAGAAGTGGTTGTTAATAACTGCCTACTCTGACAGAAAAAAAAATACTAAGGAGAGATGCCCCTTGGGACTTTAACACAGCTTGGAATATAACACACATTTATTGAAATAAAAAATAATACACTCTGTTGTTCAAAGAGTTCCTAAAATCGTAATTTGTATGCTTAAAGTATATATAGTAGCTCTGACAAAGCCATAGACATACCGGTAATCCCCATACTAGAATAATTCATCCATCCAAAAGCATGTAACTACAATCAAAAAAGAAATATAACAGCCCAACGCACTTCAATCATTCCAATCCAAGACCTAAACTGACAGGCCGGGCAAAGAGAACATTAATCGGAGCAGCAGCCAAGAGGCCAATGGTAACTCTGGAGGAGAATCTGTCCACAGGACAAGTATTAGTTGTGCACTCCACAAATCTGGCCTTTATGGAAGAATGGCAAGAAGAAAGCCATAATATGTGGAAGAAGGTACTCTGGTAAGATGAGACCAAAATGTTCATGAAAATGAACACTTCACATAACCCTGAACACACCATCCCCACCTTGAAACATGGTGGTGGAGGCATCATGTTGTGGGGATGCTTATCTTCAGCAGGGACAGGGAAGCTGGTCAGAGTTGATGGGAAGATGGATGGAGCCATCTAGATATGCAAAGCTTGAAGAGATATACACAAAACGACTTGCAGCTGTAATTGCAGCGAAAGGTGGTTCTACAAAGTATTGACTTGGTCTATCAAATACAATTCCAATGAAATACATTTACATTTTTGGTTGTAACATGGCAAAATGTGAAACATTTCAAGGGGTATGAATCCATCCCAAAAAGTGCATACTGTTTAAAAAGTTTGTTAAGTGTCAAAGGAGGGACAAGGCTCTTTACTACCTAATTATTAAATCCACAGCGTTCACCACAGTAATGTCTCCAATCACCTACGAATGTCCACCATAAACAGCCAGGAAAGCAATGACCCCAGCCAGAGGTCATTTTATTTATGCTCACCTGTTTTTGAATTATGCAGATGACGTCCCTTCAGATCGCATGGCAGATGCGCCAGTGACATCACAGGCTGCAGAAGCAGTGAATGTATCCTAAACGGCACACATTTAGAAAATATTTCTTGCACCTACAGGTAAACTTTATTATAAGCTTACCCGTTGGTACAAGTGAGCAAGCGGTGTTTACTACTGCTTTAATCTTGTTACCCATTAAAGAACTATGATGACAACTCCTGTGTATGCCTTATTTCAACTTCCTATAATCAGAAACAAATCTCTAACAAAGATGAGACACTGGGAGCCAGGGTTGCCAACCGTCAGTATTTTTACTAGCAGCCAGGAAAAAATGGGCGCTTTTCTCCTGCCAGTATATGCCAGTGACAGAAAAAGGTCGCTAGTAAATAATATGGCTGTGACCCTCATAACCACAGATTTGAGTGCCTGCTACAGTGTTTTTGGGCAACACTAGTGGGGGGCAGGTCTGGCAGAGTCAGTGCCTGGGTGTGTCTTGTGATGTCATGGTGCAAGGGAGCCAAGTGCACCATGCAGAGCCTCATGTGGAGGTCTGCCGGATGGGAGCAAGGCAAGCTGGGAGCTGGACTATCAGTGTTGTTTGGACTGGAGTGGACTGAAGGGACCACCTGGCATGGAGAGAGACTGTCACTGTGACTCACGAGAGAACATGTCATGGTGAGGTGTCATCATCATCTATGCTGCTGCACACTGCTATCAGTGAGACTGTGAGAGTCAATTTAATGTGTGTGTGTGTGCCTGTCCCTGAGCTACTTACTTACTATATCGAAAATAAAATAAGAAATATGTTTTTTTCCTTAATATTTACCTTAAATCATATTGCTAAATGCTAGTAAAAAAAGGCTGTGCCAATAAATGTTGGTTGTTGTGTCAGTAAATTTCAATCTGGTAGGATGACAACACTGCTGGGAGCATGAGAAGAACAATCCCCAAAATATAGAACAGTTCAACCATTTCAGCTTGGGAATTTATTTTCTGAGGAGGAATGTCTATTCATAAAAAAAAGTTCCTCATGGGGGAAATTGTGGATCTCAGTGTATATGATCAACACCTGTGTTGATGGGCAGGTGTATATTTTGTGCTTTTGTGAGGCATTGTTAAATAATTAGTGTACAGACTATGCATATGCTTGCATATACTTTATATTATATGTTTTTTCTTTATATACCGTATTTGCCGGCGTATAAGACGACTGGGCGTAAAAAGACGACCCCCTAATTTTCCCGCTAAAATGTTGGTTTTGGGATATACTCACTGTATAAGATGACCCCCTTCCTACTAGGCATGCCTCGCCTCACCTCACTGTGCCATTACATGCGTCACTGTGCCATTACATGCCTCACTGTGCCATTACATACCAGACTGTGCCATTAGATGCCAGACTGTGCCAACAATACATGCCTCACTGTACCACCATTACATGCCTCACTGTGCCATTACATGCCTCACTGTGCCACCATTACATGCCTCACTGTGCCACCATTTCATGCCTCACTGTGCCATTATTACATGCCTCACTGTGCCATTGCATGCCTCACTGTGCCATGACATGCCTCACTGTGCCATTACATGCTTCACTGTGCCACCATTACATGTCTCACTGTGTCACTGCATACCTCACTGTGCCATTGCATGTCTTGACAATCCCTTACCTTAATCCTGACATGCAGAATCTGTCAGACTGCGGCCGTCCATTTTTCAAAAGCCGGGCCTCCTCCTTGTACTGTTCCGTGATAGGCGGAACACTCAGCTTCCCAGGAGACACTGGCCCAGATTCAAGAAGCAATTGCGCCCGTGTAACCATAAGTTACACGACGCAATTGCTTACTTGCTCCTGTGTAACGAGTGCTCCTGATTCAGGAACCTCGTTACACCGACTGCAGCCTAAAATCTGCGCGGCATAAGGCTCTTATGCCTCGCAGATTTTAGGCTGCATTCTTGCGTGTGCCGCTAGGGGGCGCTCCCATTGTGATCAGCCTGTAGTATGCAAATTGCATACTACCAACTGATTCACAAACTTGCGCGGGCCCCGCGCAAGCCAGGTACGGAGTTTCCGTACGGCAACTTTAGCGCAAGGCTGCCCCTTCTAATAGTAGGGGCAGCCAATGCTAAAGTATAGCCGCCGCTCCCGCGACGTGAAATTTGAATTTCACGTAGTTTGCGTAAGTGATTCGTGAATGGCGCTGGACGCCATTCACATTCACTTTGAAGCAAATGACGTCCTTGCGACATCATTTGCCGCAATGCACGTCGGGAAAGTTTCCCGACGGAGCATGCGCTGTACGCTCGGCGCGGGAGCGCGCCTAATTTAAATGATTCCCGCCCCCGGCGGGATCATTTACATTACGCGCGCTTACGCCGGGCAATTTTGCTGGCGCGCCCTCGCAATTTACGGAGCTACTGCTCCGTGAATCGAGGGCAGCGCAAAATATTTGCGGGGGCGCAGGGCAAAATCGTTGCCCTGCTCCCCCGCAAATATCGCGCAAATGTACCTGAATCTGGGCCACTGTGTTCAGTGTTACACCTATCACGGATGCCCTCTCGTCCGAGGACGAGAGGGCATCCTTGATAGGCGGAACACTGAACAGAGGCTCTGCTGGGAAGCTGAGTGTTCCGCCTATCACGGAACAGCAGAAGGAGGAGGCGCGGCTTTTGAAAAATGGACGGCCACGGTCTGCATGTTAGGTTACCGGCGTATAAGATGACCCCCAACTTTTAAGAAGAATTTCATGGGTTAAAAAGTCATCTTATGCGCCGGAAAATACGGTACTTCCCTCACATATCAGAACAAACCTTAGCCAATGCATCATTTATGAAAATATTACTAACAAATAATGTCAAAGGCTATGCAGATTTTCATTATTAGATATGATGGTGAGTATAAAGTTTTTTCACACTTTTTTGGTATGATTCATTTCAATTAATTCATTTTCACTTATAAATTCTCTGGAATTATTTTAGCTAAAACTATATTTAGTAACAGGAAATTCTGTCATGTCATCTTTCTTTACACTCAAAAGTACTCTGTGAAAGTCTTTATACAGCACCACACCAATTTCAGTTTCCAATGTGTCAAATCTTACTTCCTGCATACAGTATCTCACAAAAGTGAGTACACCCCTGACATTTTTGTAAATATTTTATTATAAATTTTCATGTGACAACACTGAAGAAATTACACTTTGCTGCAATGTAAAGTAGCGAGTGTACAGCTTGTATAACAGTGTAAATTTGCTGTCCCCTCAAAATAATTCAACACACAGCCATTAATATCTAAACCGCTGGCAACAAAAGTGAGTACACCCCTAAGTGAAAATGTCCAAATTGGGCCCAATTAGTAATTTTCCCTCTACGGTGTCATGTGACTCATTAGTGTTACAAGGTCTCAGGTGTAAATGGGGAGCAGGTGTGTTAAATTTCACACTGTCATACTGGTCACTGGAAGTTCAATATGGCAAGGAACTCTGAGAATGTGATAAAAGAATTGTTGCTCTACATAAAAATGGCATAGGCTATATAAAGTTTGACAAGACCCTGAAACTGAGCTGAAGCACAGTGGCCAAGACCATACAGTGGTTTAACAGGACAGGCCTCGCCATGGTTAACCAAGGAAGTTGTGTGCACATGCTCAGCGCCATATCCAGAGGTTGTCTTTGGGACATTTACATATGAGTGCTGCCAGCATCGCTGCAGAGGTTGAAGGGGTGGGGGGTCAGCCTGTCAGCGCTCAGACCATATGCCACACACTGCATCAAATTGGTCTGCATGGCTGTCGTGCCAAAAGGAAGCCTCTTTTAACCACTTGCCCACCAGGTGAATTCTGGCACTTCTCTCCTTCATGTGAAAATCACAATTTTTTTGCTAGAAAATTAATCAGAACCCCCAAACATTATATATTTTTTTTAGCAGACATCCTAGGGAATAAAATGGCAGTCATTGCAATACTTTTTGTCACACCGTATTTGCGCAGCGGTCTTACAAGCGCACTTTTTTTGGATAAAAATCACTTTTTTGAATTAAAAAATAAGACAACAATACATTTTGCCCAATTTTTTTATATATTGTGAAAGATAATGTTACGCCGAGTAAAATGATACCCAACATGTCACGCTTAAAAATTGCGCCCGCTCGTGGCATGGCGTCAAACTTTTACCCTTAAAAATCTCGATAGGCGACGTTTAAAAAATTCTACAGGTTGCATTTTTTGAGTTGCAGAGTAGGTCTAGGGCTAGAATTATTGCTCTCACTCTAACGATCGCGGCGATACCTCACTTGTGTGGTTTGAATACCGTTTTCATATGCGGGCGCTACTCGCGTATGCGTTTGCTTCTGCGCGCGAGCTCGTCCGGACGGGGCGCTTTAAAAAATTTTTTTTTGGTTTTCTTATTTATTTTTATTTAGTTTTATAATTTTTTACACTGAAAAAAAAAAAAAAAAAATTGATCACTTTTATTCCTATTACAAGGAATGTAAACATCCCTTGTAATAGAAAAAAGCATGACAGGTCCTCTTAAATATGAGATCTGGGGTCAAAAAGACCTCAGATCTCATAATTAGACTTAAATGCAAAAAAAAAAATAAAAAAAAAAAAATGTCATTTTTTCAAATGACAAAAAAAAAATGTTTCTTTAAGAGGCTGGGCGGGACTGACGTTTTGACGTCACTTCCGCCCAGCAGAGCTATGAGGACGGGTGAAGGAGATTTCTCCTTCAGTCCCGTCCCCGCTCAGCTGCCGGACACATCCGATCCCCTCCGCCGCTACCGACGGCTCCGGTAAGCGGCGGAGGGCGCGGGAGAGCGGCGGGAGGGGGGGGGCCCTCTCCCGCCACCGATAACGGCGATCTCGCGGCGAATCCGCCGCGGAGACCGCCGTTATCGTGTACACCACCGCCCCCTGAAAAGATGAATATCTCGGTTGTGGCAGCAGCTGCTGCCGTTATCGAGATATTCAACTTTAAAAAGAGGACGTCTTTTTGACATGGGGCGGTGGTCAAGAGGTTAAAGATGATGCACAAGAAAGCCCACAAACAGTTTGCTGAAGACACGCAGACTGAGGACATGGATTACTGGAACCATGTCCTGTGGTCTGATGAGATCAAGATTAACTTATTCGGTTCAGATGGTGTCAAGTTTGTGTGGCGGCAACCAGGTGAGGAGTACGAAGACAAGTGTGTCTTGCCTACAGTCAAGCATGGGGGTGGAAGTGTCATGATCTGGGGCTGCATGAGTGCTGCTGGCACTGGGGAGCTAGTGTTCATTGAGGGAACCATGAGTGACAACATTTACTGTGACATATAAATAGGTAATAGTGACTGCGCTGTGTAACGAAACGAACATCAATAGTGATACAAAACTCACTGAGTGAGTGAATTGAACACTAGGGGCAATATAACCTCCTTTAAAGTGAAGTGGAGTATATACATTAACAAAACATTAAAGCAACATGAATCTCTGGCGCAAAAATAAATAGATACTCAAACAAGCATGTACATTGATAAATCGTGAACAAAAAAATAAATATAGAAAGGTACAAATGAATTCACGTGGACGTGAAATATAAGACACACATGTGTGTAATATAACAAAGTCTTATAAACTGTGATCCCAAAGGAAAGCCAAGCTTCAGTGTTGAGGAAAAACTTCAGTGCAAACACCTTGAGGGTTATTTACGAAAGGCAAGTCCACTTTGCACTGCAAGTGCACTTGGAAGTGCAGTCGCTGTAGATCCAAGGGGGACATGCAAGGAAAATAAAAAACAGCATTTTAGCTTGCACACGATTGGAGGATAAAATCAGCAGAGCTTCCCCTCATTTCACATCTACCCCTTAGATTTACAGCGACTGCACTTCCAAGTGCACTTGTAGTGCAAAGTGGATTTGCCTTTCGTAAATAACCCCCCTTGTTTGGTTCCTAAATGCTCACCTCATGGCTATAGCACGGACAGCCAGAAACACCACAGGTGTATACTCAAAAGATGCAGCAAAACTTGTATGTAGCTGGAGAACTCCACATCAGATTGACATGTAAAGGAAACAGCAAAGGGATAATGGCGTAATACTGTGAGGGCACTTGGGAGAAATGAATGAATCACATAGACATGCACTCACATAGAGACCATGAATAGTGGGCCTATCTCCAACGAAGGCCGAGTTCGCAAGTGATCCTGTGTGTGTTCCTGAATGTCTCTCTTCCACTTCTTCCTCCTCCTGGCTTCCAAGTATTGTCAGGTATGTCACTCAGAGGATGTAGGTACAAGGAGAGAGAGAAGGAGGCACATAGTTCCGCAGTAAAAAGTTTTTAATGAAAAAGTGAAGTAAAATTCACATTTAAAATGATGGTACAAAGTAAAATCACATATGAGCGGCGAGCTCGTCACCACGCTTTGCCAGAGCATTTTTTTTCACAATCGTGTGTAGGCAAGTCCGGCTTAACAATAATCGGGTTGAAAAAAAAATCTTTTTTTCTAGACCATTAAAAATGGTTGTGTGGGTGGCTCAACGCGATTGGCACTGCGCTGACAAGCCATTCACCTCTGCAGCTAGGGGTTCGGATCCCGGTCTCGGCTACATGTGAATTGAGTTTGGTGGTCTCAGCCCGGCTCCCGGTGGGTGTGCTATGCGAGGTAAGCCTGCGCTTAGTACGCCCACCCCCCTCCCACAAAAACCACCACACTTACACGCACTCGAAATTGGGTTAACATCATGCACTTTGACCACGCGGTCTCTAAAAAGAGAGGCGAAGGACTAACGGGGCTGGTTGAGCGGGCTAATCCTCTCACTCCCTTATAGGGAGTCCCTCTGCCCCGTTGGGCTTCAAAGCGGAGCAGGTTGGGGCGGGCTGTGTGGGAGGACCCCCTCACACACCTGCCATTGCCACCCGGGGCATGGAGAAAGGTGGCAGATTGCCTCTGGGCGAGGCCTGCCTACTCCCAACTCCTGCAGTCCGGCTCCTCTCTCGAGTACACGCACAAAATACACTTTAAAAAAAAATGGTTGTGTGTACGCGGCATTAGAAACAGGCATATTGTGCACACATCAGATTTGTAATGCTACAATCGAGATGAGAGCTAATAAGGGAGTTTATGAGCAGCTTGGTGGCTTCACAGGTTAAGGAGTGTGTTTTTGAAATATTACGAAAGAGAACTCTGCAAGATTTGGACAGTGATTGGATTTGGGTCTATAAGGGCAGGTCAGAGTCCAGAATTACACCTAGTAGCCTGGCATGAGGGGAGCGACTAATAGTTGTAGTATTTGACCTTGATGAAAAAGTTGAGGAAGAGGGCATGGGGAATATTATGAGCTCAGTTTTAGTAAGATTTAGTGAGAAATAAGATATTTTCTGAGGTTGGTTTTGAACTTTCTTCCTTCTGGTGGGAGGTCACATGTTCTGTGTCTTCATTTGTTACAGGGAGTTAAGCTTCTTAAGGCTAAGTCCTATTCTTTGAATACCAGACAATAGGCCTGTCATTTGTTCGCCCTCTTGAAAGATGATATAAGCACAGGAGAGTGGGGCTAGTGTGAATCAATTCTGCTCAGCAAGTGCCTGGTTTATGCTTCATCCTAAGAGGTAAATCAACAAAAACCAACCTATGGACTATGAAGGCTATCCTGGGGGAGGCAGCTCACCTTAAGTGACTGTGGCATACTTATGAGTTGTATCAGTAGGCCTTTGGTGCCAATTACAACTGGCTAGAACCCTGTGATCACTGTCATGGTGTTTACTACCTCACACATGAGGGGAGCCCGTCTTTATACTCATTCTATTTTATCAATATCTTCTTGTAAGTGAGGTCTTCAGAACTGGACAAATCAATTAAAATTTCTTCTACCTCAACATCAGATAATTAATCCCTATTTGTAGGTACCAGGTCTTGGATATGATTACCTAGGGTTATACTTTTGACCGGATGTTTTAAAGAAACCACTTTCAACATATTTCTACTCTTGCTTGTAAACACAGTTTGAAAATCCCTGTTAATATCCATCATGTGAAGGTCACACATTTAAAAAAAACATCTCCCTTCATTGTCTTTTGCGTTATCTTGTCAATCAACAAGTTATCATTATCCTTATACTGTCCTGGGGGCACTATGACAGCATTTCTATGGGGAGATCCCTGTTTGTTCTGTAGCCAGACCTGGATAGTTTCAGATAGTTCATTTGTTTTATGAATACTTTATGCTATTCTAGACATATATGTCAACTCCATCGGCCTGTTTGCGACTCTATCTTTCCTGTATAGTGTGTACCATGAACCAATGACCATAAACCATGTATCTGTAATTGTAACAGTAAAGTCCAAGTTATCCTTGAACATGAGAGTTGTCAGTTCACAAAGCTTGTAACCTAAACTACATCCATGTGTACATATAGCGTGAGAAACACTGTCAAATTATCACTAACATCAACAACAACTGTCAAATTATCACTAACATCATGACTAACATCCTTTTTACCATGCATTGAATTCTGCAATATTAAATACTTTATCTTTTTGGTGCAATATCGACTATTAAGCTCTTCACAGTCCCTGGATTCCAGAATCCAATCTTTGGCATAAAAGCCTAAAGAAAACTGAAAAAGAAAACATTTCCTCCACTTAGTACAGCCGTTCTGGAGCCCCTCAATCTGTATTCATTTGGTGTCTTCTGGTGAATGAGCCGCGCTGCCTTCTGGGAACTGTGTGTATCCCAGGAGGCAGCCACCCATTTACAAAGCGCCGCGCAGGTCGCACATGCGCAGTAGGAAATGGGCAGTGAAGCCGTAAGCATGGAGGCGCCAGGACCGAGCGATCGCCGACATCGCGGGCGACTAGGGCAGGTAAGTGTCCTTATTAAAAGTCAGCAGCTACAGTGTTAGCAGCTGCTGACTTTTAAAAATAAATAAATTGTGGGTGGAATCCCGCTTTAACCTCTTTTTCCATAGGGCCCAGTGAAAAAGGCTTAATTTATAAAAGCAGGAGAATTTACCTTTATGTTTTCATGATCACGTTCTCCTCCTGTACTTTTGATTATACAGTTGTTCATGCATTTACTGTGTTTACACATGTTCAGAGTACCTAATCTGCCCTTTGAAGCATATATTTCTATTTTGTTTAAAAAAATAAACTCACTGCAAGCATTGAAACACAAAGTATAAATAATACCAGTAAAAATATTGTGAATTTATTGTGCATATAATGTGCATTTAGAAATATTCATGAAGGCATATAATTACAGTTTTGTCTCATAGCCACAGTTTTTTGTGCTAATGTGAATGAGGTTGACAGAACTCCTGTGCATGTGTCAGAGTGATGCAATCTCAGCCTGTCCAATGACAGTGGTCGGCGATTGAGACCTGGAAGCCAGCCGTCCGAAGACATTAGTGGCCAGCGAGGAGTTCCAGAATAGCGCTTTGCTAGATTGAAGGTAAGTATAGCTCCACATTTTAAGAAAGAGGTAAATCTTTACACGGTAGTTCAAAAATACAAATTAGGGTTACTAAACCACAGTAATATGAAAATAGTTCATTCACTATATACCTTTTTGGATGATCGGTATACCACTGTTACATGATAAACATCACAGTTTCTCGAGTGCTCTCTCAGGTAGGAGGAGATTTCCACTTCAGCCTGTACACGCCCACATGTGTGATGTCAATATCATGTGACCTGGCTAGCTCTAAGAACAAGTAAATGTTCTCTCCAGCATAAAAGACACAACTGAGCATGTGCAGGTTGGCTACCCTGTGTTAGCTGGCCTTCTTCAGATAGACAGTGCAGAAGTGGGAGGGTCCGTGCATACAGAAAAAAACTACCTTTTTACACATTGCAGAGGATTAACCCTTATGCCGCGTACACACCATCACTTTATGTGATGAAAAAAAAATACGTTTTTAAAAACGTCACTTTAAATGACCGTGTGTGGGGGAAAACGTTGTTTTATATCTTGTGAAAAACGACAAAAAAAATTGAAGCATGCTTCAATTTTATGTGTCGTTTTTCAAAACGTCGTTTTTTACTTCACAGAAATTGACCGTGTGTAGCAAAAAACGACGTTTAAAACGACGTTTTTACACCCACGCATGCTCAGAAGCTAGTTATGAAGCGAGCTTCAATGGAAAAACGTGGTGAACGTAACCTCGCTTTGCTAGAGCATTGTGAAAAAACGATGGTGTGTAGGTAACTTCATCTTTGAAAATTGAAGTTTCAAAAACGTAGTTTTTTACTTCACAGAAAATGTCGTTTTTTTTCATCACATAAAGTGATGGTGTGTACGCGGCATTAAGTTCCACAGTAAGTATAGCAAGCATGCTATGCTGCATATACAGACTGATTTGACTGTTGGGGGTTTAGTAAGGCCTCGTACACACGACCGTTTTCCTCAACAAAATCCATCAAGAAAAATGCTGGCAGAGCTTTTTTGCCGAGGAAAACGGTCGTGTGTATGTTTTTCGTCAAGAAAACTGTTGTGGAACATGTTCTCTTTTTTCTCGTCGGGAGTCTCAATTTCCTCGTCGTGTTTCTCATCGGGATGGTTTACGACAGGAAACACGTTTGTGTATGCTTAGAAACGCACGCATGCTCAGAATAAAGTATGAGTCGGGAGCGCACCTTCGGTAAAAGTAGCGTTCATAATGAAGATAGCACATTCGTCACGCTGTAACAGACTGAAAAGCGCGAATCGTCTCTCTCTTGACAGTGTGTATGCAAAGGAAGCTTGACAAGATTCTCGACAAGCCTGAGGAAAACGACATTTCATTTACGACGAGATTCTCGGTCGTGTGTATGAGGCCTTACACATTAAATCGCCTCCTAAGAACTGAAAGATACACACCAAGTATTCCAGACAAACAATGTCACCATATAGCCTAGCAATCCACATATAAACAGGACATCTACTTTAATGGGGTCGTAAAGGTACAATTACTTTTTCCTAAATAGCTTCCTTTACCATAGTGCAGTCCTCTTTCACTTACCTCATCCTTCGATTTTGCTTTTAAATGTCTTTATTTCTTCTGAGAAATCCTCACTTCCTGTTCTTCTGTCTGTAACTCCACACAGTAATGAAAGGCTTTCTCCCTGGTGTGGAGTGTTGTGCTCGCCCCCTCCCTTGGACTACACAGCTCCTTTCTCTATCTGCAATGTAGAGAGTGTCCTGACTCTCCTGTAGTCCAAGGGAGGGGGCGAGTACGACACTCCACACCAGGGAGAAAGCCTTGCATTACTGTGTGGAGTTACAGACAGAAGAACAGGAAGTGAGGATTTCTCAGAAGAAATAAGGACATTTAAAAGCAAAATGGAAGGATGAGGTAAGTGAAGGAAGACTACACTAAGGTAAAGGAAGCTACTTAGGAAAAAAAATTGTACCTTTACAACCCCTTTAAAAGAGAGCCAAACTAGTATTGCACTGAACCAAAAAGGTCTTCAAAAATGCACTCACAATGAGCAAACTTATTAAAAAGCATATTATCTATCTATCTATCTATCTATCTATCTATCTATCTATCTATCTATCTATCTATCTATCTATCTATCTATCTATCTATCTATCTATCTATCTATCTATCTATCTATCTATCTATCTATCAATCTATCTATCTATATATCTATCAATAAAAAAGCACAGGCAACAGAGCACATTGATTCAAGATATGGGCAAGGTACATGTCCTGATTAAAGTGGCATATGACTTAAAGTGGAGTTCCACCCATAAATATAACATTACATCAGTAGTTTTAAAAAAATGTCATTAGTCCTTTACGATTTTTTTTTTTTTTTTTAGATGCCTTCAAAGTGTTGTTGCTAGGCAGAATAGTTAATCTTCCCACTTCCTGCACCTAGGTGCTTAATGCTTCCTAACCTACACCGCACAGACTCCTGGGAATGTAGTGGGTGTAACTTTCCAGGAGTCTGTGCACTCCCCAGTCTCAAAGAATCATGTGACTTGGACAGCACAGGTGCTGAAACCTGATCTGACACTGCTTGTGCAGCACTGAGCATGTGCTAGATCTGCAAGGCTGAAATCCAGGAAGTCATACAGTCTGGCTTCATGATGCCCACACTTAAGATGGCCCCAGTCAATTTCTATTTTATAAAGTGTCTAAATGCTGTAACAACCTAACAAAACGGACCTTAGTTTACAGACTAACTTTACTAGAATACATTAAGCTTGTGTATTACAGGGGTATTTATATTTAAAAAGTGAAATTGTGGCCGGAACTCCGCTTTAAAGAATATTTCCACTTTTGCAGTCCAATTTGAGAAAACCCCATTATATGTTTGTTATGTGTTCCCATTTACACAACATATCTAAAAAAAGAAAAAAAAAATACTTTCCAAGGAAGTATTTCTAAGATAAAAACAGAAGGTGTCATGACTGACTCTAACATTTTCTGGAGAGATTCACAGTCGTTCTGTCCCCACACAAGCTTTACTGTAGCTATCCCTCAATAACATATAGTCCAGGAGGGCGGTTTCTACATTTTAACCCGTTGTTAATATAGACAGTGGGGGTTATTTACGAAAGGCAAATCCACTTTGCACTACAAGTGCAAACTACAAGTGCAAAGTGCACTTGAAATTGCACTAAAAGTGCACTTGGAAGTGCAGTCGCTGTAGATCAGAGGGGGACATGCAAGGAAAATAAAAAACAGCATTTTAGCTTGTACATGATTGGATAAAAAATCAGCAGAGCTTCCCCTCATTTCAGATCTACCCCTCAAATTTACAGCGACTGCACTTCCAAGTGCACTTTCAGTGCAATTGCAAGTGCACTTTGCACTTATAGGGCCAGATTCTCGTAGATCCGGCGTATCTCTGCGGCGGCGTAACGTATGTCATTTACGTTACGCCGCCGCAAGTTTTACAGGCAAGTGCTTTATTCAGAAAGCACTTGCCTGTAAAGTTGCAGCGGCGTAGCGTAAATCACCCGGCGCAAGCCCGCCTAATTCAAATTAGCCGGGTAGGGGGCGTGGAGCATTTCAATTAAGCGTGTTCCCGGGCCGTCTGGAAAATATCACAGGGTGCATTGCTCCAAATGACGTCGCAAGGATGTCATTGGTTTCGCCCCATTCACGGACGACTTATGCAAACAATGTAAATTTTTAAATTTCGACGTGGGAACGACGGCCATACTTAACATTGGTTGTCCCTCATATAGCAGGGGCAACTTTACGTCGCGCAAACCTAACGTAAACGTCGTAACTTCACTGTGTCAACCGCGCGTATGTTCGGGAATTTGCATATCTAGGTAATTTGCATACTCGACGGGGAAAACGACGGAAGTGACACCTAGCGGCAACAAAAAAAAAAAATTGCATTTAAGATCCGACAGCGTAAGGGCCTTACGCCTGTCGGATCTAATGGATATCTATGCGTAACTGATTCTAAGAATCAGTCGCATAGATACGACGGCCCAGATTAGGACTTACGACGGCGTACATGGCGTTGCGCCGTCCTAAGCCCTTTGAGAATCTGGGCCGTAGTTTGCACTTGTAGTGCAAAGTGAATTTACCTTTCGTAATTAACCCCCAGTGTGTTTAAATGATAATAAAGACCTGTAAACACAGGGCAAACAGGGTTAACTATGTTAAACCTTAACACAGTACATCAAAATGAAAAATAGCAATTTTTTATCAAACATATTAAATATAAGTAGCTGATTTACCAATTTAGCCTCACAAATGGAAATACACTTTAATTTAATATACTATATATTAATGCTAAGAATTTAAACAGTGCATTTATATATATATGTAACTTATACAGGAATATTTAGAAAATGTTGTACAGCTTTTTATTTGCATAACTGGTTCTTTTGATTACCTGTCCACTGTATTTTTTTTTTTTTAATCCTTTACACTTTTGCATTAAAGTAAATATCCTTTCAAACCCAGCCTGAAATTTTGTACAGAATTTTCCGATGTTTCATTTCTACAGGACTTTTTCAAGGTTGATGTTTAATTCTCTTGTAAAAAAATGTTTTTATATTGTGTAATATACTAATAAATATTTTATTGAAGTTGTAAAAAGTATTTTGCTGCCTATGTCTGTTTAATATTTTATAGTTTTACTTTGCCAGTTCCCCTTGCAAATCTGCACCATTAAGCAAGAACTCATTCAATCTAGAACAGGCTGCTTTCCATGATGGCTTGCCACTCCTTGCTTTTTGTAGTTCACTTTGTACTGTAAATAACCAGTTTCTGACCTTCATTAAAATCACTAGTTCAAACACGTATCTCTTAAGTTTTATTTTTCATGCTATACCTCAAGGCATTTACACAAATGAAACCACTATGGGTGGTCCAGCATTAAATATCACAAATTAACCTGTTATATGCGGTTCAATGAGCCATTTGAAAAAATAAAATTTTACTCGGAGAGCAAGAAAATAAAATTGAATTTAAGGAGATGAAAACGTATATACCTATTTTATTTTATTAGATTTTTATAACTAATGTTTGTTTTAGAGCAGCTTGGTTTTCAGCTTGTTACAATACAAAGCTCTGATGAATCAATACTTTTTGTCTTTGAATTAGGCCAATATAACATTTACAGGTAATACAAACTGCAATACTGTCAAATATTATTAATGCCAGATTTTATTTGCTTGACTAAGAAGAACAAGTGGTGTTTTTTACACAAATTCCTTGATTCTGAGAGGAGGATTTTTTTAGCACATTTGTTTGATGAGTATAAATTTGCCACCAAAAGTTTAATGATATTGGCGACTTTTGTGTCACTTGTAATAATTTTGTTTTTATAATAACCTCACTTGTTTTAAGCGGTGCGCTTCCTTATTTTATGGTTGTAGTGGGTATCCTATATTTGATGTGCTGGCAGCTTATGCAAATGTTTTACCTTTATCGCAGCAGTTCTCTTTATATATACTTGGCATGGCAACACTTTTTCCATCATCTCAAACATGGCCAGGGCATAAGGCATAAAAGAGACAAGAGCCATCTAGCATTAAAACCGGTTGATAATACATTACAAAAACCTCATCAAAATATCAAGGCAATTGCCCTTATGATAAAATAGCTAAAGTACAGCAGGTACAACGAGCTGCCTTTCCTAGCTCCCCAAAATTACAATGCAAAAACATGTTTTCTGAAAGGCTTTCCAGATTACCCTTCCCACCTACATTGTGTCAGCAAGTTTATGTATATATCTGCCCCATAAATGTGGTGAACTTCACTAAAAAGGGCATTTATACTTCACTTGACTTTGAAAGTTTTGAATATTTGTTGTTAAAACTTTAGCAAATAATGTACATTGACTTATCTAAGAAGGCGGTACAATATGTACAAAATATAGTCACCCATAGTAATTAGTGAATATTTCTGGGGATTTTGTTTATCTGACTGCATTCTTTTCCCATTTTTCTTGATTTTGACAATGCCTCATCTTCAGCTAAACAACAACTACATTGCGAATGTCCTAAGTCTATTTACTTGGCAATAAATTCCTAAACACCTTCATATAAGTGTTAGGAGCATGAGATACATTCCTACACTATCTATATCTGTACCATCTATCCTTGCCTTATTACAGTCTGTCACTCCACAGTATGCTATTCTCTTTCCCTGGCCTGCTGGTGTCAGCACCCCCATGGTCCTATTGGCTGTCAATAGTGTTCATATTTCCTCCTAGTTAGATAGTAACTGACACAAACCACTTTGTCCATTCTGTTCTGATTGGCTGTGGTGCTGTGGCACTCTATTTGAGCATCACAAGTCCAGGGCTCTGAGCTTGTAATAGAGGTCTGTTTCTTGACTCCTGCACATATGCCCTGCCTTACCTTGTCTTGGGTTGCTAATGTTGTTTAACACTTGTCTAACTCTTGCCTAGATATGGATTGCTCTACTAATTGCTGCTTTCCCTGACCCTTGCTTGGATAATATAGGTTTCTGTTGGCCGCTAGTGATTCTTACCTCAAGATGTACACTTTAATTAGAGTTTTGTAGTTTTTTTGCATTAGTGCAAAAAACTGTAAAAAATCTTTAATGCTTTAGACTTACAGTAGATGAAAAATATAAATTAATAACAATAAAGTAATGTGTATTATAAACAACTGCTGATCTCTTGCAGCACATTTTCAGCCACTTGCTTTTTATAGGTGTAGCAGGGTCATACTATCATGGACTATTTATAGCCTGAATCCCCACCGAAGTTCCAGTTACATTTGTACATACGTGTTTATATTTCTTTAAAAGCAACGCATTGTGGGACTAGAAGTACCAGGAGAAATGGACTCCAATGACATTTAGTATGAATAGACTATACTTCCCACAATGCCCTGCCTTCTTGGAGCACCTGACACCTCCTCACAGCCTTATGGTAGAGGTTACTTAAAGGCAGGGAGGAGCTGAGGGATTTCGCTCTCTTGGGACCTGCGCCTTTTCCTCTTTTCCTCTAAAGAGGGTGAATCAATTAAAGAGAGTAGCTCCCTAATCTATCCAGCGGCTCCTGCGGGGGTAGCGCTACATAGGCATGGCTGCATGGGCTATATCTGGGCCCCTTTTTCTAATGGCACAACAGCAGACCATGCCTTTTTAATATGTGTTGAAACTACCACGTATAGTCTCCATTAGAAGCTTGTGTGACGCAGTGACAATGCAAGAACACAAATTGGAGAATAGGACAGAGTCATGTCACTCTATAAAAGGAAGGGCTTGAATTAAGATAGGATTACCAGGCATTTTTTTTATGTAAGCTGCAAATCGAAAATATTGAAAATAACTTTAAAAAATGTTGATACTGGATACTGAATGAATACGGAAATGTTACAATTGTATCCCTGGATTACCAGTCTTCACAAAGTAAAGTGAGCTAAATAGTTAAACCTACTTTATTCATTCAGAGATTGTTTTATTGGCTTTACATTTAGAGTTTTTTCCATTCACAGAATGGAAAAAATACTAAACTGTTGAAAAGATTTGGATAAAGTTAATCCTAGTTCAAACACTGCTGTTTTCAAGGATTTTTTTTTTTTTTTTTTAGTTTTTAGTTTACAAGTCGTCCATCAAGACTAGCAATTTTTGGCACATCATGAACGCAAGATAATTACATGGCAGTTGAGAGCTCACACTTCTTGTCACTTTACCATAAAGCCTTCCTAATGCTGTAATACCATTGATAACTTCACAAGATAACACAGAAGTGTCTACCGGCTATATCATTTGAACCAGCAGTTAACAAAGGGAACACAACTTTCATTAAGCATACAACTTTTCTGTCAGTTTAAACTGATAGTGATTTTGATAAGGCAGACTAAATTATCTTTACATTTACTAAATATAATTTATACTAAGACTATAAACAGGCTATGAAATATCCTATTTATTTTAAACATTAAGATTACATATTAGATAGATAATCCCATTGTATCTTAACTGTTGCCTTTGTTTCTGTTTATGCCATTTCTATAGGAGATATACAGTATAATGGAGAAATGTCTCTCTAATGGACGATGATCATTCATTTGTGTGATCAGGTAAAGATACATATCGTCATATACTGTAGATGTTGTTTCACAAATATTGTTTTTACTACCATTCTTTTGAAACAACAGCAGTATCTAGGTTATGAATACGCCAGGTGAAAACAAGTTTCCTTTTAAGCTGATAATTCTTAAAAGACCATTTGAAACCCCCCAATTTGTGATATGCAAAATGTTGCAATTTAATATATGTGTTTCCATGGCTGTGAACTTTAATGAGAATCCCAGTGAAGTCAATGGGAGTAAAACTTTGAATATCAATTTTCAGATTTTTTAGGGCCAAGGGATTGTAACAAAAAAAGAGTGTGGGAAGCTGGGCACTGTCAGAGGCATATGTAATAATGTAAAAACAAATAAATAAATAATATCATTTGACTGGGGGCATCTTTTTTAATACGGCATAAAGTGAAGCATTAACAAATGTCTAATTCCATTAAATAGCAAGCTTGGAGAATGCTTTAAAGTTGCCCGCGATGTGGTGCACCTGTAGAATGTACTAAAGCAAAAGTGACATTTAGAAAGCAAAACAATTGTATTTGCTGTTAAATTATGTTTCACAGCCAGCTTTGTTCTGTTTTTAAACAAAGCCATATTCAAGGTGAATAGGCAAAAGAATGTCAAACAAAGGGCACCGGGAGCTGGATACTGCCCTGGGGTACCAAAGCAATGAAAAAAAGTAAAAAAGTTTTACATTTTTTTTTGTTTGTATTAGCTCTTAGTAAGATAGTAAGTCAATCAACAATAAGTGGATTCAAATATGTTTTGGACAAACAAATTTATAATTGGACAAAAAAGTTACCAAAAAAAAAAAAAACATCCATACCATTCAAGGACTCCCTGTAAAAAAAAAATGCACAGATCTAAACAGGAAGCTGTCATGTTTAGTGACAGTAGTAATACTGCCAATAAATGTATAACTACTTCCTGCAGAAACCTACAATTGATTAGAGTGGACAGGTGAACAAGCTATTTCATTTTCCCACTCAATGAACAGCAAATGGCCAGGACTCATAGTGATGGACTAAACCAGAGCTTCATATCCTGTAGTATGGAATTCTGTAGTCCAACAATTATTGCCTGAAATTATTTTTCAATGATTTCACATTCAGCATACTACTGGGATTTAATAGAAACAATGTTTTGTTCCTGCAGCGGCAATAAACCAACACTTGATTTCCCAGAATTCAGGACAATGAGACTTTGAAACCTAACAGAAAAAGGATAAATAACAGTAAAAACAAAGATAGCCCGGCCTTTAACCAAAACACATAAGAAAATGTGCAGGTTGTCAATAATATTAACACAGCCCCTATTGTTTTTCTGGGGACTCCCTGTAACATAAATGTATTAGCTGTAGATCCTGCCATAGATATGTTATATTTTTCCACAGGTCAAGCTATTCAGCAAAAGGAATCATTTTATTTACAGGAAGTCCCTGTCCCAGCTGTCCCTAGGCGGCAGTAAATGGCAGCTGTTTAAAAAAAAAAAAATACCTGTAAGACAATTGCATAATGCACATTATGACGTACTTACCTTGGAACAAAGCCTTTCAGTGATGCACTGTCATCCCTGAGAGGCTCTCTGTTCCAGCACAAAGCTCTGAAGATCCGGCAAGGTATGCCGGACCTTCAGAGCGCATGTGCCGATGATGTCATCAGCTGCATGCAGGGTGAATATCTCCTAAACGGTGCACGTTTAGGAGATATTAATTTTACCTACACATAAGCCTTATTATAGGTAAATTTGTATGTTTAATGATGCTGTCATTTAAACCAGCAGCCTGAGGGCATACTGTAGCTGAAATGTATTACTGCAGTAAACAACTACATAAAGGTGATTATTGTAGCCAATGCTGCTTTTTATTTTATATTTTAACATGCTATTTTTTTTTTTTTACTAGTGTTCTACCTAAAACATAACCATACAATATTAAATTACTATTGTCTAGTGATTCTGAACAATACCCTGGTGGCCACGACTCTGACCAATATTTCAATACCTTGACAGATTTAGGATAACTATTATACAGGCTAGAATACCCTGAGTAGATATGTGAAAATGTGTCCTATTTGTTCAATTGGCATCTTTGGATTAACTAAGTTGGTTTTTCTTAAGATGCTATCCTAGTTATTGACATTTTTTTAAATTGGGAACCAGAGGAGACCATGTTTCATGTCCTTAAAACATATTCTGCTCCTATCAATTCTTAAAAAATAAGCTCAAAACAAAATCTCTTTTTATGCAATGGTTTGCTTTATAAAACCATCGCTAAACCAGAATTTTAACCTCATCATTCAAGCTCCTGCAGTAAGAAATATAGCCTGAAGACAGAGTAAAATAGAACTTCATACACATGAATCATTTTCATAAATGAGTGCAGAAAGAGGTCAGGCCAGGAGACATAAAAGGTTACATGTGTTAGTGAGATAAAACCTCATTCATCCTCTTCTTAATGTCAGTTCTTGAAGGGTGTTGCCTTCAGCTTCAATAAAACACTTTATTTGGTGAACATTTGCTAAAAATATATTAATTTTCTCAATTTTTAGAACAGTTTTTGCAATAGATGGTTGTCTAAACATACCCTGGAACGTAATTATTTTATATTATTATATCTTTACTTTGTATAATTATTAAGTATGAACTAAGAGAAAAGTGTGATGCTTCATGTATGTATTCCTAGAGATCTGTGTATAAGTTTTTATTTCTAATTTAGTAGTCTGTAATCAGTGATTCAAAAGTGATTCTGAAGACTAATGCCACGTACACGCGATCGGTTCATCCGATGAAAACGGACTGATGGATTTTTCATCAGATATCTGATGAAGCTAACTTTCATCAGTCGTGCCTACACACCATCAGTTAAAAAAACGATTGTGTCAGAACGCGGTGACGTACACCACGTAAGACGGCACTATAAAGGGGAAGTTAAAATCCAATGGCGCCACCCTTGGGGCTGCTTTTGCTGATTTCATGTTGTTTCGTATGTTAGTAAAAGTTTGGTGAGAGCCGATTCGCGCTTTTCAGTCTCCATGCTTTTCAGATCGTTTTATGGTGTTCAGTTCGTGCTTGTGGGTTCGTATCTGTCTTTCAGTGCATGCAGTCATGTCGTATCTGTTTTGAAGTGCGTTCCTGTCTGCTTGTTTTCTGTTTTTCAGGTCGTTCTTTATAGGTCTTGCTGTTCCTAGGTGCGTTCTGTTTAAAGTTCGTTCTGACCAGCCGACTGGTTTGAAGCCATTTTGGAAGTACGTTCTCATTCTCGAGTTCGTGCTGCGTATGGGCTTACTGTTACCCGATCTGAGGCCATGAACAGGGTGAGGAGGAGTTCATGGGCCAAGAATTGGTTGCTCCAGCATGACCAATTGTCTCATATGCCTTTGCTGCGGGAAATCCAGGAGAATAACCCTGATGATTTCAGGAACTTTCTCCGTATGACGGACCCCGTTTTTCACCATCTGTTGGATTTGTTGTCCCCCTATATCACGAGGCAGGACACTGTGATGCGCCAAGCCATCACTGTCAAGCAGAGGCTCATTGCCACGTTGAGGTACCTGGCGACTGGAAGAAGCTTGCAGGACCTCAAGTTCTCGACAGGCATCTCCCCCCAGGCGCTTGGGATCATCATCCCAGAGACGTGTTCTGCCATCATCCAAGTAATGCAGAAGGACTATCTTAAGGTAAGTTTTCTCCTTTAACATCACATTATATGTCTTTAATGTATGCTAATGTCTTGTATTTCTTTCATCCTTCCCTAATTACCATGATTGTAATATGCTGTGAATTTCCCCTATGTCCCCATGCATGCTGTAAGCTTTTAATGCTCTTTTTTTGGCCTACATGCATATTTCCCTTCACTAACCTCTCCAGCATGCTATCCTTGGCCCAAAAACATCTAGCCTAGTCTGTTTTAAAAATGCATTTTGTCTGCTCCATTGTAGTTCTGCCCACCCCAAAATATGTCCCAATGTATTGTTTCTTATTCAATTTAGGCAGAGTGCTAGAGGTTTTTTTAAATTGTTTAATGGGCCATCAAAAGGGTGAGGAATCTGATAAGTGGGCCTATTTATTTTTTGGCTTTAAATACTCATTAAAATAAATGTTATACTGATGTTGGACAAGGATGTCTTTTTGTGATCTGATTGCAATGTTTATGTGCAAAAGTACTATTTTTTTTTGTTTGACTCCACAGTTTCCTTCCACGCCACAGGAATGGCAGACTGTGGCATCCCATTTTGCCCAGCGATGGGACTTTCCTAACTGCGGAGGAGCAAATGATGGGAAACACGTCCGCATAGTGCCGCCACCCCGTTTGGGGTCATACTAATATAATTATAAAGGTTTTAATAGTATTGTGTTGATGGTGGTGGTGTCGGCACAGTACGAGTTCATGTATGTGGACGTGGGGAAGAATGGCCGGATGTCCGATGGCGGAGTATTCGCTCAAACGGAGTTTGCCCGACGTCTCCAGACTGGTGGCCTGGCACTGCCACCGGATGAAGATAATGTGGAGGGACTACCATTTGTGTTTGTTGCGGATGAAGCTTTCGGGCTGGGACCACACCTGATGAGGCCAGAGGACACTCACCCCGGAGAGGAGGGTTTTTAATTACCGGCTGGCCAGAGCCCGGAGGGTTGTAGAGAATGTCTTCAGGATAATGGCCAGCCGGTTCCGTCTGTTCCTGACAGCCATCCACATGGCGGAATATAAACTTAACTCCATTGTTTTTTGCTGCTGCATACTGCACAATTTTCTGCACAGACATTCTGTTTCGTATCTATCTAACCTTGGGCCTGAGGCAGGACTATCCGAAACCCTGACTGGCCTGGACACTGGCCGTACTGGCTGGCCCCCCAAACTGCTCATGGTCCACGTCAGAAATACATGGAGTACTTCACGGGTAGGGGGGCCATCGCTATGCCAGACCATATCTAATTTTTTAAACCCAAAAAACAAACACAAAATTTGATCTTTGAAAAACCTGTTTTGTCATTTTTGCTTGTGTTTCTTTTATCTGTCTCCCTGGTTCTCCTATAGTGCACTTGTAGTGCCAAATGGATTTCTCTGTTTTCGTAAATAACCACAATTGTCACAGTAATCACTCACTTTTAAATGTACAAACTGGTATTGAGCATAGAAAGAAAAAGCCACACATTGTATTTTTTGGGGGTTTTAATCTGTGCACAACTTGTGCGGTTTTTTAATTTTCTGGTAGAAAATTATTTTATTTTTTTTGCCTAAAACCAGGCATGTTTAAAACAAGAAAATATCTACAAACAATGGAACTTACAAAGTTCAACCTTAGAAACACATGAGATGGGGTGATGTCACCCCTGAACAAGCCAGAATTTGAAGATGCACACAGTTTGTGGGGCAAAATGGGGATTTCTAACATGATCCCATGCCAAATTTCAACATGTGCTATCTGCCATCATGGGGGATCAATGGATGTGTTTTGGGGGTGCAAACCCTTCCTCTCACCTACTTGAGTAGCAAGGAAGGGGTTGCACCCACAAAGCACAGACATAGATATCCTGTGATGGCAGATAGCACATGTTGACACACTGTGTGCATCTTCAAATTTTGGCTTGTGGATTATCTAATGCAAATGTGGCGCAGAACACAACATATAAAAATGGTGGGGGGGTCAGTGTACTATTTGCCCCAACATGTCAATGATGTTTTTATATTTTTGTTCAATGACATTCATCCTATTCCTCATAATGTCCATTTCACTACTACATTTCATTATTTCTTGTATCACAATTTTTGCACTAGCACTTGAGAAATGAGTACTAGTAGTTGCTGTGACATCACCATGTTCATCCCCTGAAAAAAAAACAAAGGGTTTATTAGAAATATGCAGGCCTACATCTCTTTACCTGAAGCTGTGGTGACAGACACTGACCTGTTGTGCTGATAATCTCCACCTCTCCTTCATCCACCTCTCCTTCATCCACCTCTCCTTCAACCTCTCCTTCTTCCACATCTACTTCCTCCACATGCTGAGGTTGGTGTTGTTTAGCATGTTTGTGCTTCCTAGCCTCCTCCGAATGGTGTCCTCCCAGTCTTCTTTCCCCTAGAAAAATGAAACAAAAGGTATACTCAGCACACAGATATTGGAGGGCAGAAAGAGAAAACATTGCTTGGAAGTGGGGCACAATTGTCTGTTTTGGATCATTCCTAAAATCATCAAGTTTTTTTTTAGGAGTTTCCCAAAGCTGGAATACTGATGCTTTTTGTCAAAGTGACACACATGGAGGCACCCCCAAGTATCCTTTGTGTGAGACCCTAAAAAGGTTGTTTTGGTGGGCCACACAGGTGTGCCTGAGTACAGATGTGTAACCAGCTGCTTAGTATCCTCTCCTTTACACTGAATGAATCAGGTTTGCATTTCACATTCTAGTAGGTTCAAACAAACACATCATCTTGACAACAATGTTTCTAAAATTGTTTTACGCCAAATAGGCATGACCACGTGTGGTTTTCCTGGATCTGTGGAAAACATCGGATTTTTGAGGAACGATGTTTACTACGAACGTAAAAGTACTACACTTTGGCCACTAACCTGAAAGTTGCCATGTTCAAAAGTACAACCAGGCCAACCAAGCACATGGAGAAAAACATGCAAGAATCTACTAAACAAATTTACAATAAACAAATGAAAAATACGTACTTTTGTCAATCATTTTCTTGATTTTCCTATACTGCTCCGGCTCCTGCAATTTCAGGTCAGACCACCTTTTACAGAGCTGCTCCTTGGAACTCCTGACCCCAAATTTATGGTAAAGACTCTTCGCCACTTTGTCCATTATTTGGGCCTTCCTCAGATTAGGGGTGTGGTATGGCCCATGATCACCATCGTAATCGTTCCTCCGCAGTATGTCCACCATCTCCACCAACTCATCAAGTGACATATTTGTGGCCTTGTATCTTCTGGGCCTGGATTGGGACATTTCAGCCTCCAGGCTTTCCTCGTCGGTACGGGGTGTACCAAGCACATGTGACACTGCCATATTGTCGTTTCCCACTGAGAAGGGGCGTGGAATAGAGGAAAAAGTCCGTCATGGGCGGGTGAAGAGGGGGGCGTTTCACGCATGCGCTGGATATATAATGAGAACGACGTGACTACATTGGGTATGCGGAGTAAGGACGAGCGGAAGTGCCGAACGACTAAAACAAAGGTGAAAATGAAACTGGGGCCAGCAGTGGCCTATATATACTTGAGTCATGATATCAAGGCAAGGATGTCGGGTTTATGTGGATTGGACCCTTGACCAAATTAATCTTGGGGCCCCCCATGCAATTTTGCTCTCCATCTGCTCTGAGAGATATACAAAATATCTGCGAGACTAAATAACAGATTATTTTACTGTGTATCAGATCAGGCAATGATTGTGATTGTTGGACAGAGGTTATTAAACAGTGTATCATCTCATCACTGCAAAGGGGAATGATATACACATGAATAGTGCCCTTATGAATGCTCTCTTAACTTTTGCATATGAATGCCGCTTATTTATTTAGATGTAAACACAGGGTCTGCAGGTAAATCATCATTACACAACCATGGTGCAGAGCTGGGCAGCATTAGTGGCACACTGCGTTTAAAGGTCTAGATTGTGATAAGATTAGGACAATTTAAGCTGACCTAGTGTTTATATGTCTTTTGTCTGATCTTCTAGCAAATATGGAGAAATTGAGAGAGCCCGAGATCCTGATGAGGTTCAAAGACAAATATAGGGAACTACGCAACCTCTGGGAGATCAGAAACAACCAGTATCACCATGAAGCCTTTATTTTTCTCTTCACCCACACGTTTTCCAATTACCTTGTGATGTGGATACCATCACCAGAGAGTTCCGTCTGAGACAGCATTATTCCTGGAATCTTCAGAGGAGGAGGGGAGTAGGATTGAACATCCAGATCCAGCCGAGGATATTTCTGTGAGCAGAGCCTGATTGATCCCTCTGGGGTCCTACTGATCTGGTAAGCGGCCATTTACTTACCTTTTGAAGGAATTTTTGTTATTGAAGATTTTCACATCATCCCTGTAGTCTGGTGGAAGACTGATCTCTCTACAAAGGATTTCATACATGTGGGATGTCATAACAGGACTTCATGCACATGATTTTATGCAATATATCACACAGTTGATTTGCCCATTCCTTTTCAGGATTTAGGACATTTGCATCTTTTTATTATTTGGTTGTGCACTTATTTGTTTATTTTTTCATGTATGCCAAGCCCTATATTCAGGCTTTTTTGTATTTAGGTGCTGTGCCTTCACATATAGGCCCAGATTCTCAAAGGACTTACGACGGCGTAGCGCCATGTACGCCGTCGTAAGGCCGAATGAGAGCCGTCGTATCTATGCGGCTGATTCTTAGAATCAGTTACGCATAAATTTGGCTAAGATACGAGCGGCGTAAGTCTCTTACACCGTCGTATCTTAGTTGCATATTTACGCTGGCCGCTAGGTGGCGCTTCCGTAGATTTCCACGTTGAATATGCTAATGAGCTAGATACGCCGATTCACGAACGTACGTGCGCCCGGCGTAGCAAGATACAATGTTTACGTAAGACATACGCCGGCGTAAAGTTAGCCCTCATAAAGCAGGGGTAAGTCATGTTAGGTATGGACATTGGAAACCTATAAACAGCGTTGTGTTTTACGTTGTTTGCGTAAGTCGTCTGTGAATGGGGCTGGACGTAAGTTACGTTCACGTCGTCTAGGCATTAAGCGGGCGTAATTTAATTTGTCGGGTCACGATACATTAACATAAAACACGCCCACACTAGCCTACTTTGAATTACGTGGGCTTACGCCGGCACAGTTACACTACGCCGCTGTAACTTTGGCCGCAAGTTCTTTGAGAATACGGGACCTGCCTCACTAAGTTACGGCGGCGTAGTGTATCTGAGATACGCTACGCCCGCCTATAGATAGTTGCTTTTTTGAGAATCTGGCCCATATTTTTTTCATCACATCTATGCAATTAATATTGTTCGTTTTTTCACTTGTTTGCTTTTTGCACCATTATTTAACACGTTGTATATTAGGGGTTAGCGCGGATTGTCCTTGCTACACACAACCAGTATCACAACAGTGTTGTAAGAAGAGCAACAATTGAACCATTTGCCATTTATATGCAGACATGGATCCCAGAGGCTGATTACAACATGATAAACAGCAAAATAAATAATTTGAGGAATTTGTATAAAAAACAGTATAAAGAGGTCCACGCTTCGCTGAGATCAGGTGCAGCAGCAGACAAAGTTCATTTACCCAAGCTGTGGTACTTCAAACACCTCCGTTTTCTGGATGATCAAATTGAAGCAAGGGAATCACTTTCCAGTCTTCCCTCCACCCTTCCCTCCACCCTTCCTTCCAGCGTTCCTTCCACCGTTCCCCCCCACCCCTGCAGAGGGTGCCGAGGAGCAGGCTGAGCTCAAAGAGCAAGATCTGAACATCTTTAGCCAGGTATAGTAGTTTACAACATATTTCTTGGCCTTGAATTATTGTTGGTTTAACGAGATGTTTTTTTAACCAAAATGAAAGATTTAAACAAAAAAAAAAAAAGGTTGTGGCCAGAAATTATTGTGACAGGGATGCCAACTGCAGGGGTCAGATTGAGAGTCTGTTCAATTTCGTTAATAACATTCTAATTGCAACAGTCATGAGCTTAAAAATGTGTGTGATTGATGAAGCAAAAACTAAAACCATGTCCCTTTTTTTATACACAGGAAGAGCTCAGCCAGGAGGAGGAGGCTCCAGAATGTGGCAGCCAGGAGGAGGAAGGGATGAGTGGCAGACAGGAGGAGGCTGGGCCAAGTGGCAGTCAGCAGGTGCCCAGGTCCAGTGGGAGCACCCAGTCACAGGTGCCCCCCCTCCAGATGAGAGCGAAGAGACCAAAGCACATGTCGCAGTTGGAGGAGGAGTCTCTGCAGGTTATCAGGGACGCAGCTGCCATCATGAAAGCCCCCCTTAACCCTGTAGAGGGCTACAGCTGCTACCTGGCAGATCAACTGCAGAGAATGGAGGAGGGACAATGGGCCCTGGCTGAAGAACTATTTGCCTCTGTGATTCACAGGGGAAGAATGGGCCAGCTTACTGAGGCCATTCTTCTCCTCCTCCTCCTGCTGCCAGAGTCTCACCACCAGCGCCACAGCCTGCAAGGGGGCGTGGAGGGAGCCGTGGAAGGAAGGCTTCAAGGAAGACCAAAAAGTGATTCCCTGGCTTCAAGCTGATCTGCCAGAAAACGGAGGTTGTTGTTGGAGTACCACAGTTTGGGGACATGTATGACATCTGCTGCTGATCCTGATTTCAGTGATTTGGGGACCAGATTGTGATCCAAATTAGAGGGACTCCTCAGATTATTTATTTTGCTGTTTATCCATGTTGTCTGCCTTTGGGGTCCAAAGTCTGCATATATTTGGCAGATTGTTCAATTTTTCCCCTTCATCTTTATTTTTTTTGACCAGAATAAATGGAGATTTAATTTAAGTTAAATACTTGTCTATGTGTTTTTCTGGTGAATAGCCATAAAACATTTCAGGAAATACAATGTGTTATTAAGGACACCAACCTCCTTGGGGGGGGGGGGGGAATGTTGTTGTGATAACTTGATTGAAAAAAAATAATATCACCTAAAAATATGAAAAAAAGGCAAAACCAAAAAAATGGAGAAGTGGAGTAAAGAAACATTATTCATGAGATCACAAGCAAAAATTAAAATAAGTCAGTATGTGAGAACTCTGTCTAAATACCATGAGCAAAACAACTTCTTTATTCCAGCATTAGAATGAAGAAAACAATGCACTGCATTAAACGATGCAATCATTTTCAAAATGTAGAATGACGGGTCACAGCGTTAAGCTGTACCAACATGGGCGAGCTCAAAGGGGACACGACAGTTTTCTCGCCTGTCCCCTTTGTCTTTCTAGGTCGGGCCGCCGCGGGCAGCAACAGCCGCGGATTGGCTGTAGAAGAAGAGCGCTGATTGGCCGAGCGCCGCCGAGCCCCCTGCGCTGGAGGCTATATAAGTTCCACGGAGCGGCGGGAAGTTGTCAGCTTCCAGTCAGAAGCAGCGCGCACAGCTTCTATCATGAAGCGCCGCGCGCCTGGAGACCGGGAAGCACTATTGTGCCAGCTGCTTGAGAAAGCAGAGGGCAGCGGTGGTGAGGAATGGCTACGTCAGTGCCTGAGGGGGGAGAGTGTCACGGCTCCCCCTGCTCCCGCCCCCCCAGAGCTAACAAAAGGCTCCAAGGCAGCTGGAAGTGGGACAAAAAAGCAGCCCAAAGGCAAGAGTGCGGCTGCCGCCCCTCAGCAACCCGGTCAGAGGAAGGTTGGCAGGCCTGTGACAAGAGGGGCACTCCGGAACCGGGGGTGCAAAGCTACTCCCCCCCCTGCTATGGAGGCGAGTGAGCAGTTGGTTGCAGTGCAGGCTGATGGAGAAGGTATGTCACCTGCGGTTTCACAGTTTAATGTTTTAGTGGATACTTTAACAAATGTCTTACAGCAGTTTAAAGGGGCACATAATAGTGGTGCTAATGAGGTTTTACAGTGTGCACAGGTGGCTGGTGCGGGTACAGTGTCAGGGGCACAAAGAGTTTTTGGTGCTGAACAGTATCCCCAGCTGCAGAGTAAAAGCGCAGCTGGGAGTTATCAGAGTGCACAGGTGGCTGGTGCTAGTTATGACTTGCATGAGGTGAGAGAGGATTATGAGGTACAATGTATGGACGATATTGGCGCTGTATGGCAAGATGTAGCTGGCCCTGTTATGCAGGATCCTAGGAGAGTGGCCCCATTTCAGAATGTCAGTCGCCCAAATGTAATTAACCATGCGGTTCCCCTCAGGTCGTCAGCGACGACAGTGGGGGAATCATCATTTAAGGAACCTCTTCCGTGTGTTTTATCCCCGCTGGGCTTCCACCTACCTAAGGCGGTTAAGGATAAAATCTGGAGGGGTGAATTTGTGGACTTATTGTCACTTCTGCCCGCTTCTAAGGAGTTCCTTGCAAAGACAGATAAACCAGTTAGTGACAGAGAAGAAGATAGGAGACGGGCGGTCCCTAGGACATTCCAGAACTGGTTACAAGCATTCTGCATTTATGCAGCAGTAATGGGGGAGCGTTTCCCTAATAAGTGTTCCGGCCTGTTCCAGCATGTGGACATAATAGCTGAGGCTTTTCGCCATTTCGGCGGATCAGCTTGGTTCACATATGATGAAAACTTTCGTCAGAAGCTGGCTGTTCACCCCTCGCTGAATTGGGGATCAAAGGACGTAGGCCTTTGGCTCAACCTGATGTTGCCGGCTAAACCGCAGTTCACCGCTAGACCACCGGCCAGCCCGGCTCAGTCTGCCTTGCGTAAGGGCCTTTGCTTTGCCTTTAATGAGGGCCAGTGCAGGTACCTCACGAATTGTAGATATAAGCACGAGTGCTCACACTGTAGCGGTACGCACCCAGCCTGTAGGTGTTTTCGTAAGTCATCCGCATCCACCTATCAGGCATTGCATGGAAAGGGCACTGACGCCAGTGAACCTCATAAGAATGCGCCCGTGGTTAGACCGCTACCCAGACCACAGGATGGCGGCTCTCTTAGTGGAGGGCTTCAGTGAAGGGTTCTTAGTACCTTCTTTTCAGGGTTCAGGCTGTAAAGTCTTTCCAAATTTATTGTCGGCTCGCACACACGAGTGTGTGGTGCTGGAGAAAATTACAAAGGAGTTGGCAGACGGCAGGATTGCGGGCCCCTTCTCGGCCCCCCCCTTTGTGAATTTCCGCGTATCCCCGTTAGGGATAGTCCCCAAGAAGGAGTCTGGTGCTTTCAGGATGATTCACCATCTCTCTTACCCTCCGAAGGCATCGTTAAATGACGAGGTTGCTGAGGTGTTAGCTCCAGTTTGCTACTCTTCCTTTGACGAGGCCCTGGTCATGTTACGGCGAATTGGCCAAGGTTCCTTGATGGCGAAAGCAGACATCAAGTCGGCCTTCCGCCTTCTACCAGTGCATCCCCAAGGTTTTAACTCGTTAGGTTTTCATTTTCAAGGAAAATTTTTCTTCGATAAATGTATGCCCATGGGGTTCTCTCTATCTTGCTTCTACTTCGAGGTTTTCTCTACATTTCTACACTGGGTTTTCTCCGTTAGTTTCCCGCATGGGGCTTCCCTCCACTATCTAGATGATTTTCTTTTCATAGGGGCGAGTGGATCCGTCGAGTGCCATGAGGCTTTGCAGTCTTTCTGTAGAATATGTAAGGATTTTGGGGTGCCTTTGGCACAAGAAAAAACTTGTTTGCCTTCCACGGAGATAGAGTTTCTAGGCATAATGATTGATTCAGAGAGCATGGAATTTAGGCTGCCGAATCAAAAATTGCAGAAGATGAGGTCATTAATTGAGTCATTCCTAGCTAGAAAGAAAGTCTTGTTAAAAGAAGCCCAGTCTCTTCTGGGGCTATTTGCATTCGCAGCGAGAGTCATCCCCATGGCCAGAGTATTCTCCCGCAGATTTTCTTTGTCTATCAGGAGTGTAAGTAACCCACATGCCCATATCCGCTTGTCTAAAAGCATTAAAGAAGATCTTAAGATTTGGGATGCCTTTTTAAGCAATTTTAATGGTGCTACAGTGTGGCAACAGGAGTTTAAGACCAGCGGTCAGTTAGAATTTTTCACTGACGCCGCTGGTTCAGTGGGCTTCGGTGCCTTCCTGAATGGTCGTTGGTGTGCGGTTGAATGGCATGAGAGTTGGTTACATGAAGATATTTTGCAGAATCTGGTTCTCCTCTAATTATTTCCAGTCATAGTGGCGGTGGTAATTTGGAAGGATGCCTTTGCGAACAGGAGAATACTTGTGCACACAGATAACAAAGGAGTGTTCTTTGCAGTTAATGCTCTGTCTTCCAAGTCAGACCCAGTGTTGAAATTATTATGGTTCTTAGTGTTACACTGCATGCGCTTTAATATTTGGTTGAAAGCTGAGCATATAGCAGGAGTGCATAATAACATCGCCGATGCCTTATCTCGCCTACAGCTGAAGAGGTTTCGGGAGTTGGCTCCGGATGCAGATCAACAGGGGACCCCATGCCCAGATTTCCTCTGGGGCTTGATATGGGAGTGATATTCTACAACCTTAAGAATTCGGTATCGAATAAGACTTGGCTAGGCTATGTTAATTCATGGTCCAGATGGTGTTCCTTTTGTCATAATGGTGGTATGGATCCTATGGATGTCAGCTCATATGTGGCTTTATCTTTTTTGTCTTCCCTGATTCAGTCTAGCCTTAGTCCAGCGTCAGTGAGCAAGATTCTAGCGGGGGTTTCCTTTTTTCTAAAATTTGCGGGCCGTCCAGCCCTAACTTCATTTTTTCAGGTATCCCAGGTGCTCAAGGGTTTCAGGAGATCCAATCCCTCTATCGACATCAGGCGCCCCATCTCAATTCCGTTGCTGGTAGACCTCATTAGTTCGCTGGATAAGGTATGCTCTTCCAAGTTCGAGGCTACTCTTTTTGGTGCTGCATTTTCGTTGGCTTTCTTTGGAGCTCTCAGGATTGGTGAGTTTACGGCCGCTAACAAATGTTCCTTGCCCTTTCTTAGAGCGGATCACGTGTGTATCAGTGACGGTTGTTTGTATGTTTTTATTTGCAGGTCCAAGTCTTTCCCGATCGGCAGAGGCCGGTGGCTCTCCTTATCCAGCTCGCCTATCGGAGCCTTATGCCCTGTTCGGCTAGTTAGAGAATATATTCTTGTCAGGCCCGGTTCCCCAGTCTCTTTCTTTGTGCATAATGACTTATCCCCCTTGACCAGGTTCCAATTTTCGGCGGTTTTCTCTGCTTGTCTTAAACATTTGAATCTGTCGGGTTTTTGTTTTTCTTCCCACTTTTTTAGGATCGGGGCGGCCACCACAGCTAGCTCTCTGGGTTTTCCTGAAGATAAGTTGAAACGTATTGGTCGCTGGGATAGTTCTAGATATAGACTGTATGTTCGCCCGGACCTGTTAATATTGTGATTTTTTCTTTCAGATCCTTCCAGGAAAGTGGTGTGGGTTGTAGGACATTCATACGTGTTCTGGGCCGCCAAGCATTCAGATTCCAGATCCTACTCCTACAAATTAAGGTCTTGATACTAATTCTTTCTTAATTTTATGGTCAGGTATTAGAGGCCTACGATGGCGGCAAGTTAAAGATCATTTAGAATATTTAGCTACCATCTGGCCATCCCCTCAAATCTTGGTCATCCATGCCGGCGGCAATGACCTGGGTAAAATGGGTACATGGGTCCTCTTGTGTGAGATGAAGAGGGATATCAATTTAATACAGCTAATGTTCCCCTTTGCAATTTTAGCATTTTCTGAAATGATTCCCAGATTGCTGTGGTCTCCCCCGGGGGGCCTGTTTTATTTAGACAGGATCCGGAGGAGATTGAATAGAACGATCCATAGCTTTCTGGCTTCGACCGGCGGGGTGTCTCTCCGCCATTCGGAGTTGGAAGGTTTTATTCCAGGTTTATTTAGAAACGATAGGGTTCATTTATCACCAATTGGACTGGATATTTTCAATATGGGTCTGCAAGCTTTGATTGAATCAGCCACGGTGGTGGGGGGCCCTCAACCGGCTGATGCTCAGCAGGTTTCGGCCGGTGGGGAGTAGTCGTCCAGCTTTGCTGGATGGACACCTGTTATTGTAACATCTTAGCCAAAGATGGCTTATTTATTTATTTATTATTTAATTATTTATTTTAATAAAATTGTAACCCCCCGTTTATCATAACACCGTGGCCGATTTTTACCACTAATAAAGAAGTGTTGGATTATATTGGTGTGTTAGTCTTTTATTCAACTACCTTTGTGCTAGCCCATGACGGGTCACAGCGTTAAGCTGTACCAACATGGGCGAGCTCAAAGGGGACACGACAGTTTTCTCGCCTGTCCCCTTTGTCTTTCTAGGTCGGGCCGCCGCGGGCAGCAACAGCCGCGGATTGGCTGTAGAAGAAGAGCGCTGATTGGCCGAGCGCCGCCGAGCCCCCTGCGCTGGAGGCTATATAAGTTCCACGGAGCGGCGGGAAGTTGTCAGCTTCCAGTCAGAAGCAGCGCCCACCCCCCCTCCCCTTTTGTTTTGGTTTGTCACCCTGAGTATTATGGATTGTCCAAGTTGGGGAGTAGTCGTCCAGCTTTGCTGGATGGACACCTGTTATTGTAACATCTTAGCCAAAGATGGCTTATTTATTTATTTATTATTTAATTATTTATTTTAATAAAATTGTAACCCCCCGTTTATCATAACACCGTGGCCGATTTTTACCACTAATAAAGAAGTGTTGGATTATATTGGTGTGTTAGTCTTTTATTCAACTACCTTTGTGCTAGCCCATGTGCCATCTCCATAACGAACGCTAGTTTTACCAGAACGAGCGCTCCCGTCTCCTAATTCAGTCTGAGCATGCGTGGATTTTTAACCGATGGACTTGCCCACAGACAATTTTTTTCTATCGGTTTTTTAACCAGCAGATAATTTTAAAACAGGTTCTAAGTTTGTCCACCGATGGGGAAAAAACGATGGGGCCCACACACGATCGTTTCGTTTGAGAAAACGGTCCATCAGAGCATTTTCATCAGATGAACCGATCGTGTGTACGCGGCATAAGTCAACTAGGCTATGCAAAAAAAGGGAAGGCCACATAGACAAAGGCAGAACTCAGTCCCTAAAACTTAGTAGTGTCAAATAAAGTAGATAGCAATATGTTAAAAAACAATGCAATTTTTTTTCATATTACAGTTAAAATCAGACATATTTGACATTATAGATGTCATGATAAAAACATATCACAATATAGTATAGATATATTCCTGGAAGTGATATATATATATATATACAAAATTGCAGAATCACCTAACTTAGTGCACTCTTAAAGCTGTAGGGCCAGATCCACATACATTTGGATCGGCGCAGCGTATCAGAGATACACTACGCTGCCGTACCTTACCTGGCGTATATTCGAATCCTCAGCGAGTTCGCGCCGTAAGTTACGGCAGGGTAGTGTATTTCTGGCGCGGGTTTGGAATTGGGCGGGTTGGGGGCGGGTTTCATTTAAATGAAGCGCGTCCCCGCGCCGAATGAACTGCGCATGCGTCATCCAGAAGTTACGCAAAAAAAAAATTCAAATTTCGACGCGGGAACGACGGCCATACTTAACATGGCAAGTCTATCTATACGCCGCAAAATACCAGCTTTAACTATACGCCAGAAAAAGATGACTATAGACGACGTTAGAAAAGGCGACGGCCGCGCGTACATTCGTGGATCGTCGTAAATCGCTAATTTGCATACCCGACGCGGAAAACGACGTGAACGCCACCCAGCGGACGCCGAAGTATTGTATCTTAAAGCCTGATTTTAAACTCCACATTGTGAGTATAATGATTGATTTTAATATTTGAATAAAATTCATTTTAGCAGTATCACACGAGGTCGGTGCGCCCTCCGTTCTTTTCTCTTTTTTTACTGTAGGCAAGACACACTTGTCATTGTACTTCTCTTCTGGTTGCTGCCACACATGCTTAATACCATCTGAACCAAATAAGTTTATCTTGGTCTCATCAGAACACAGGACATGGTTCCAGTAATCCATGTCCTTAGTCTGCTTGTCTTCAGCAAACTGTTTGTGGGCTTTCTTTTGCATCATCTTTAGAAGAGGCTTCTTTCTGGGACGACAGCCATGCAGACCAATTTGATGCAGTGTGTGGCATATGGTCTGAGCACTGACAGGCTGACCTCCCACCCCTTCAACCACTGCAGCTATGCTGGCAACACTCATATGTATATTTCCCATAGACAACCTCTGAACTTGACGCTGAGCATGCGCACTCAACTTCTTTGGTCGACCATGGCGAGGCCTGTTCTGAGGCCCCATACACACGAGAGAATATATCCGCGGATACGGTCCAGCGGACTGTTTCCACGGATAAATCCTCTCAAAGATTTCCGCAGATTTCTATGCGATGGAGTGTACACACCATCGCATTGAAATCCGCGCGGAAATCCTCTGGCGATGACGTGTCGCGCCGTCGCCGCGATTATGACGCGGCGACGGGCGCGACGCTGTCATATAAGGAATTCCACGCATGCGTCAAATCATTACGACGCGTGCGGGGAATCCCTTTGGACGGATGGATCCGGTGAGTCTGTACAGACGAGCGGATCCATCTGTTAGGATGGATTCCAGCAGATGGATTTGTTGTGCATGTCAGCAAATATCCGATCTGCTGGAATCCATCCCAGAGGAGATTTCTCCGCGGAAACAGATCCGCTGGCGTGTACACACCATAGGATCTATCCGCAGAAACCCATTTGCTGGGATTTATCTGCGGATGGATTCTATCGTGTGTATGGGGCCTGAGTGGAACCTGTCCTGTTAAACTGCTGTATGGTCTTGACCACTGTGCTGCAGCTCAGTTTCAGGGTCTTGGTAATATTCTTATAGCCTAGGCCATCTTAACTTAGAGCAACAATTATTTTTTTCAGATCCTCAGAGAGTTATTTGCCATGAGGTGCCATGTTAAACTTCCAGTGACCAGTTTGAGAGAGTGAGAGAGAGAACACCAAATTAAAAACACCTGCTCTCAATTCACACCTGAGACCTTGTAACACTAACGAGTCACATGACACCGGGGGGGGGGGGAAATGGCTAATTGGGACAATTTGGACATTTTCACGTAGGGGTGTACCCACTTTTGTTGCCAGCGGTTTAGACATTAATGGCTTTGTGCTGAGTTATTTTGAGGGGACAGCAAATTTACACTGTTATACAAGCTGTACACTCACTACTTTACATTGTAGCAAAGTGTCATTTCTTCAGTGTTGTCACATGAAAAGATATAATAAAATATTTACAAACATGTGTGGGTTTTTCCTTACTTTTGTGAGATACTGGGGGTTATTTACGAAAGGCAAATCCACTTTGCACTTCAAGTGCAAACTACAAGTGTAAAGTACACCTAAAAGTGCACTTGGAAGTGCAGTCGCTGTAAATCTGAGGGATATATCTGAAATGAGGGGAAGCTCTGCTGATTTTATAAACAAATCATGTGCAAGCTAAAATGCTGTTTTTTATTTTCCTTGCATGTCCCCCTCGGATCTACAGCGACTGCACTTCCAAGTGCACTTTCAGTGCAATTTCAAGTGCACTTTGCACTTGTAGTTTGCACTTGTAGTGCAAAGGAGATTTGCCTTTAGTAAATAACCCCCATTGTGTGTATATATATATATATATATATATATATAATCTCATGAACCTTGCACTGGGTGCTGTTAGTGATTTTCATTATAATGCCCCTTCTAAAAGTAATCAAATTTGGTTGTATTATGCCAGCAGCCCTAATCCAAATATATATAAAAAGAAAACTAATTGCGAGCACATTGGGCTGAAGGTTATGTATTTACTGCAATCTTTTCATTGTATCCCCATTAAAGGAAACGTACAGCCAAACCTCATTTTGGCTATGCTTCTCCTGTGGATCACAGGAGTGCAGTTCGTTCTGCACTCCTGTGACCCGTCTTCAGAAGACAGCAGGCTGAAGCCCGCTGTTGGCTGATGTGACAGAGCCAGGGAAAGATCGTGATCATATGGTAGGCATCCACTACCTTGCCTGGACCGGCACCCAGCTCAGCCTCTCATTGAGCCACTGAGAGCCTGAGCCAGCCACTCCCACTCCCTCCACAGCCCAGCGCTCCAGTGAGCGTGGGGGGCAGACAGCAGTGACTGACAGTCTACAGTTCTTTGCTCATGGAACTGTGAGAACCGAACGATCAGTGGTATTTAATCACTCGGTTCTCAGTGTTAGATCTAGCAGGGGACAGATGCACATTTGGAGCGAGGCTGCATCCACCTAGGTAAGTATGATTCAAGAAAAAAAAATCTTTCCCATACTTCTTTTTGAATACTAAATATGATCTAGGCAAAGAATGGCCAAATCAAAAATAAAGTTTGTTACGGTTAACATTTTTGGTGCCAAGATTTAGTTAATGGATCTTGCACAACTGTTTTTAATACTTTTGTTCTGCCTTGTTAACAAACAATATGAATCTATTATTTGCACTAAATATAGTAACGTGTTTCTTCAACTATAACACTTGTATTTTATGTAGTCAAAACTGTGTGTGTTGTACCAACATCCTTTTTGTTGTCTGTAGGAGCAAAACATGTGTAACTTGATTAAACATTATTAAAGAAAAAAAAAAACTATATATATATATATATATATATATATATATATATATGTATGTATATATATGTATATGTATATGTATATATATATATATATATATATATATATATATATATATATATATATATATATATTGCCTTACAGAACTACAGACATCCATCAGTACTTTTTACATTTGTAATGTGCATGTAAAAAATAGATGAGAAAGAGTATATATCCATCACCTGGTGATAGTTCAAAACTTGGCTTGGGTTTGGTTTCATAATTCGTGACACAAATGGCTCATATGAGATCCAGGGGACATGTTGTTAGACAAATGGTATCAGAAATAGTCTTAAATATACAGCCAAATTTGAAAACAAAGGGGATCTATAACAAAAAACAAACATTTAATACACTGCAGCTGACCCATCCTTAACCACTTCCTTACTGGGCACTTAAACACCCCTCCTGCCCAGACCAATTTTCAGCTTTCAGCGCTCTCACATTTTTTTTTTTTTTTTCTACAATGTTTTTTATTAAGGATTTTAGAAAAGATACAGTACATATAACGACAATGGATATACACAGTGAAGAAGTTACCCGAAAGTGTCACACTCCCCTTGTACTATTGCTCATAACACATTACGTATAATGAATTTATACAACCAAAGTAACAGTAACGTGGCATGTTTATGGCTGGCGGACCCACCACCGCCCACAACTATGGCAGTTCCAGATAGCCCTCGGGTGCAGAGGAACCCAGCCAAGACCACCCTCTCCAGTCCCTCACAAATGGCCGGAGCGGCAGTCCCAACCAGAACCCCCCACCCCCGCTTTTCGTGGGCATGCGGAAGTGTCCACCCGCCCTATGCTCAAAAACCAGGAACGTTCAGGTATCTCACATTTAACCATATCACAAATATGCAGTGAAGAAAGGGAAAAATAAGAAGGTAAACAAAGAAAATAAAAACATAAATCAAATAATAGAATATATTCGCCCATAACTTACTCTCTCCCCATCATTTTCAAGTGCCTGTAATTTATCAGTGATCAGACGTTTTTAGAGACCCGTATAGTTTGAGTACCACTGTAGCCACGGATTCCATGAAGCAGTCACTGCCTCAGAGGAGCCCATCGTATATGAATGCATAATCTCATATTTGCCCTGTATGTGCATCGTAGATATTATTTCAGTGAGTGAGGGCGATACTACATTTTTCCAGTGGCGCAATATTACTAACCTTGTGGCTAAAAGTAGATTAGATACCACCCTCCTACAGAAAACTGGAATATTGTCAAGTTCTAGCGAGAGAACTGCTAAACCAGGTGTCAGCGGGCCAAGTGTAGTCAAGATATCTCTGGCAATCCCCCATACCCCCGACCATAGGTGACTCAACTTCGGACAGGACCACATGATGTGGATCAGAGTTCCCACCTCTCCACATTGTCTCCAACACAGAGGAGATGTACCATGATACACCCTAGATAACCTGTATGGGGTCAAGTACCATCGCAGTAGCAGTTTTTGGTGTGTCTCCATTAGGTTAGAGCTCCTAGTAGAGGAGTACACTGCTCTCAAGGACCTCTCCCATTGGAGGACAGTGTACTCCTTCCCCACATCTCTCTCCCAGGCCTCCATGTGTTTCATTTTAAATAGTTTATGTTTTTCCTGAAGACCCATATACAATATTGAAATCCCCTTGGCAGTAGTGTTAGGTTGTTGGTAGAATTGAGATATCTTAACAGGGAGTGAAGTGAGAAGACGTGTATTCTTCCTAATGAGATGCGACAGCTGCATATATTTGTACTGCTCAGACGCCGGGAGTTTATATTTTACCCGCAGGGCCTCAAATGGCAATAGCATGGATCCCACCATTATATCCTCAAGGTGAAGTACACCCCTGGAGACCCACCCGTCAAGGTTGATATCAGGTATAATGTTGTGTATGGCGGTGATGGGTAGATGTAACGGTGACGTTGGTCCAGTCCATTTGTAAGAGTTACAAAGGTGACCCCAAGCTCTAAGGGACGCCCGAATAGTCGGAGCAATTTTCGGATCTAGGGACTCACCTAAACGTGACGTTAATAGAAACTCACGTAACGTACCCCGCCTGATTTGAGACTGCTCTATCTTTTCCCATATTGTTCCCGAATCAGACACTAACCAGTGTTTTAGCTGGGACAAAACTGCGGCAAAGTAATAGCTTTGGAGGTGGACGTGACCTATACCTCCTGCCTTTCTGTGTTTGGTCAATTTGCTGAAAGCACACCTGGCCTTCTTTCCCTGCCATAGATACCTATTTAGCGTAGATTGGAGGGACTTAAAAAAGGAGGTAGGAACCGGGATAGGTAACGTCCTAAAGAGATACAGGAGCTGAGGCAGCACCTGCATCTTAAAGGCCGCCAGCCTCCCCAGCCATGACAATTCGGTTTTGGTTAAAGTGTCCAGTTTAGCTCGGAAGGAGGTCAGGAAGGGGGTATAGTTGGCCTGTAATATCCTGCTAGACGTAGATGTTAAAATAATTCCGAGATATTTTATGCCTTCCTCTTTCCATACAAATGGGAACTTTTGTTCCATTCGTATCCTGGTTTCTCTCGGTACCCCCAAACCCAAAATGTGCGATTTAGTTTCGTTCACTTTATAATATGAAACTTCATTAAATGCCCTCAGCGAGGAGTATATCGTGTCTATAGATTTTTCTATGTCGGTGACCATCAGTATGATGTCATCTGCAAAAAGGCTAATCACATGTTTTTCCCCTCCCACTCGGATCCCAGAGATGTCCGGGTGTGACCGTAGGTGTGATGCTAGTGGCTCCATTAAGAGGTTGAATATCAGTGGCGAGAGTGGGCAGCCCTGCCTCGTACCGTTCGATATATCAAACGGGGTAGAGAGAGCTCCCGCTACGAGTACCCGCGCCGATGGGTGGGAATACAATGCCATGATAGCAGAGTAGATGTGGCCCCCAAAACCAAACCTCCCCAGAACCTGCTCCAGGAATTTCCAGTGGATCCGGTCGAACGCCTTCTCCGCATCCAGTGCAAGGAGCAGAGAAGGCGTCCGACGTTGCTCTGTAATGTGTATAATGTTTAGTAATCTCCTGGTGGCGTCCGCAGTTTGCCTGCCCTTGGTGAAGCCTGATTGGTCTACATTGATCAACCCTGGGAGAATGTCCACTAGCCTTGCAGCTAATAGTTTTGCATAGATTTTAATATCATTGTTCAGCAATGATATGGGCCTAAAGTTTTGGGGTGTGTCCGGATCTTTCCCCGGCTTAGGTAGGGCCACTATCGTGGCACTCAACATTTCCCTGGGAAATGAGGATGAGGCAGCAGCAGCATCGTACACCCGAACTAAGTGTGGACTGAGTATGTCCTGGAATGTTTTGAAGTATTCTCCAATAAAGCCGTCAGGGCCCGGGGCTTTGTTGGACGGGAGGGACTGTATCGTCCTCTTCACTTCGTCCTCAGTGAATGGAGAGTTTAGTTCCAAAAGCTGGTCAGGTGTCAGGGACGGGAGATTAACTTTATCTAGGAACCCCTTGATGGATTCCGATGATGGTTGAGTTATCGTATGATCATCCCTAAGGTTATAAAGTGACCCATAATAGTGACTAAAGGCGTCAGCTATCGCCTGAGGGTGGTAGTGTTTCACCTTTGTCTCTGGGTGGTGAATATATGGAATCTTGGCTTTAATTCTTTGTCCTTTCAGTCTGTTTGCTAGGAGCTTTCCCGCTCTGTTACCGCTGGTAAAGAAAGCTAGTTTAAACTTCCTAGAGGCCTTTTCATAATCGTCAAGAAATAGTGCCCTGAGGTCTGTACGGAGGTGGCCTAGTTGTTCGGTCAGTAATAGGGACGGTCTAGTTTTGTTCTGAGTCTCCAAGTCTTCTATCTGAGCTAGGAGGGTCAACGTACGCTGCTGCCTTTCCCTCTTGGCCCGTGCCCCCTGTTGTATCATGACCCCTCGCACACATGCCTTGTGCGCATTCCATAAAGTAAACGGGCTAGTAACCGACCCCTCATTATTAACAAAAAAGTCCCTCAATTTCTCTTCAATGTATGACCTGGCCGGACCTTCCCGGAGAAGCATAGGATTAGCCCGCCACAGAAAGATTGGAGTGTTGGGTGCAGGGTCTCCCACTGTTAGGCCCACCGAGGCATGATCCGACCATGTGATACCATTGATTCGAGCATTTTTGCATTTAAGGAGCAGCCCCCTATCGACCAAAAAGAGGTCTATTCTACTGTAAGACCTGTGCCTAGTGGAAAAAAAGGTGTAGTCCTTTTCATTGGCGTTCAAACATCTCCACGCATCAAAAAGTTCATGCGCCCTCAAAAAGGAAGCTAACGATGGTGGCATACGCTTTGGTGTGGAGGTAGAGTCCATAAGCGGGTCAGGAGTGATATTAAAGTCCCCACAGATCACCAGCAGTCCTTTCTGTACCTCCTTAATTTTTTTGGTTACTTTCTGCAAGAATCTAGTCTGTTTTACATTGGGGGCATATACCACTGCTACTGTGTAGGGTACTAGGTCAATGTCACACACCAGTATGATATACCTCCCCGTAGGGTCAATGATAGCCTTGTGTAGGGAAAGGTGAACTGAGTCTCTTACTGCAATCATTACTCCTTTAGACTTGGTAGCAGCATTCGCAAAATAGGTGATCGGAAATTTGGGGTGTGAGCATTTCGGTGCTGCGGATATGTCGAAGTGGGTCTCTTGGACGCAGAGAACATCTGCTTTCTGATGTAGGGCCTCTTTCCAGAGAGACCGCCTTTTTGCCGGGTGATTAAGGCCTTTGGCATTTATTGTCAAGAATTGCAGCATCTGGGCATGTGTTTGGCGTGAATAGGTGTAGCTGAGAATTTCAATAAAGTACTCACTGCGAGAGATTCGCTGACCCAGTCCATTTTCCACTCAATAAGTCTCCAGAGCACTCTCAGTCCGCATGGAGCAGGTGGATCCAAGTTCAGTAACTTCCGGGTGAGGAGAGAGGATCCGCATGACAGGGCATAAGAAAAGCAACATGGGCAACAAAAAAAACAAAGAATAAAAAAAAAAGCAGAGATATCGACTAAAGGTAATACAGGCATACAGCCAACAGATGAAGAAGAACTGTGTGCGACTTCTATAGTCGCTCAAAGACTAGTTGGGGGAAAACTCAAGAATACTTGAGAACAAGCCAACGGAGGCAGTTTCACCTCAGCGGCCTTGTCGCAACTTTAGACACCTCCAAGGCTGTCAGTTGTGGGATTTAGCATTTCTGCGATCCACTACTCTCCAATCATTGTCAGCACTTCTGATTCCTCCTCCCGGGCGCGGGGCATGCTGAGGTTCCGGGATTATTCCCCACTCTTTCAACAGGGCCATGCCCCTCTCCATAGAGTCCAACACATAATCTCTGTTGTCTTTTGTGACAATGAGCTTGGTAGGAAACCCCCATTTGTACAGCAGATTATGGTTCCTAAGTGCTTTTGTTATAGTGGTGAGGTTCCGTCGCTTCTGCAGAGTAAACTGTGACAGATCCGCGTAGAATTGGAGATTTGCGTAGTCCGGTGGAAAGTTTTCTCTCCGCCTAGACGCCGCCATTAATTTTTCCTTAGCATGGTAAAAATGCAAACGCAATATTACGTCCCTGGGGACCTCCTCGGCCAAGAATGCAGGTTTAGGAAGCCTGTGAATTCTGTCTATGGTACAGTCTAGATCTGTTAATTCAGGCAATATGGCTGTAAACAATTGGGAGACAAATTTGCGCAGTTCCTGAGGTTTAACTGATTCTGGCACTCCTCTCACTTTCACATTATTCCTCCTCGACCTGTCCTCCATTTCTGCCATTTTTGCTTTCATAGCCTCAATATCATCATCCTTGCTATCATTTGCGTCTACTAGATCATTAATGGTGGTTGCAAATTCTCCCATTTTGTCCTCAATATGAGACACTCTGTCAGCCACTCCTCTAAGTTCTGTACTAAACTTGTGGACACAGGACATCATGTCCGAGTGAAGTGACCCCCTCAAAGAGACTAACATCTCCTTCAGTACTGTGTCCATGACAGGTTTATTAGCTGTGGGGAACACCTCTATAGAGTCTGGCAGCTCCCTCGTGTCTTCCCCTGATTCCAGCACTGAGCTCACCTCGTGTGCGGTCTCCATGGCGTCCAGCCTGAACCTGGCCTTCTCTGGGCTTCCAGAGGATGGTGTAGCCGGTGGGGAGGTTGTGCTCCTGGGAGGGCTGCTCCGTTTGTGCGGATTACACGCTGTGGCCATGGATCTCTTAGGGCCTGGGAGCGGCGTGGAGGAAGATCCGGCGCCATCTTGTCTGCGCTCCATAGTGAAAAACTCCGTGAGTTTGGTAGGCCGGTTTCCTGCGGACTTGCGCCGAGTCATGACCTGTGCAAGGTCTCCGGGTTCCCCGGAGCTGGATCGCAGTGTTTGCGGGGTGATATGACCCCTCGGAGGTCCGATATGAGCCGCTTTGCTGCCGCTGGCGCTGGAGCTCTGTTAGCACGCGACCATCTCGGTTCCCGGCTAGCTCCGCCCCAGCGCTCTCACATTTTGAATGACAATTACTCAGTCATACAACACTGTACCCAAATGATTTTGTTGTCCTTTTTTCATACAAATAGAGCTTTCTTTTTTTGTTATTTGATCACCTCTGTTTTTTTTTTTTTTTGCGCTATTAATGAAAAAAGACCAAAAATTTTGAAAAAAAAAAAAAAAATCGTAGTTTCTGTGATAAAATGTTGCAAATTATTAATTTTTCTTCATAAATCTTGGCCACAATTTATACTGCTACATGTCTTTGATAAAAATAACCCAACATTTTTGGAAATTATTTGGTCTGTGTGAAGGTTTTAGAGTCTACAAGCTATAGTGCAAATCATAAAAAATGATCACATCTGATCACACCTGATGTACTGAAGGCCTATCTCATTTATTGAGACCCTAACAAGCCAGGAAAGTATAAATGCCCCCCACATAACCCATTTTTGAAAAGTAGACATTCCAAGGTAGTTAGTAAGAGGCATGGTTAGTTATTTGAAGTTGTATTTTTTTCCAATAATACTTTGCAAAATAAAGATTTTTATTTTTTATTTAAAACATTTCTCAAAATTGTCATTGTAATAGCTTATTTCTCTCACATGGCATGTGCATACCACAAATGACACCCCAAAATACATTCTGCTACTCCTCCTGAGTAAAACGATACCCCATGTATGAGACTTTTTCACTGCCTGGCCACATACAGAGGCCCAACATGCAGGGAGCGCCATCAGGGGTTTTAGGAGCATAAATTGCACATCTAACTAGTTGACTACCTATTACACTTTTGAAGGCCCTGGAACACCAGGACAATGGAATTACCCACAAAGTGACCCCATTTTGGAAAGCTAATACCCCAACGTATAATCTATGAGGCATAATGAGTCTTTTGAATGGTTTATTTTTTTTCAGCAGTTTTTGGAAAATGTTGAAAAAAAAACAAAAACGCATTTTTTTTACAAAGTTGTTTGTTTATAAGATATTTCCAACACATAGCATTTAGATAGCAAAAATGACAACCCAAAATACATTCTGCTACTCTTCCTGAGTACAACGATACCACATGTGTGAGACTTCTACACAGCCTGACCACATACAGAGATCCAACATGCAAGGAAAACCGTCAGGTGTTCCAGAGATACATAGCATGCACATACCAAGAATTACACCCCAGAATAAATTATGCTGAGCAAAGCGTAAACAAAAGATTACCTGTGGTAATAGAAGCGCAGTTCTACACAGCAGAATAACACTGGTCCAGGCAGCAGGCAGGGACTTGGTCAGCAACGACATACACAATTGTCCAGGCAGGGATACTGTCCCGTAAGGATTAGTGCAGGCAGACATATTGTCAGCAGTGCCAAAAATATTGGTTCTGGTAGTAGGCAGGTCCATGTCGTGTGGTCAGTTCATGCAACAGGCAGAAGCATGATGGCATAGGTCCTACAGGCAGCAGGCAGAAGTAGGGCCTCGTTCAGGACAGAATGGGGACAGGGGTAGAGGCTTCTCCCACCCAAATCTCTTTAAAGCCTCCGAGTCTCCAGACCCTAATCTAGGATGAGAAAAAAAAATGTTTTCTTCATCCAGAAAAACTTTTCTGGAGCCCCTCACATATGTGAGACCCCTGTGTTGAATCCCACTAGTCCAGTAGCAGGGTACAAGATCAGTCCATGAGGCAGGCAAAAGGCATGGTCAAACAGTCCAAGGTCAGTTCCAGATCAGGCAGAGGCATTACAGAATCATTAGGCAGAAGAGTGGTCGAAAAATAGTCCAGGGTCAGTTCCAGATCAGGCAGAGGCATTACAGAATCTTTAGGCAGAAGAGTGGTCGAAAAAAAGTCCAGGGTCAGTTCCAGATCAGGCAGAGGTATTACAAAATCATTAGGCAGAAGAGTGGTCGAAAAACAGTCCAGGGTCAGTTCCAGATCAGGCAGAGGTATTACAAAATCGTTAGGCAGAAGCATGGTCGAATAACAAGCAGGCAGTGGCATAAGGGGTGTGAAGGTGTGTGAAGGCAGGAACAGAGGATTACGTTTACCATACTAAACTAATAATTTAGTTTAGTATGGTAACAGCGAAAACAGTCAGTTACACAGAGGCCTGGTTGGGAAGGACACTCGGCACAATGATAAACTGTGTCTCGTCTGACTCCTTCACTGGCACACACCTTACATCTTTTTTGACCTTGTCAGCCTGATGCTGTGGGAGGGACTTTATCTGGGAAGTGACGTTCGGAGAGTCGACTTAGAACATCTGATCGGATGTTTTGGGGTAGGTCATTCTGGAATATCAGGGCAGTGGTGATTTCCTCCTGGTAGCCATGGAAGGGTAGGGGTTTTTGGGTGGACTTACAATAAATAATATAGGAATTGTATACGGCCAAATGAAAAAAATAAATTGCTACTTTTTTGTACCAATGGTACGTGCGCCTTGTGGCAAGGTAGGGTTCCAACATTTGGTTGTCAAAGTCGACTCCCCCCATGAACGAATTGTAGTCCAGGATGCATGTGGGCTTTTGGATGGTGGTGCCATGCCTTCTGCGGGTTTCCACAAAGGAATTGTTGTGGATGGAAGATAACATATATACATCTCTTTTGTCCTTCCACTTCACTGCCAGAACCTCCTTGTTGTGCAGACTTGCCGATTCTCCTTTTCTCAGCTTTTTATTCACAAGGCTTTGAGGAAAGCCTTTCCGGTTCTTTCTTACCGTGCCACATGCTGGGGTCTGCTTCTGGTGAAGGTTGTGGAACAGGGGAAGAGAGGTGTAAAAATTTTCTACGTATAGATGGTAGCCTTTATCCAGTAGGGGGTTGATGAGTTGCCAAACAACTTTTCCACTTGATCCCAAGTAGTCTGGGCAATTGGGGGGATGCAGCTGGGTGTCCTTCCCTTCGTAGACTAAGAAGGAATACAGGTACCCTGTGACTCGTTCACCCCATAGCGGGCCCTTTTGCTGGGGATAAACTGCTTTATTTTAAGTCTGCCACACAATTTTACAAGGGACTCATCCACACATATGTGTTGTTCCGGGGTATATAACTGGGGGAATAATTCCGAAAAATAATTTAATAAGAGGCAAATTTTGAAAAGCCTGTCAAAGTTTGGGTGATTTCGGGGAAGGCACTGGGTATTATCATTGAAGTGGAGGAACCTCAAGATCATAAAATATCTGGTTCTGGGCATTGTTGCAGAGAAGATTGGCATATGGTAAATGGGGCATTTTGACCAAAAGGAATGCATTTCATTTTTTGGTTTGAGTCCCATGCAAAATGTGAGGCCTAAAAAAAACTTAAACTCCTCCACCATTAGGTCTCTCCACTGGAAGGGACGGGCATAAGAAGATGTTGGATTATTGGCAATAAATGGGCAGTGAAAGGGGGAATGTTGGCTTCTCCTGAATTTGGAGGAAGCCACAAGGGGTTCTGAAGGGCATAGGGAAGGCTGGCATGTTGTTGCCGAGGTACTGCGGTGCTGGTGGATGGCACTTCGGTATTGGTGGATGGCACTTCGGTGCTGGTGGATGGCACTTCGGTATTGGTGGATGGCACTTTGGTGCTGGTGGATGGCACTTCGGTGCTGGTGGATGGCACGTCGGTGCTGGTGGATGGCATTGCGGTGCTGGTGGATGCCACTGCCTCCTCACCAGAGCGCCTTCGTTTGGCGGGCTGACTATCTCCCCCCTCTGAGCCTGTCACTGTTCCACTACTGTAGACTGGCTCATAGTCTACGTCCGAATCAGAATCCGAATGGGAATCCGAAAAAGAGAGCTCCCCATTGCTCTTGTCAGGCGTGGAAAGAATTTGATATGCCTCCTCTGCGGAAAAGCAATGTTTTGACATGGTTGCAGGCGGTGGTGATGCGACTTCACAAGTGTGTGGCACAGATGTGCACTGAGGCGGCACAGATGGGCAGAGATGGGTACTGAGGGGCAGAGATGGGTACTGAGGTGGCAGAGATGGGTACTGAGGTGGCAGAAATGGGTACTGAGGTAGCACAGATGGGTACTGAGGTGGTTGAACAGATGTACAACGATGAGGCAGCACAGATGTGTACTGATTGCACAGATGTGCACTAATGAGGCGGCACAGGTGGCACTAATGAGGCGGCACAGGTGGCACTAATGAGGTGGCACAGATGTGCGTTGAGGCGGCACAGATGGCACTGAGATGGGTACTGATGAGATGGGTACTGATGTGCAACGATGAGGCGGCACAGATGTGCACTGATTGACTGCGGCACAAGTGGGCACTGATGAGGTGGCACAGGTGGGAACTGATGAGGTGGCACAGGTGGGCACTGATGAGGTGGCACAGGTGGGCACTGATGAGGTGGCACATGTGGGCACTGATATGCACTGATTGCAGATGTGCACTGAGGCGGCAGATGGGCACTGATCACTTGTGGGCACATGTGGTACTGGTGGCACAGGTGGTACTGGTGGCACAGGTGGGCACCAAGTGTTTCCCGGGCACTGATTGGGTACTGATTGGGCACTTATTGGGCTCTTTGTAATGTTATATTGCTTTTACACTGTACATGTAACACTTTTGTATCACTCACAGATGCTCTCCCTCCTCACACGCGGTGTCTGTGTGAGGAGGGAGAGCCGGCAATGAGAGATTATCTCATATGTTTACATTTGAGTTCATCTCTCATTGGCCACGACGATCGCGCTGTAAATAGCCGCTGTGATTGGCTATTTACCGCGATCTGTGATTGGCTGTGTCCAAGGGACACGGCCAGCACAGAAGTTTCCCGATGCGCGCTCGGAACGAGGAAAGGGGCAGCCGTAAAAAGACGGCGTCCCAGAGATTCAGAGCCACCCTGCGGGAAGTGGTTAAATTAGATGATTGCATTTGTTTTCATTGTTACATTTCCTGTCCTAGGGTGGAAATCCACCCCACTGTATCTATAAAAGGAGCCAAGGTTGCCACACAGGCTAGACTACAAACTCCATATTTTGTCATGTTACAGCCAAAAATGTAAATGTATTATATTTGGATTTGATGTGATAGACCAACACAAACTGGCACATAATTGTGAAGTGGATGGAAAATGATAAATGGTTTTCAACATTTTTTACAAATAAATATCTGAAAAGTGTGACGTACATTTGTATTCAGCTCCTTGAGTCAATACTTTGTAGAATCACTTTTCACTGCAATTGCAGCTGAAAGTCTTTTTTGGGTATGTCTCTACCAGCTTTTCACATCTAGAGAGTGACATTTTTGCCCATTCTTAGCTCAAGCTCTGTCAGATTGTCTGTGAACAGCAATTTTCAAGTCTTGCCACAGATTCTCAATTAAATTTAGGTCAGGACTCTGACTGGACCATTATAACACATGAATATGCTTTGATCTAAACAACACAATTGTAGCTCTGGCTGTATTATTAGGGTCATTGTCTTGCTGGAAGGTGAACCTCCGCCCCAGTCTTAAGTCTTGTGCAGACTCTTAACAGATACCTATCTTTCTTCTAAGATCACCCTGTTTTTGGCTCCATCTATCCATCTTCTCATCAACTCAGACCAGCTTCCCTGTCCCTGCTGAAAAAAAGCTGGTCACTACCATGTTTCACGATAGGGTGATGTGCAGTGTTAGTTTTTCGCCACACATAGCGTATTGCTTTTAGGCCAAAAAGTTAAATTTTGGTCTCATCTGACCAGAGAATCTTTTTCTACATGTTTGCTGTGTCTCCCACATGGGTTCTCACAAACTGAAAACTGGACTTCTTATGGTTTTCTTTTAACAATAGCTTTCTTCTTGCCACTCTTCCATAAAGGCCAGATTTGTGGACATGAAAAAGAGGGGTTTTGGGATTTTAAATAAATTGGGCAGTGAGGCCAAGGGATCAGTCACTATTGTACGAAATCATTTTATTGGTAGAAAATTACATAGTAACATAATACAGATTCAAGTATGAAAAAACAGTCACATACATATACGCAATGATTGATACATTGTGGACAAGGTAGAAACCTCCAAATGATGCGGGGCAATGATCCTCATTGGGTGATAAAACCATTCTAGAATGCACATGATAGCAAGACTACTGAATAGAGACATACTAGTATATAAAACCTTTTAAAACGTTCAATGTACATTTTTGAAGGGGGGGTATAAATGTGGGGGAAGAAAGGTAACCACTCATCCCAAATGGATACTCACATGCCAATTGTCAGAAACCATGAATCAGACCGAGATAGAAGTACAGTTAAATCACACTTGTCATGTGGACAGATTCTGTCACCTGAGCTGTGGATCTCTGCAGCTCCTCCAGAGTTACCATACCTCTTGGCTGCTTCTCTGATTAATTATCTCCTTGCTCAGCCTGTCAGTTTAGGTAGACGGCCGTGTCTTGTTTGGTTTGCAGTTGTGCCATACTCTTTCCATTTTCAGATGATGGATTAAATAGTGCTTTGTGAGATGCTCAAGGCTTTGGATATTTTTTCATAACATAACCCTGCTTTAAACATCTCCACAACTGTATCCCAACCTATCTGGTGTGTTCCTTGGCCTTCATGATGCTGTTTGTTCACTAAGGTTCTCTAGCAAATCTCTGAGGGCTTCACAGAACAGCTGTATTTATACTGAGATTAAGGGTGCTGTGACTAAAGGCTAGAGAGCCAAGTATTCCAGGAGAGCTGGACAGCACAGTCAAAGGGACTGGTAAGAGGAGCAGCAGTGCTGCCAACAAGTGAGCGAGGTGGCTCAGTATTTTTGTTTGTGCACATTGTGTGGCAGAAACCCAGACTCTCTCAGCTGGCTCAATTCTCTCAGTCTCATTGGCCTGGAACCTTTCCCACATGGAGTACTGCCTTGAGGATCTTGCCTTTGTCTCTATACATGAGCAAACCTCCCTCTTGGTTGCAGCAACTGCAGGTAAAAAACCTTAAGGGTGCAAGAAACCCTTTAACAGTATATATGCACTACTTAATCAATTAATATTTAAGTTGTGCAAGGGTGCCAAATGTAAAAATCTGACAGTTTTGGTTGTGTACAGTACATCTGTTAAGCATATGCAGAGCTTTATGTGGCTGAATCGTAATACCTATGCAGAGCTTCAGGTACTTCTGGCTGTTATCCAGGCTAATATCTTTTCAATTAGGTCAACTGTCTTCTTAAAACAAACATTTTTGAATAAGTTATAATAAAAATAAGTACTATATGATATTTTAACTTTCTGATATTAATAAAAATTATTTTGGTTTTCTGTAGATCTGAAACTTTTAACCACTTGCTGCTGACCAGCACACGCATTTTTACGTTGGCAGAATGGCACAGACAGGCAAATGGGCATACAGGCAAGTCCCTTTAAATTTGCAATTCTGAATATTGCTTTTTGCCAGCCAAATCCTCTGGGGCTGAAGTGGTTAAGCAAAGCAATAATATAGTTAGAGTCTAAAAGGTCACACTGGAGTTGCAAACTGTATTTCACTATTTTCACTATTTTAGATTTTCCCACTTGCCTAGTTTGTTAAAACTACTGTATGTCATCTAGTTTTGTTTTTTCCTCTTACTCCCATTTATTAGTCAAGCCAACAATTACATTAATCATACTTACATTCATCCAAAACCTGAATAAGCATTTCTGGGTCAAATGGTCAGTCAAAACCAACTACACACAGATTACATTAATCACAACTGTTGGATGCTGCAACCCCCATTGAAAAAGAGAGTTAAACTTAGAAACTGGGATTACAGGATGTGTGTAAATGATTAAAGCCCTTAAATAAAAAGTCAACACACTTTACCCCCATTAATTACTTCCAATTCAAACAAAACGCATAATTTTCAATTGCCACTGTCTTATTAAATTGAACCAGTCAAAGTAGCATATATATCTCTGTATAATGAAGTGCTAAAAAAACAAGGATGAAACATTTATAGCTTAGCAATGGAACTCCAGTAATGACATCTGTGATCTGAAACAAAAGCGCCTCATAGGGGGTATTGATGTCACTGTGAATGAGAAATTCTTTGTATCACGGGGATCTAATCTAACAGAAGATCACTCCTTTATTTTAAAAATGTCAAATGACATCTGTTACTGCCATGAGAATTAAAAAAATATACGAAGCACATTAGCTTGATTTAACCTTGCAGTATTCTTCGATGACTATATAGTGGTCCTTTTAGCTTAGATAACAGATAAGGAGTAAATCAATGTATTTTCATTGCCATTATCAATGCAAAAGATACCTTAAATGTTCTATAACATTATTTGACCTTGAGTTGCTTGAATCTTGGTCATTATTGAACTTGCAATATGAACTTCAGGAAATCTAAAAAATCATGATAAAGATTAAATTAAACAAACCATTTGGTAACAACAGATAAAATAATATGCAGGATCATTGTATATATTTATGATTTTTATATTGACTATATGGACACTAAAGACTTCTTACTCAAAGCTGAACATCAGCAAGAAGCTAAATACACATACTGTATTTGCTGGTGTATAAGACTACTTTTTACACTTAAAAAAACTGGCAAAAAAGCAGGGGTCGTCTTATGAGTGAGTGAGTGAGTGAGTGAGTGAGTGAGTGAGTGAGTGAGTGAGAGTGAATGAGTGAGTAAGAAACTTATATAGCGCAAACAAATGCGAACTTAATCGCCGGGTCAGCTGCTCGGATGCCTGCTGGATGTGCGGTAATACTGTATGTAGCTTCGGCTACATACAGTATATACCTCTTAGCCAATCCCGGTGAACGATGTATTCAAATTAATACAGAGCCTGCTCAGATTGGAGTAACAACCTCTGCCAATCCGAACAGGCTACATACAGTAGCCTGCTCAGATTGGCTTTTATGAGTCAGAGAGGCGTGGGCTGATGATGTTATAGCCTCTGCCAATCCAAGCAGACAATGGGCCTGATTTACTAAGCTATGTGCGCTGCGCTGGTTCATGCATTAATTAGTACTCCGGGTGGAGGCTTAATCAGGCGCATGAACCAGCGTAGCAGCCGGCGCATTGAAACTAATATGTAAAGCCGCGCCGAACTCCCTATAGAAGTCTATGGGAGAAATCAAAAGTGTTCATTTTAAAGGCTAATCTGCAAGTTTTGTCCTAAAAAGTGTTTGGGGACCTCAGTCCTGCCCCAGGGAACATGTATCAATGCTTTTTTTATTTTTTAAAACGGCCGTTTTTTCGGGAGCAGTGAAATTAATAATTCTTAAAGTGAAACAATAAAAGTGAAATATTCCTTTAAATTTCGTACCTAGGGGGGGTGTAATGTCAGCATGTGAAATAGCGCATTTTTCCCGCACTTAGAACTCCCCCTGCACAAAGTGACATTCTGAAGGAAAAAAGTCATTTAAAAATTCACACGCGGCTATAATGAATTGTCGGCTCTGACAATTCTAAAGGGATTCATTCATAAAACAAACAAAAACATGTGTAGGGGTTCCCCCAAATTAAATTACCAGGCCCTTCAGGTCTGGAATGGATATTAAGGGGAACCCCGCCGTAAAAACCAAAAAAAAAAAAGACGTGCGGTTCCCGGCAAATATCCATTCCAGACCCTTCAGGTCTGGTGTGGATTTTAAGGGGAACCCCACCCCAAATTGAAAAAAAAAATGGCGTGGAGTCCCCCTAAAAATCCACACCAGACCCTTATCCGAGCACGTTGACCTGGCCGGCCGCAGAAAAGAGGGGGGGACAGAGTGCGGCCCCCCCCCCTCTCCTGAACCGCACCAGGCCACATGCCCTCAACATGGGGAGGATGTCCCCATGTTGATGGGGACAAGGGTCTCATCCCCACAACCCTTGCCCGGTGGTTGTGGGGGTATGCGGGCGGGAGGTTTATCAGAATCTGGAAGACCCCTTTAACAAAGGGGACCCCCAGATCCTGACCCCCCCCCTGTGTGAAATGGTAATGGGGTACATTGTACCTCTACCATTTCACCCCAAAAAAAATGTCAAAGTGATAAAAATGACAGTAGCCGGTTTTTGACAAATCTTTTAATAAAGTCTTCTTTTCTTCTTTCCTTCGGGGTTCTTCCGCTGCTTCTTCTCGTCCACATCTTGCCCGACGTCTTCTTCTATCTTCTCAGTCCGTCCTTCCGCCTTCTGGTCCCGCATCTTGCCCGTTGTCTTCTCCGTCCGCCTCCTCGTCCGCATCTTGGGTCTTCTGCGGTCTTCTTCTCGGTCCGCCGCCTTCTCGTCCCCTGCGTTTGAATTGTAATTGGCCGCCGTTTTCCCGCTCCTGGGACCCGCCCCCCTCTGACGCCACAAGTAAACTCCTTAGAAGGTCATGTGCGTCAGAGGGGGGCGGGGTCACATGAGTGTGACACGGCGGGAACTTCTTCTCCGGGCGGCGCGATTGAAATTGAATTCCCCCGCTGTGTGACGCTCTGCGACCCCGCCCCCCTCTGACGCACATGACCTTCTAAGGAGTTTACTTGTGGCGTCAGAGGGGGGCGGGTCCCAGGAGCGGGAAAACGGCGGCCAATTACAATTCAAACGCAGGGGACGAGAAGGCGGCGGACCGAGAAGAAGACCGCAGAAGACCCAAGATGCGGACGAGGAGGCGGACGGAGAAGACAACGGGCAAGATGCGGGACCAGAAGGCGGAAGGACGGACGGAGAAGATAGAAGAACACGTCGGGCAAGATGTGGACGAGAAGAAGCAGCGGAAGAACCCCGAAGGAAAGAAGAAAAGAAGACTTTATTAAAAGATTTGTCAAAAACCGGCTACTGTCATTTTTATCACTTTGACATTTTTTTTGGGGTGAAATGGTAGAGGTACAATGTACCCCATTACCATTTCACACAGGGGGGGGGTCAGGATCTGGGGGTCCCCTTTGTTAAAGGGGTCTTCCAGATTCTGATAAACCTCCCGCCCGCATACCCCCACAACCACCGGGCAAGGGTTGTGGGGATGAGACCCTTGTCCCCATCAACATGGGGACATCCTCCCCATGTTGAGGGCATGTGGCCTGGTGCGGTTCAGGAGAGGGGGGGGGCCGCACTCTGTCCCCCCCTCTTTTCTGCGGCCGGCCAGGTCAACGTGCTCGGATAAGGGTCTGGTGTGGATTTTTAGGGGGACTCCACGCCATTTTTTTTTTCAATTTGGGGTGGAGTTCCCCTTAAAATCCACACCAGACCTGAAGGGTCTGGAATGGATATTTGCCGGGAACCGCACGTCTTTTTTTTTTGGGGTTTTTACGGCGGGGTTCCCCTTAATATCCATTCCAGACCTGAAGGGCCTGGTAATTTAATTTGGAGGGACCCCCTTTTTTTTTTTTTTTTTAATGAGCAATGACTCTATTCTTTATAGCCATGAGTACTTTAACCACTTGCCCACCGGGTTAATTCTGGCACTTCTCTCCTTCATGTGAAAATCACAATTTTTTGGCTAGAAAATTAATCAGAACCCCCAAACATTATATATTTTTTTTTAGCAGACATCCTAGGGAATAAAATGGCAGTCATTGCAATACTTTTTGTCACACCGTATTTGCGCAGCGGTCTTACAAGCGCACTTTTTTTGGATAAAAATCACTTTTTTGAATTAAAAAATAAGACAACAATACATTTTGCCCAATTTTTTTCTATATTGTGAAAGATAATGTTACGCCGAGTAAAATGATACCCAACATGTCACGCTTAAAAATTGCGCCCGCTCGTGGCATGGCGTCAAACTTTTACCCTTTAAAAAACTCGATAGGCGACGTTTAAAAAATTCTACAGGTTGCATTTTTTGAGTTGCAGAGTAGGTCTAGGGCTAGAATTATTGCTCTCACTCTAACGATCGCGGCGATACCTCACTTGTGTGGTTTGAATACTGTTTTCATATGCGGGCGCTACTCGCGTATGCGTTTGCTTCTGTGCGCGAGCTCGTCGCGACGGGGCGCTTTAAAATTTTTTTTTGGGGTTTTCTTATTTATTTTTATTTAGTTTTATAATGTTTTACACTGAAATAAAAAAATAAAAAAAAAATGATCAATTTTCTTCCTATTACAAGGAATGTAAACATCCCTTGTAATAGGACTAGTGTGTGACAGGTCCTCTTTATGGAGAGAGGCGGGGTCAATAAGGCTGGAAAGCATGGTATTGAAAAAAAAAAAAATAGATCTCATGCTTTCAGCTGCAATCATGTTCGTTCACCACAGTGGTGTAGTGTATAGCACTTTGACCTAGCAGCAAAAGAGTCGTTGGTTCGAATCCCGCCCGTGACAGCATCTGCATGGAGTTTGCATGTTCTCCCTGTGCCTGCGTGGGTTTCCTCCCACAATATAAAAACACGCTGTAAATCGGTTCCGGTCTAAATAAGCCCTAATATGCAGTAGTATATTAAGGTTTGGTTCTGCCCTAGGCCTGACTACATATCTGCACCTCCTAATAGAAAAATGACCCACCCCTTCCTGTCAAGGTCACACCCTGTTTTTGTATAACCCCGCCCAGTAATTTTCAGGGGACCCACACACTAGTTCTGGGGGGGCACTGGATTCCCTTAACCACTTCCATACCAGGCACTTACGCACCTTCCCGCCCAAGCCAATTTTCAGCTTTCAACACTGTCGCACTTTGAATGGCAATTGCGCGGTCATACAACACTGTACCCAAACAAAATTGGCGTCCTTTTTTCCCCACAAATAGAGCTTTCTTTTGTTGTTATTTGATCACCTCTGCGTTTTTTTTTTTGCGCAACAACTAAAAAAAGACTGCAAATTTTGAAACAAAAAAACCTTTTTCTTTTTTTAGGTTAATTTTTTTGTAAATAAGTTTTTCTCTTTCAATTACGGGCACTGATATGGCGGCACTGATGGGCCCCGATGAGATGGCACTGATGGACATCGATGAGGTAGTACTGACGGCACAGATGAGGTGGCATTGATTGGCGGCGCTGCTATGCGGCACTGATGGGCACTCATAGGCGGCACTGATGGGCGGCACAGATGGGCGGCACTTATGGGTGGCACTGATGGATACTTATGGGCGGCACTTATGGGTGGCACTGATGGATACTTATGGGTGGCACAGGTGGGCACTGATAGGTGGGCACTGTGCATGGATGGGCACTGTGGGGTGGCACTGATTTTCCCAGTCAGTGCCCATTTGTGGGCACTGATTGGCATCTTTTTTCTTATTTTTTAATGCTTTTTGTTTTTTTGTTCTATAATTTTTTTTTTTTTGCACACCCTGGTGGTCCAGGGTGGGCATCCCTGGTGGTCCAGTGTGGTGATCCGAGGGGGGGCTGCGCTGATAAACAATCAGCGCGAACGCCCCCTGTCAGGAGAGCCGCCGATCGGCTCTCCTATACTCGCGTCTGTAAGACGCGAGTGAGGAAGAGCCATCGATGGCTCTTCCTGTTTACATCGTGATCAGCCGTGATTGGACACGGCTGATCACGTGGTAAAGAGTCTCCGTCTCCGTGAGAGACTCTTTACCGAGATCGGAGATGCAGGGTGTCAGACTGACACCCCGCATCACCGATCGCCGCGCTGCGTGCCCCCACAGGCGCGTGCGGCATGAAATCCTGCAGGACGTCCTGTCAGGATTGTGTAACCACTTCCCGGACGTAAATCGGCCATAGGCTGGGCGGGAAGTGGTTAATTTGCATAGTTTTTCTCTCACTTCCTGTTTGGCTATGGGGCAGGAAGTGAAGGCAAATCTCCCCAATTGGACACAGATAATCCAAAATAAACTGACAGGGCCTATAACCCTCCCTCACTCTATCCAAAATGAAAGAAAATAAAACTTGTTGATTATAGTTCTTGTCAGGGGCGGACTGACCATTGAGTCACTCGGGCACTGCCCGAGGGCCCCATGCCACTAGGGGGCCCCATCCGGGTTGCCAGGCTCAGTAAAACCAGGGACAGTATGTAAAAATCTGTGTTTTTTTTAGATCTGTCCCTGATATGTCCGAAAATGACATGCTTTTAATGTGAATATCCCAAGATTTTAGCTGCCCGCCTCTGCACTACCTCCTGGCGTGGTGGTCATCTGTAAGCCAGAGGGGCCCCATAATCTTCTATTGCCCGGGGGCCCCATGAGTTGTCAGTCCGCCCCTGGTTCTAGTTTAAGCACAAATTTCATAGAGTTTTATTGAGAGCCCTAAGAAAATATAACCATGCCAATAGGCCAGGATAGAGCGTTGCTAATATGTAGGAATGTGTGTTAGAGCACCCCACCCAATGTTAACTAAAAAATTATTAATTTGCAAATAAGTATTATCTGCTCATTTTTTTGGGGATGTCTGCACCCCTGATAGTGACAACATTTGTGAGGTGTCTTCACCCTTTCTAATTCATTCACTTCCTGTCACATAGCCAAACAGGAAGTGAGGGTAAAACCTTACTAATATATTTTCTTGTGGACACAGATCAATCTAAATAGTTTCCCATTATGTAAATTGCACTCTAGCATTTTGCTGTGTACACCCCAAATTATTAGGGATCTTGGACTTTGGGGTCCATTTACTAAAGGCAAATCCACTCCTACAAGTGCAAAGCAAGGAAGAAAACAAAACAACTTTGCTTCTACAGGATTGGATGTTAAAACCATCAGTGCTTCCTCTCAGATTTTCAGCAACTATGCTTGTACTGCAGAGTGGCTTTGCCTTTACTAAACCCCAAACTAAATAATCATTTGGGGCAGGGATCCTCAAACTACGGCCCTCCAGCTGTTGTAGAACTACACATCCCATGAGGCCTTGTAATGCACTGACATTCACAGACATGACTAGGCATGATGGGAATTGTAGTTCCTGAACAACTGGAGGGCCGTAGTTTGAAGACCCATGATTTGGGGTGTACACAGCAGTGCTGGAGTGCAATTTGCTTAATGGGGACACTAGTTAGATTGACCGGTGTCCCCAAGAAATGACACTGGTAGGGTTTTAACCTCACTTCCTGTTCAGCTGTGTGACAGGAAGTGAAGCCAATTTTAAGAAAAGGGACACAAAGCTCAACACAAAAATAAAAAAACACAAAGCAGGGGTTCTAACACTCACTTGGCTTCCCTCAAACACCCACAATTTGAATAGGATTGCCTTGCGCTAGATTTAAGCACAGTGCTGTAAATCAGCACGTCAAGCCTGTCCACCAATAGCAAACCCCCCCCCCCCCACAGGCCATGTTTGCAGGTTTTCCTTCATCTTGCACATGTGCTTTAAAATAGTCTGGACAGCAATTCTTGATAAGAGAAATCCCCAAAACATGTCCTGTCGGGGGTACTTGAGGGCTGAGGACCACTGCAGAATAAATAAAATACTTACCAGTTTTTGTCTTTAAAGTCAGGGAGAATAAACATGGCAAACATTTCATGATTACACACCAGGAAAGAAGCTTAGACAAAAATCACACATAATTTGTTAGGCCCAAACCTAGTTCAGCTGCAGCTGTCAACATATGTAGCATGAAAAAGTAACAAAAGACAAACTTAACAATTTTAAAGTAATTTTTATTGGTCAACAAAACAAGGAAAGCAAAAAAAGACAAACAAACAAAAATACATTTCAAAATTCTAATTAACCATAGCTTTACACATTTTTCATAAAATAAGGCCACATAGACAAATACATCAAAGTGAACATTATTTAAAAATAAACCAAAACCATTGGCAAAATAAAACAAAACCCATGCAACAAACCACATTTGTGTTTAGCAACAGCATTTCTGCCAGCCTGCCCCTTCTGAGGGCAGCTGAGGAATGATCGATCCAAGCTTTTTATAACAGTGCTAGTAATGAAGCAATTGAAATCACATGACCAAATTGCAGTCTCTAGTTTGGGTGAGCTTGTAATTGGGCACACCTGCAATTAACCCAAACCACGCTCTATGAGCATCCAATGAGTGTTTTTCACCTTTTAAAAAGAAAGGATATTTTTTTTCTAAGTGTTTGAGCATGCTCAGTTCATCACACATGTAGGAACCAAGCTGCAATGGAATGAGAGCTTTTTTTTTTTGTTTCCCCTGATCTGATGCTTTCCAGCCTGAAGGGGAGGTGTTAAAGACAGAAGTAAACACGCACATTTAATAATCTATTTGTGTGAAAAAAAAGGTTGCCAATTTAGTTTGGGAGCCACGTCGCACGACTGCGCAATTGTCAGTTAAAGCGACGCCGCGCCGAATCACAAAAACTTGCCCGGTCATTGACCAGAAATATGGTCCGGGCTCAAGTGGTTAAAAATTAACAAAACACAAAAGTGAGCCCAATTTTTGGGGATAATGTGAAAGATGATGTTACACTGAGTAAATAGATACCTTACATGTCACGCTTTACTATTGGAAACACTCCTGCAATGGGGCCAAAATGAATTCCGTGAATATCCCCATAGGCGACCTTTTATTTTTTTTTCCAGGTTACCAGTTTATAGTTACAAAGAAAGTCTAGTGGTAAAAGTATTGCTCTCGCTCTAACGCACGCGTCAATACCTCACATGTGTGGTTTGAACGATGTTTAGATATGTGGGCGGGACTTGCGTAAGTCCCGCCCACATATGTAAAAATTCTTTTTACTTTTTGCTATAATAAATATCCCCAAAAATATATATTCAAAAAACTAAAAAACCCCTCAGTTTAGGCCGATACGTATTCTACATCTTTTTGGTTCCAAAAAATCGCAAATAGCGTTTAGTGTTTGGTTTTTGCAAAAGGTATAGCGTCTACAAATTTTTTTTTTTTGTTGTTTTAACTAGTTATTGGGGCGATCAGCGATTTTTATCGGTACTGCGACATTATGGCGGACACATCGAACACTTTTTTGGAACCATTGGCATTTTTCTAGCGATCAGTGCTGTAAAAAATGCATTGCTTACTCAAAAAATGCCACTGGCAGGGAAGGGGTTAACACTAGGTGCGAGGGAGGGGTTAAATATGTTCCCTGGGTGTGTTCTAACTGTAGGGGGGGGGGATGGGACTGACATGTGTAAATGACAGATCGCTGTTCATGAAGGGGAACTCCAGACCCCCCCAAAAAAAATAAGGTGGGTTCCCTCCAGGTGCATACCAGGCTCTTAGGCTTGGTCTGGAACATAAGGGGTTAAACCGGGGCCCAAAAAAATAGCGTGCCCCCCCCCCCCCCCCCAAGATCCAAACCAAGCCCTTATCCCAGGCACGCAGTCTGGTCAGACAGGAATGGGGGTGGGGACGAGCGAGCGCCCCCCTCCCTCCTGAGCCATACCAGACCACATGCCCTCAACATGGGGGAGTGTGTGCTGTGGGGGAGGGGGGCACTGCCCCCCCACCCCAAAGCACTCTTGCCCCCATGTCGATAGGGACAAGAGCCTCTTCCCGACAACCCTGGCCGTTGGTTGTCGGGGTATGCGGGCGGAGAGCTTATCAGAATCTGAGAGACCCCTTTAATAAAGGGGTCCCCAGATTCCGGCCCCCCACCCTATGTGAATGAGTATGGGGTACATCGTACCTCTACCCATTCACATGGGGGAAATGTAAAGTAAAAAAAAAACACCACACAGAATAAAATATTTTATTAATCTGCTCCGGAGCCCCCCCTTTCTTCTTTAGCTCTCTTAGAAGGGGGGGGTTTCTTCTCTCCCGATCTTCCGCCGGGACCCTGGGCTTCGGTGATTTCTGCCGGGGGAGGGCGCCATCCCTCGGTCCTCTCCGGAGCCTTCCGCCGGATGCCCCCACCCCATTTAAGCTCTTTTTCATTAGGGAGGGGCATCCGGACTTCGGGGTCTTCTGCCGGGGGATGGCGCCTATCCCCCGGTCTTTCCGGTGCCTTCCGCCAGGGTTCCGGTCTTCTGCCGGGGGTGCGCCAACTCCCCGGTCTTTTCTCTTCTGTCTTCTCTGCTCCCTCTTCTGCCTGGCTCCCCCGCGGAGCCAGGGCTTTCTTCCGTCTTCTTTCTTCTCTCTTCCTTCTTCTGCCTGTCTCCTCCGGGAGCCCAGGGCTTGTCTCCGCTGTCTTCTTCCTTCTCTTCCATTCGATGTTGACACGACGAGGTTCCGCGCTGACATGCCGTGTCAGCGGCGGGCATGGACTTATATAGGGTAATGCCACCATGTGACCTCAACCCATGTGACATCACATTCCCTGGGCATGATGGGAATGTGATGTCACATGGGTTGAGGTCACATGGTGGCATTGCCCTATATAAGTCCATGCCCACTGCTCAGACGGCATTCCAGCGCCGGACCTCGTCGTGTCAACATCGAATGGAAGAGAAGGAAGAAGACAGCGGAGACAAGCCCTGGGCTCCCGGAGGAGACAGGCAGAAGAAGGAAGAGAGAAGAAAGAAGACGGAAGAAAGCCCTGGCTCCGCGGGGGAGCCAGGCAGAAGAGGGAGCAGAGAAGACAGAAGAGAAAAGACCGGGGAGTTGGCGCACCCCCGGCAGAAGACCAGGAAGACCGGAACCCTGGCGGAAGGCACCGGAAAGACCGGGGGATAGGCGCCATCCCCCGGCAGAAGACCCCGAAGTCCGGATGCCCCTCCCTAATGAAAAAGAGCTTTAATGGGGTGGGGGCATCCGGCGGAAGGCTCCGGAGAGGACTGAGGGATGGCGCCCTCCCCCGGCAGAAATCACCGAAGCCCAGGGTCCCGGCGGAAGATCGGGAGAGAAGAAACCCCCCCTTCTAAGAGAGCTAAAGAAGAAAGGGGGGGCTCCGGAGCAGATTAATAAAATATTTTATTCTGTGTGGTGTTTTTTTTTTACTTTACATTTCCCCCATGTGAATGGGTAGAGGTACGATGTACCCCATACTCATTCACATAGGGTGGGGGGCCGGCATCTGGGGGCCCCCTTATTAAAGGGAGCTCACAGATTCCGATTAGCCCCGCCCGCATACCCCGACAACCAACGGCAAGGGTTGTCGGGAAGAGGCTCTTGTCCCTATCGACATGGGGGCAAGAGTGCTTTGGGGTGGGGGGGCAGTGCCCCCCTCCCCCACAGCACACACTCCCCCATGTTGAGGGCATGCGGTCTGGTACGGCTCAGGAGGGGGGGGGCCGTTCGCTCGTCCCCTCCCCCATTCCTGTCCGGGCCAGACTGCATGCTTGGGATGAGGGCTTGGTTTGGATCTGGGGGGGACCCCCGCGCCGAATCGGCGCGGGTTTAACCCCTCACGTTCCGGACCAAGCCTAAGAGCCTAATGTAGCCCTGAAGGGGGACCCGCGCCGATTTCAAGTTTGAAATTTGGCGCCGAGTTCCCCTTCAGGGCTGAAAACAGCTCGGAGATTCCCGTGCGCCGCGTCACGCAGCGCATTCACGGGTACGCCGCTTGGTATTTACCAAGATTTTCACGGCGTACTGACAGGGCGCACGGGAATCCCTGACTTTTCTCTCTGCGCATGCCCAGTATGCAAATGAACCTCCCGAGGTTCAGGCGCACTGTGCAAGCGTACGGGGATCTGTTTTCAAAAAACACTTTCCCTTTCAATTCGGCCCGCCAAACACTTCAAAACACATGTCACTTCACTTCCCCTGCATCCCCCCACCTCCCCCCTTAATAAACTCCCGCCCAAACCCCCGCAATTTATAGTTTAATGTGCCGTGCGCCAGGTCTGTACTGGTGCACAATGCACCCTCTCCTGGGCGCACGGAGCACATTAGTAACTAGGGAAATACACTGCACTAGCAGCGTATTTCTTTAGTAAATGGCCAAACGGCTGCTACTCCTGCTTTTACTCCATGAGTCATGGAGTAAAGGCTTGGTAAATCAGGCCCTTTGTATTCATTAATAGAATACATTGCTCGCCTTGATTAGCTCCAGCAAGAAGGAAGAAGAATATGGCTCCAGAAGGAAGAAATATGAAGTGTCGGAAGGGGGGTCATGAATACAGGCAAAAAATCTTTAAAAACTGTAAAATTAGGGGGTCGTCTTATACGCCTGGTCGCTTATACACCGGCAAATACGGGTATATGTTACTTTTAAAAAATATACATAAATGCATTAAATGGTGATTCTTATATCTGGCTGCAGTTTCCCCTCATCTACTTCAGCTCTCACACCTGTATACATCCCCTGTGGACTGGTACAATTGTTACATTTCTGCTCTGGATCTGTTTTTTCAGTAATAATTTTGTCATTGCTTAAGATAACAAAGCAATACTATATATATATATATATATATATATATATATATATATATATATATATATATATATATATTTTTTTTTTTTAAATTGTCTTTCAATAAAAATGATTTAAGGTTTTTATGCAATTCATTAGCAAAATGTAACAAACCCCAAAAAACATACATTGATCAGTGTTGTGTCGATTAAATATATACATTTTATTCTATAATATGCCCTTGTTTTAAAATGATGATTTGGGGCGTGATCTAATGATCAAGTTGGCAGCCTAAGAATTGAGCTCTGGCACATGTGGAGTAATCTTTTTGAAATGTAGAAAGAAGCACTACCTCTTTATTGGGGAAAACTGAGCTGTAACATCCCAGATCCCTTTCGGTCCCAACACGTGGAGCATCCTCGCATCCCGTGTCCTGGATTGTGCCCAACACAGTAGGAAGCAGAGGGGACACATCTCTCCTAGACTGAGACCTGTACCTGAAAAACTAGCACACCCATCTGTGCATTTTGGGCGCATGGGTGCCCCACATACCTGCCACCGCCTCCCTATCCATGCGCCCGATCCCTTTTAGGACGCCGGATGCATGGACTCCTATTGTAGGGGTAGGAGAACCTGATTAGAGCCAGAGGCTCTAATAGGCTTAAAAAAGGTGGGCTTGGGGTGCAGAGAGTGCGCCCTGATCCCACCCAATTGTGTGACTATAGCGAATTAATTTTCACTATTTTCACAACACCTCAGTGAGACTTGTTTCCCGATTGGCCTAAGCGTCAGGCGATCCTATTGGTTGCCCAGCACTTTGGCGTAAGAGGAACAGAAAAAGCATGAGGAGCGGACTCCACCGCTGCAACTGCTGCCTGGAGGAGACACAGAGGAGAGGACACCACAGCCTGATAAGTTCTGGACCTCCTGTCAGCCACGAGCCACCTGCAGTGGGGTGGGTTATTGCTGTGATTGTACCGTGAGCCACGGAGGGGGTGGGGGTGCTGGCAGCAAGCCACCTGCGAGGGGCATGAGGGGTTGGGTTATATACTATCTGTGATGCTGATCTATATACTATCTGTGATGCTGATATATATACACTATCTGTGATGTTAATTGATATGCTATCTGTGGTACTGATCTATATATTATCTGTGGTGCTGATCTATATACTATCTGTGATGTCGCTTAAAGAAAAAATGCCCCTGCATCAGTGGTGTCATTGGAAGGAAAAATGCCCTTGCATCAGTGGTTTCACTTAATGAAAACCTGTCCATGTGTTGGTGGTTTCACTGGAAGGAAGAAATGCCTTTGTAGCAGTGATATCACTAAAAGGAAAGTATGACTCTGCATTGGTGGTGTCATTAAAAGAAAGAAAAAATGTCCTGCTTCTGTGGTGTCCCTAGAAGAAATAACGCCCCTGCATTAGTGGTGTCCCTGGAAGGAAGAATTTCTTTGAATTGGTAGTGTCATTGGAAGAAAAAATGTTCATGTATCAGTGATGTCAATGGAAGGAAAAATTTCGCTGCATCCATGGGGTTACTTGCAGATAAAAATGTCTGTGCCAGGGGTGTCACTGTAGTAAAAAAATGCCCCTGGGTCAGTGGTGCCTGAGTTGGTGGTGTCATTGGATAGAATAATGTCTCTGCATCAGTGGTGTTATAGGAAGAAAAAAATGCACCTGTGGCAGTGGTGTCACTGCTAAGAGGGAAATTCCCCTGCATCACATGTGTGACTGGAAGGAAAAATTTACCAGTGTTGATGGTAACACTGAAAGAAAAAATGTCTCTGCCTTGATGGTGTCACTGGAAGAAGAAATGTACCCATAATGGTGACGCCAGTTTGAAATGGATGCATATGGTGGTGGTATAAGGAGGGGAGGGGAGATGGGGGAATAAGGGCTCTGTGGGGTTCATTTAACTAAAAGGGCCATTTGTGGCTCTGAGGGCTTTACACTAGTATTAGCTCTTTGAAGAGTGATACACAGTGGAATGCTTTTCAAATGGTGTTTGACAGGTGGTAAGGAGGCGTTACACCCTTGCCTGCTGCCATACTAGAAGTAAATGAGAACAAAGGGGCAGGGTCTCCTGGGTATGTGGCCTGGTATAGTTTGGGGGGGCACATGCTTGCCCCCCTTTCATGGCCTACCAAGCTGTATTCTCAGATTAGGGTCTCGATTTTTTGGGGGAATCATGCTTTTTTTCTTGATTTTTGTATGGAGTTCTCCTTAAAATCAATACCAGAAAACAAGCGTCTGGAATAGAATTTGGAGTGAAACCTGTTGTTGTTTTTTTTGCATGAGGTCTCCCATTAAAATTGAAATCTGACCTGAAGGGTCTAGCATGAATTATGAGAGACCCCATGCCATCTTTTTTGTGTGTGGAGGCTACCAATTAACATCTATATGAAACCTCTCTTAGTATATGTATGAAGAGATTTCCCAGCCACTCTGTTTAAAAACAAAATAAAGCGGCTGGAATCTGTCATTTTAATGGCAATTTGAACAGACTTTCTTCTTTTTGAATGTCAGTTTTGATACAGTAAGTTGTATACAGTTTTATACACCACATACTGTAAACTACATAAAACAAGCTCCTGCTTGCTGCACTCTGTAAACTGTACTGTAGATTACATACTCCTGGCCACTGCACTCCTGACTGTGACACTTTCCAAGCCGTCCTGTACATTATGTAGTCTGGCCGTTTTCTCAAAAATTGCTGGTTGCAGAGTAGTCCAAAACTACAATTCTGTGTAAAGAAAAGCTTATGAAATATAAAAGTTCTATTTTTAATAATTATTCTCTCGTGGCAAAGTGATTAAAGGAGAAGTACAGCCTTCTGCACTACAGTGGTCAATTTTCAGCTAAAGCCCGCTGTCGGCTGACATCACAGAGCCAGTCCAGGCTCTGAAAAGATCCTGACTATATGGTTGGGATTTGCCTGGACTGACAGCTGGCTCAGGCTCTCAGTGATCTGCTGAGAGCATGAGCCAGCCCCTCCCTCCTCTCCACAACCCAGCACTCCAGTGAGCACTGGAGGATTAGGGCAGAGAGCCGATGACTGACAGTCACAGCCATCTCCTCAGAGCGAAGAGGGAGAACTGAGCTATCAGCAGTGTTTAATTACTCAGTTCTTAATGTAAACACCACAGAGGACAAATGCAGTATCAGATCGATGCTGTATTTATCTGAGTATAATTTTTATTTATTTTATTGGAAACTCCATACTTCTCTTTGAAGGCATAATTGTGGGTACAAGAATAGTTGTGTAAGTGTGCATTGTATGCAGAAAATAGGCTCAGGCTATATGTAACCAGAGCCTTTAAAGCCACGTTCACTGTTCAAGTGCACTGTGGCCAGGGAATGCTACATGTACAGCAAACTTAAATTTTTCAGTGTTTCCAAGAGTGCCCCATGTCTTTTACAATCTGATTAACACCACAGACTCTACTGTGAACTGAGTAACATAATTTCAGATTACATATACACATACAAAGATACAGATACATGATACAATCTTCTCTTCATATTCAAGTAGAGATTAATATATTTTCCTAAACCATTGGCCTAAAAAAATCTGTCAAAATGTGCTGGTGCTGGACTATTATATTTGACAAACCAGCAAACCTTACACTAAAACATGAAAGCACCCTAATAAATGTATTGTATTTATTTGTAATATAACGGTTTTGAAGAAATAGAAATGATATAAAATATCTGTTTATTGACTTTTTATTTTTACACACATAGGGGCAGATCCACAAAAGAATTACGCCTGCATCTCGGATCAATCCGACAGGCGTACGTCTTAGTACGCCGTCGGATCTTAGGTGCATTTTTTCGGCGGCCGCTAGGTGGCGTTTCCGTCGAATTCCGCGTCGAGTATGCAAATTAGCTTGTTACGGCGATCCACGAACGTACGTCCGGCTGGCGCATTTTTTTATGTTGTTTGCGTTCGGCTTTTCCCGGTCGTATAGTTACCCCTGCTATTATGAGGCGTACTCAATGTTAAGTATGGCCGTCGTTCCCGCGTCGCCTTTTGAATTTTACGTCATTTGCGTAAGTCATTCGTGAATAGGGATTTGCGTAGAATGACGTCACCGTCGTAAGCATTGGCTTGTTCCGGTTTAATTTCGAGCATGCCCCCCTGGGATACCCCCATGGACGGCGCATGCGCCGTTCAAAAAAACGTTGTTTACATCGAGTCACGACGTATTTACATAAAACACGCCCCATCACATCCATTTGAATTCCACGCCCTTACGCCGCCAAAGATACACTACGCTGCCGTAACTTACGGTGCAAATTCTTTGAGGATTTGAAAAAAAAATAAGTTACGGCGACGTAGTGTATCTTACATACGCTGCGCCCGGTGGAGATATGCGCCGAGGTACGTGAATCTGCCCCTAAGTTGATCCTCACACCTTAGCATATTGACTAGCAAAAACTTCACAATTTAACCGGTTCTCGACCAGCTCGCGTATTTTTATGGGAGCAAAATGACACCCCGGTGCGAAACCCCAAACGTGTCCGGGGTTACCTTTAAGAGCCGCTAGAGGGTGTGCATGTGCTGCGTGGCGGGGGACATGATGCGCGTGGCCGACGGTCGTGATCGCGTGCACGAGAGTCAGCACGTAGATTTGTGTGTAAATACACAAATCCGTGTTATGTCAGGGGAGAGGAGACATATTGTTTGTTCCTACTAAGTAGGAACAACGATATGTCTCCTCCCCTAGTCAGTCCTATCCCTCCACTGTTAGAACACGTTGAGGGAACACACAACACACATTTAACCCCTTGATCGCCCCCTAGTGTTAACCCCTTCCCTGCCAGTAACATTTTTATAGTAATCAGTGCAAATGTATAGCACTGATCGCTGTATAAATGTCAATGGTCCCAAAAATGTGTCAAAAGTGTCCGATCTGTTCATCGCAATGTCACAGTACTGCAAAAAATTGCAGATCATCGCCATTAGTAGTAAAAACAAATAATAATAAAAATGGCAAAAAAAATGCCATAAATCTTTCCCATAGTTTGTAGATGCTATAACTTTTGCGCAAACCAATGAATATACGCTTATTGTGATTTTTTTACCAAAAATATGTAGAAGAATACATATCGGCCTAAACTGATGAAGAATTTTTATTTAATTTTTTTAATTTTTGGGATATTTATTATAGTAAAAAATATTGTTTTTTTTAGAAAAAAATTGTCTCTCTTTTGTTGTTTATAGCGCAAAAACTGAAAACCGCAGAGGTGATCAAGTACCACCAAAAGAATCTCTATTTGTGGGGGAAAAAAGGATGCAAATTTCATTAGGGTACAGCATCATATGAACGCACAATTGTCAGTTAAAGGGATGCAGTGCCAAATTGTAAAAAGTACTCTGGTCAGGAAGGGGGTAAAATCTTCTGGGGCTGAAGTGGTTAAGGTTGCAGCATTGCTGCTTCTGGTGTTATTATACTTCTTATTGGACGATGAAGAGTACTACATATTTTGGAAGAAAAATCAATAGTAAGCCAAACACACTCGTTCCTTGTGATAAAGCTGGCATCAGGGCATTAACTGACTAATTAATTTGTCTAATATTAATTAACTAATTAATAGACAAGCACTATCACTAGTGAATTGCAGGCTTCTTATACAGTCCTGTATGTAGTTATTATGCAAGAAGTTGATCATACATATGTAATGAGCAAACATGGCTGCTCCAATGCACCTTCAAAGGCAAAATATGGGGACAATGTTTTTAAATCAGTAATGCTCACTTTTGAGATTATGTACTTTAAGCTGATAACATTCACATAAACATTAAAAAAATAATCCTTTTTTTCCCATTAACCTCCTCCCAGTGGTGTAATACAAATACCTGATGGTAGGGTGGGTGGGCCACCACACATATGAATCCATCAGGCTCCAGGGCATTGTGCTGAGAGTGCTACATGCTCCAAACACACTGACTGAGCTGCCGCCAACAGCTTGTGATCAGGATGCAGAGGTAAGTGTTCCTAATCATGTGACTGTTGTGATAGTCAATCACAGTGCTGAGTTACAGGACACGATTTTAAAAGGTAAAGTTCATTCCAAAATTAAAGTTTTTTAGTATTAGACAAACTAATTAAAACAAGAAACCACTGTACAGTGGAAACATCACCTCTGGGAATCATAAAGAGGGTAACATATTAATCATGTTTTTATCCAAATGTATGGTTTAAAACATGTTTGCAACTCTGTTTTCCTGGAATAACCCACACAAACTGTTAGATCAGATAATAATTGTAGCTTATTCCGGAAGTAAATTTATGATTAAGCAAGATCAAGATTATATAACACTGAATGTCCGCCCACATATATGGCAAGTCTGATAAACCAAGTGTTCCCATGTTTATAAAAATAAATATAAATGATATAGTGATGCAGAATGGCAAAAAGTCAAAACTTTCAAAATAGGAAATCATTTCAGATCAGGAAAATCATACATTACTGTGCTTGAAATTGTCATTGTTTTGTCACACAAGGTAATGTCCCCAGTGGATATTTTGGGCTCCCATAAGCACAAGTCTAATTCCGCGTACACACGGTCGGGCAAAACCCCATTGGAATTTCAGACAGAAAAAAAGAGAACCTGCTCTCTATCTAAGTCTGTCGGAAATTCCGACGGAAAAAGTCCGATAGGGCATACACATGGTCGGAATATCCGATGGAAAGCTCCTATCTGACTTTTTCCATCGGAAATTCTGACCGTGTGTACGCGGCAGAAGGATTGCCTTCTCTAGAAACAGCCTGGTCTGTGTTCCCTGCTGCATGCCATGGTTTCATCCTCTTTTTTGAAGAAACTGGTGGAGGCTGCAGTGCTGCAATAGAGTAGAGATATGAGCTATGATTCTTCAATCTAATCCTGATTTGCATTCATTGAGAAAAATGCAAGGCGTTCTTTGAATGGCAACCATGCTGAGCATGCAACTCCCTGTGGTAACTATGCAGCAGGGCAGCTGCTCTGCACAGGACCTAGATGACATTGAGGATACACTGATTCTCTGCTGCCAAAGTGATTGCCAGATGTGGAATATGCTTATAATACATTGGTACAAGCCAGTCCAAGATTATCCAAGCTGGTGGAATTCAGCCTTAAGGTTACTTTTTAATGATATATTTGCTTTTAAAGTACTAAAGTAGTTCAAATATATGTGTTTTTATCTTGCATATCAAGGTCTTGTCATGTGGCAAAAACTGAAGCCCGGGACATAAGAATAAGAAGTGTTATTAAGTTCTGTGAGCTGACTACCTTTACACAGCAACTGCACAACTTGCATAGGAATAAAGATGAACATGAAGAAAAAGAGATTTGTAAAATGATCCTAATGTTTTTTTAACAATAGGAACCTTGAAGTATCTGCAGAAGCGGATTGTATCCATCTTATAGATTATGTAAAAAAAAGCAGTGCAGCGCTACTAACAAAATGATGAAAGTCCAAAAAAAAAAAAAAAAAAAAATAATTAATCAAAATGAAGAGAGGATAAGGGTGACTTCTGGAACCTCAATAGGTGATCGGATGAAGACTCCTTATAAAACAGTCAAGTATCCTTAGATAAAAGTACAAGCCGCTCACCTTAGCAGATGGACCTGTGGGTGAGCAGCAGGTCAAATGCGCTGTCCCTCTAATAAGGGGGTATTATAAGATGATAACGGTGCCTCCTCTGTCGATCCTTTTCTCCAAACCGACTTTCAGTGGCGGATGGTCATCTGGTATACTCTCATGTAGTTGAATGGCATGAAAAAGTATAAAGTAGACACATAGTGCTCTCCGTATAGTAACCAAAATGCAATAAGTTTATTTAAAATAAAAGTACTCACAAAAGAGGCACTATATCCTAGTGCGTAGAATATGAGCATATATCGATAAAATACCAAGTAGGTGGCTGTCCTGACATCAAAATTGGAAGCCCCCCGCACGCGTATTGTCCCAAGGTACAGGACTTCTTCAGCGGATCTTATAGATCTTATAGAATCTTATAGATTGGCTTATGTATTTGCAGTTAAAGATCTAAAGGAACAAGGAAGGCATTTTAGCATGAAGGTGATAAACAACATTGTGCCAAAGGAAGCAGCTGTACCTTGTTGTCTTTGCTGATGAAAATGTAGAAATATATTTATAAACAGTGAGTGCAAAACCCCAAAGAATCATCCACCATATTACTAAAGCACATTCTCTAGGATACATCTGCACATTTGTTCTATCAGCCCAATGACCATACATTTTAACCAACATATTTTCTTAAATGTGAATAAGTGTTTTCATTACTATTCTCCCCATTAACCTCCTATATTTGACACTCACTATTCATTTTCGTTTCACATTAATTGTACATTGACCACTTGTTCCCCAAAAAGGCTCTTGCAGTATATTAAACATTTACCGTATTTTCCGGCGTATAAGACGACCCGGCGTATAAGACGACCCCCTAATTTTCCAGGAAAATTTTTGGTTTTGGGATATACTCACTGTATAAGACTACCCCCTTTTTTTCAAGCCCCACTGTGCCATTACATGCCCCCACTGTGCCATTACATGCCCCCACTGTGCCATTACATGCCCCCACTGTGCCATCACATTAAATGCCCCCACAGTGCCATCACATTACATGCCCCCACAGTGCCATCACATTACATGCCCCCACAGTGCCATCACATTGCATGCCCCCACAGTGCCATCACATTGCATTCCCCCACAGTGCCATCACATTGCATTCCCCCACAGTGCCATCACATTGCATGCCCCCACAGTGCCATCACATTGCATTCCCCCACAGTGCCATCACATTGCATGCCCCCACAGTGCCATCACATTGCATGCCCCCACTTTCCCCCCCCCCACTGTGCCATCACTCACGTTTTGCAGGCCGGTGACAGTCTCCGTCTGCTGCGAGCGTCCATGATTTCAAAGCCGCGCGCCGTCTTCTCAGCGTGTCCTGTGATTGGCAGAACACAAATTTTCCCAGTAGCGCCTCTGTTCTATGTTCCGCCAATCACGGATGCCTTCTCATCTCGTCCGAGGATGAGAAGGCATCCGTGATAGGCGGAAAACAGAACAGAGGCGCTGCTGGGAAGATTTCTGTTCCGCCTATCACAGGACAGCGAGGACGTGCTGAGAAGACGGCGCGCAGCTTTGAAATTATGACGATCGCAGCTGCACGGAGACCGTACCCGGCGTATAAGACGACCCCCGACTTTGGATGCATTTTTTTGCATCCAAAAAGTCGTCTTATACGCCGGAAAATACGGTACTGCAAATTCATTAGCTTTAACAATCACACATTTTACACTAAAATTGTTATAAATTCTGCTACTGAATATCAATGAATGCATCACAGTGCATGTGGCTTAGTGCATGTTTGCCAGAATATATAATAATATGCCTCTTGAGAATAATGTTTTATCCCTCTCTGTAAGTACTTATTAAAGCTAGGGCAATGTTTATAAAACTCTGATAAAGTATACGTAGGACACAAAGTGATATGATGTTTTTCAAATCCCCTGCCCTTCTAGTCATTAAATTAGCATGCAAGGGATGTTACAGTAACTGTGACTGACAGCATAAAAAAACTGACATATCTAACAATTCCCAGGCATTAGAGGAAGATGGGCAGATAGTGTAAATGGTGCTAAAATGTGTGCTTTCAACACTGAGTATGATGGCTGCTAGTCCCAGTGATACTTGTTTCCAGGATCTGTTATGAGCATCTGCATATTTCTGAAGATTAAAGAAACCTTAATATGCTTTTTAGGGGTCAACAGTAATGACTGAGGGTCCACAGAAATTGGTAACGGATCCTGGAAATAGGGATCAGGACGACAAAATTGAATACTCTTTACTCTGTCTATTATATTTTTCCAGATTTCCCAATCTTTGGTTTTTTGCTTAAAATTATTATTAATATTGTTATTTAGGATTTTTATAGTGCCAACAGTTTAGGTTTAGGTAAAATGTTAGGGCTACAATACCATTCAATACAGCAGGAATTAGAGGGCCCTGCTCGTCAGAGCTTACAATCTAGATGGGAGGATCATGTGATAAAAAATTATGCGCACCAGATCATTTGATTAGCGCTACACTTTTTTGGTTCCACTTGTTTACTATTTGTCTATTTGTTGTGTTAGGTGCTTACCTGTGGGGCAGTGCGGAATTATTCCCTATACCACAGGACAACTATTAGTCATGCAAGAGTGGCAAGAAGAAATCCATAGTTGAAAGAAAGTCTTAAGATGTCCCGTTTGCAGTTTCCGAGAAGCCATGTCGGGGACACAGCAAACATGTGGAAGAAGGTGTTCTGGTCAGATGAGACCAAAATTGAACTTTTTGGCCTAAAAGCAAAATGCTATATGTGGCAGAAAACTAACACTGCACATTACCCCGAACACACCATCCCCACCGTGAAACATGGTGGGAGCAGCGTCAAGATGTGGGGATGCTTTTCTTCAGCAGGGACAGGGAAGCTGATCAGAGTTGATGGGAAGGTGGATGGATCCAAATACAGCTCAATCTTAGAAGTAAACAAGTCTCAAAAGACTTGAGACTGGGGCAGAGGTTCACCTTCCAGCAGGACAAGGACTCTAAAAATACAGACAGAGCTGCAATAGAAAGGCTTAGATCAAAGCAGATCCATGTGTTAGAATTGTTCAGTCAAACTCCAGACTTAAATCCAATTGGGAATCTGTAGCAAGACTTGAAAATTGCTGTTCACAGATGCTCTCCATCCAATCTGGCAGAGCTTGAGCTATTTTGCAAATAAGAATGGGCACAAAATTCCCTCTCTATATGTGCAACGCTGGTAGAGACATACCCAAAAAGACTTGCGGTTGTAATTGCAGCGAAAGTTGGTTCTACAAAGTATTGACTCAGGGGGGTTAAATACAAATGCATACCACACTTTTCAGATATTTATTTGTAAAAAAAATTGAACCATTTATCATTTTCCTTCCACTTCACAATTATGTGCCACTTTGTGTTGATCTATCACATAAAATCCCAATAAAATAAATTTACGGTTGTAACATGACAAAATGTGGAAAATTTATAAGTGCACTCAGTTTGGCTATCAGTCTCGACACCCCATATGGGTACACACTGTGTCAGGGACTGACTGGTTTGTTAGCTACAAGAAGTGCGCAGTTAGGGTCAGAACTGGTCTCGCAGCTACGCAATAACAGTAGCTTCCAGAGCTGCGTGAGAGTCCTAAGGTGTGAAATCCGGAGCAGAAATGTCCGCTGGAAACGGTCCGGCGGACCGTTTTCATCGGATATCCGCTCGTGTGTACAGGGCCTAACTCAGGCGGTTAGAGTGTAAACTTTTTGTTATCAAACATTGTAACATAAAACCAGAAAAAAGTAGGAGAAGAAGAAAGTAGAAGAGAGAGGGGGAAAAAGAGGGCAGTTTGCGTACGATAACCACGAACGACCGCAAGTTCGCGGGGGCCCCATTGACTTTAATGGCAGGCGAATATTAAAAACCTTCAGGTCATATTTTCAGTCACAAAATACTTACTAGCTGTGCACAAATAGTCCCACAACATGGACACTAACCTATCAGAAGTATTAAGTGAAAAACCGGATACATAAGTAAGAGCCGGCCATTACAAGCACTAAAAATTAGCCGACAGGCGTTCACCTGACAGCAAACAACTTTGTATTTTGTGGCTGGAGGTACATTAAGCCATTCACCGGATACAGAAGTAAGTGTAGGCCATTACAGGCCCTAAAAATTAGCCCACAGGCGTTCACCTGAGAGCAAACAACCTTGTATTCTGTGGCTGGTGGTACATTAGGCATTCAACGGATACAGAAGTAAGTGTCGGCCATTACAGGCCCTAAAAATTAGCCCACAGGCGTTAACCTGACAGCAAACAACCTTGTATTCTGTGGCTGGTGGTACATTAGGCATTCACCGGATACAGAAGTAAGTGTCGGCCATTACAGGCCCCAAAAATTAGTGCACAGCCACAGGTGTTCACTGGACAGCAAACAACTATGTATTCTGTGGCTAGTGGTACATTAGGCATTCACCGGATACAGAATCATTTCTCGTCCAATATAGGCCCAAAAAATTAGCCCACAGGCATTCACCAGAATTTGAATGAAACATGGTCTACTGGTGACATGTGTTGAATTCCTCCGAGATCCATGCTTCATTCATTTTTATAAATGTGAGGTAGTCAACACTGTTGTGAGCTAGGCGAGTGCGCTTATCGGTCACGACCCCCCCTGAACGTCCTTTCGGACAGGACACGGGATGAGGGGCAAGCCAACAGTTCCATTGCAAATTGTGCAAGCTCTGGCCAGAGGTCAAGCCTGCCCACCCAGTAGTTCAGGGGTTCATCACTTCTCAGTGTGTCCACATCGGCCGTTAACCCGATGTAGTCGGAACACCTGTCGGTCTAGGCATTCCCTGATGCTGGATCCGGAGGACAGCTGTCGATGGGTCGGCTGAAAGAATGATCTCATATCATTAGTGACTAAGACATCTTCAAACCGTCCTCTTCTTGCAGGCGCTGTTGGATTGGTACCTGAAACTGTTTCTCTGTGAGTGAAAATTCCTCTGCCAGCGGACGCAAAAGCAGAATGCAGCATTTCTTGAAGCAAGGCCTGGAAGTGCTGCATTCTGATAGCCCTCTGTGATGTGGTAACATTTCCGCCATGTTTTGTTTGTACGGGGGGGGTCTAAGTACGTTGCCACCCAGTACTGGTCCTTGTCCTTTATGCTTTTTATATGGGGGTCCCTCTTAAAACACTGGAGCATGAAGGCCCCCATTTGCACTAAACTGGAAGTGCTGTACTGGTCTGGCTCCTGCTCATCATCCAGGATAATGTCGTCCTCGTTCTCCTCCCCCCATCCACGGACAATACCAGGGATCCCAGAAAGGTTTAAAGCATGCTCTTCTTGCTCCTCCTCCTCCGCCCCGGCACCATCCTCCTCTGACTCCTCTTCAGACTCCCGTTGTTGACTTGTCTCAGGTGGAGTAGCCCCCCCTGGGAATTCATCCAGCATTGCGACTTCCTCATCTTCCTGCTCCTCGATGGCTTGATCAATGACAAGACGCAATGCACGTTCCAGAAAGAAGGCGTAAAGTACGATGTCACTGATGGTGCCCTGGCTGTGACTGACCAGTTTTGTGATCTCATCAAATGGCCGCAGAAGTCTGCATGAGTCGCGCATGAGCAGCCACTGGCGCGGTGTGAAAAAACCAAGCTCCCCAGTACCTGTCCTGCCGCAGAGTTCGTACAGGTAGTCTTTAACTGCACGTTTCTGCTGGAGCAGCCTATCAAGCATATACAATGTTGAGTTCCATCGCGTCGGGGCAAGTCACAAATAAGATGTCTGATGGGCAGGTTGCGTCGCCGCTGAATGTCAGCAAGGCGAACAATGGCCGTGTAAGATCTTCTGAAATGGGCCAAGATTTTCCTGGCCTGCCGCAAGAAGTCCTGGAGCCCAGGGTATTTGGCAACGAATCGCTGCATGACCAAGTTCAAGACGTGTGCCATGCATGGCACGTGTGTAATTTTGCCCTGTTTCAGTGCGCTCAGCAGATTGGCACCGTTGTCACACACCACTTTACAAACTATCAAATTGAGCAGTGTTAGCCACTGATCTGCCTGCGAACGCAAAGCTGAAAGGAGTGCAGGACCGGTGTGGCTCTTGTCTTCCAGGCACAACAGATGCAGCATGGCAACGTCTTACCTGGCATGTCGAATAGGTTCTGGGGATTTTGGGGGGTGCGGAAGAGACGGTAGCATCGGAAAATGAGGAGTCAGCCGAGGAGGAGAGGGAGGATGGAGTAGGAGGAGGAGGAGAAGAAGAGGCAGGCCTGCATGCAATCTGTGGCGGTAAAACCAAATCTACATGAGTGCCACGGGTTACATGCTTGACGGCCGTCAGAAGGTTCACCCAGTGGGCAGTAGAAGTTGTATACCTTCCCTGCCCATGTTTGGTAGACCATGTGTCTGTGGTCAGATGTATATTGGCACCGACACTGTGTGCCAGAGATACATTCACTTGCCGCTGAACATGGCCATATAGCTCTGGGATGCCCTTCTGTGAAAGTGTGGTGTTCCAATGGCCTCAAATTTTTGAAAGGCCTCCGACTCCACCAGTTTATATGGCAGTAGTTGGCAGGCTATCAGTTCCGACAAGCCAGCGGTCAACCGTTGGGCAAGAGGGTTATCCGGCGTCATCTTTTTTTATACGATCGAACATTTGGGCCACGGAAGCCTGCCTTTTTGCAGAAAAACATGAGGAAGGCTTGATGGAAGGTGGGGTGGAGGACAATTGTGAGCATAGAGGGGAAGGAGAAGGAGAAGAGGCTGGACGGTGAAAGCCTGGAGTGTGGCTTTGTGGGTTCTGATGGCGTTGCTCCAACTGGGCTTGGTGATGGGAGGCTAGGTGCTGTCTTAAGGCGGTCGTCCCTAGGTGAGTGTTGGGCTTACCGCGACTTATGGGTTGACTGCAAAAGGTGCAGATGGCAACACTATTGTCTGCAGCGGACACGTTAAAAAAAGCCCACACTGCAGAGCCATGGGTTGGCGTCCTGGGAGTGCCAGATGTAACCGTACATGGTTGATGGCTCGCTCCTGATACATTAGGAGTCTGCTTTGTCCCTCCTGTGCAATGAAAGTTTGGCCTGCTTCTCCCCCCTATCTGATGGTCCATCTCTCCCTCTGAACTCCCCTCCTCTTCCTCTCTTGTGGGCACCCACGTGACATCTGTAGACACGTCATCATCGACGTCACGTTCCCCATCACTAACAGTAGAGATCTCGGAGTAGGCAGCAACATCGGGCACCAACCTCCTTGGGCTGATCTGAGTACTGTCGTCAGACTGCTGAGTGCCGGCTGTTGCTACCTCCTCTTCCTGATCCAATGCCAAGAATGGCTGCGCATTCCAAAATGTCTTCTGATGGATCCTAAAATAATTCCTGAGACTCAAGCGGAGGGTATATGGTGGTGGTGGTGGTGTTGGTGGCGAGCCACTCAACCAAGTCTGGTGCATCCTTTGATGAAATTGAACGAACATTGTGCCACTTCCCACTTTGGCTCCGGCCTGGTGCTCCTGCCCTACCCCTACCACCCCTGCAGAAGGGCCTGCCTCTTCCTCTGCCTGTCATTTTTTAAATGACGCTGTGAAAAACGTCTCTAGAGAAGCGCAGTATATGTGGAAGAATGTATATAACAAAATCTGTCGTTTTGGGGGGCCACTGGTTTATTTCACCAGTTAAAAAAAAAAATAGGAATTTTTTTTAATGTGTGTAGCAGAGGAAACGCAGCCAAAGAGGCAAAAATCCAGCAGTAACCAAATACACCGCCAGTCACAATGCTGCACAATACAAATCCACTATAATATGCTTTCTATATTCGAAAGTACTGTATATTATAAGTGTATATTACAACTATATACTGCAGTGCACAGCAAGTAGCACACCTACAGTATACCAGTGCTTGAAAGGACTTTTGTGGACCTGTTAGGTAGCGATTTGTGTCACTAAACTCTGTCCTTGCTCCAAACAGCACCCTCTCCCTAAACTGACAAAAAGTATATGAATGTATTAGACACCTATATACTGCAGTGCACAGCAAGTAGCACACATATACCAGTGCTTGAAAGGACTTTTGTGGACCTGTTAGGTAGCGATTTGTGTCGCTAAACTCTGTTCCTGCTCCAAACAGCACCCTCTCCCTAAACGGACAAAAAGTATATGAATGTATTAGACACCTATATACTGCAGTGCACAGCAAGTAGCACACCTATACCAGTGCTTGAAAGGACTTTTGTGGACCTGTTAGGTAGCGATTTGTGTCGCTAAACTCTGTCCCTGCTTCAAACAGCACCCTCTCCCTACACTGACAAAAAGTATATGAATGTATTAGACACCTATATACCAGAGCAAGTAGCACACCTATACCAGTCCTTAAAAGGACTTTTGTGGACCTTTTAGATAGCTATTTGAATGAATACAGCCTGACTGTCCCTGCTCCAAACAGCACCCTCTTCCTAGTACACTGACAAAAAGTATATGAATGTATTAGACACCTATATACTAGAGCAAGTAGCACACCTATACCAGTCCTTAACTGCTTGCCGACCAGCTGCCGCAGTTATACGGCGGCAGGTCGGCTCCCCTGCGCGAGAGCCCGTAGCTATACGTCGGCTCTCGCACACGCGATCGCTCGTTACAGAGCGAGGACCGGGAGCTGTGTGTGTAAACCCCCCTACAGTTAGAACACACCCAGGGAACATACTTAACCCCTTCCCTGCCCCCTAGTGTTAACCCCTTCACTGCCAGTGGCATTTTTATAGTAATCCAATGCATTTTTATAGCACTGATCGCTATAAAAATGCCAATGGTCCCAAAAATGTGTCAAAAGTGTCCGAAGTGTCTGCCATAATGTCGCAGTACGGAATAAAAATTGGCTGATCGCCGCCATTACTAGTAAAAATATTAATAAAAATGCCATACAAATACCCCCTATTTTGTAAACGCTAGAACTTTTGCGCAAACCAATCAATAAACTTTAATTGCGATTTTTTTTTTATGAAAAATATGTAGAAGAATAAGTATTGGCCTAAACTGAGGAAAAAAAAACGTTTTTTTATATATTTTTGGGGGATTTTTATTATAGCAAAAAGTAAAAAATATTCATGTTTTTCAAAATTGTCGCTCTATCTTTGTTTATAATGCAAAAACTAAAAACCGCAGAGGTGATCAAATACCACCAAAAGAAAGCTCTATTTGTGGGGAAAAAAGGACGCCAATTTTGTTTGTGAGCCACGTCGCACAACCGCGCAATTGTCAGTTAAAGCGACGCAGTGCCGAATCGCAAAAAGTGCTCTGGTCTTTGACCAGCAATATGGTCCGCAGGTTAAGTGGTTAGAAGGACTTTTGTGGACCTTTTATATAGCTATTTTAATTAATACAGCCTGACTTTCCCTGCTCCATACAGCACCTTTTCCCTACACTGACAAAAAGCAGAATGTAAGATGGCCACCAGATCAGGTCTATTTATAAGGTAGGGGGTATGTCCATGTGCTGAAATGTCTCAATTGGCTGTCCTGCACCACCTGATGATGTGTCATAGGTCAAAGTTCTTACCCATGTAACATTGCGGACCGCCACGAACATCACCAGATGTCCGACGGTTTGGCGGACCGCGAATGACCAAAGTTCGCCACAAAAAGACCGCTTAGCAAACCGGCAGGCCATCTCTATTTGAGAGCTTGTTTAAGTCGCTGGGACTCCAGGAATGAGGGAGATTCCTATATGTTTAGCCCAGGGTTCCCATATTGTTTCAAATAGTTTAGAGGTGTTCAATATTGAGCTGACCATTTTCTCTTGGGACATGATCCACAAAATCTTTCTCTTGGCCGCCGAGAGAGAGACTGAAGGTTGTTTCCAGGCTCTAGCTGATGTAATTTTTGCTCCCAGGAGCATGAAAGATATCAGTTTTTGAGTGTCTTTAGGAACCTTGGGGATGTGGGCATCAAGCAGAGTTATTTGGGGGGATTTCGCTACAGGGATGCCTGAAACCCTCTGGATGAGATTGAAAAATGTATTCCAGAATCCTCTGATTCTCAGACAATCCCACCATATATGAAGCATAGAACCCTGGGCTTGACATTCTCTAAAACATAATGGGGAGGTGGAGGGGAACATCACTGCTAGTCTAGTGGGGACCAGATACCATCTCATTAATACTTTCAGATTTGTTTCTATCACGGAAATATTCACAATGCCTTTGAAAGCTCTTGTCAATCGTCAACGCCAATCCTCCAGGTCCCAGGTTTCCTGCAAGTCTCTTTCCCACGCCTCCATGTAAGAGAATTTGGAAATGGGTTCCGATAATGACGTGTATATTATGGATATGCCTCCTTTTTGCTCCGTTGCTTGGCCACACCATTGCTCATAGTGAGTGAATTCTGGGGGATTGGGTTTGTTTTTCTAAATAGAGGATAGGAAGTGGAAAATCTGGGAGTGCCGGAACTTCTCAGAGTCCAGCAGTTCCAATTTCTCCACGCAATGTTTCAGTGATAACGGGCCCGAGATTGAGAAATAGTGCCCAATTCGGTACATCCCTTTGTTCAGCCACCATTGAAATGATTTGATGTCCATGCCCAGACTAAATTGAGGGTTGTGGAAGATGTGAGCTAAAGGTTGAGTGTCAGATGTTAAAGAAGGGAGGTGTTTCAGGTCATCCCATACTCTGATGGAGTGGGATAGTGTAGGTGACATTATTGGGGGTCTGGATTTTTGGGGACACCATAATAGGTAGTCTAGTGTATGTCTTGGGACCGCCTGTCTCTCTATATTAATCCAATCAAGTTTCTTATATTTCGAGTAGACTGTCGATAGTTGGGCCAGCCTAGCCACTTGGTAGTATCTAAACAAATGCGGGAGACCTAGTCCCCCTCGTGTTTTGGGGCTGTAAAGAATACATTGGGCTAATCTGTATCCTTTCCTACCACAGATGAACTTAATTACTTTCCCCTGAAATGACTTGAGGTGATCTCTCCATATTGCTATTGGGAGGGACCTAAACAGATAGCGGAATCTGGGGACTAATGTCATCTTGACAGAGTGAATTTTACCTCCATGTCTGGAGGTCTGTCTCGAGTTTGCGGTACATGGGTGAGAAGTTTGCCTGGTATAGTTGTTCAAACTTGGGGGTTAGATTTATTCCTAAATATCGGATTGAGGAACCAGTCTGTTTAAATTCAAAAGAGGGTTTCAATTGTTCGACCACTGTAGGTTGTATGGAAATATTTAAGGCTTGGGATTTGGTTATGTTATCCCGTAGCCCTGATATGTTCCCAAAAGATTCAAGAAGCTTGCTAATGTTGGGCAAAAAGGTTATTGGGGAGGTGACAAATAGAAGGAGATCTTCTGCAAATAATGCGTACTTGTGGACATGTTGCCCGCAACTAACCATTTTTATTTTTTGTTTAGATCTGAGTGCAATGGCTAGCGTTTCGATCGCAAGGACGAATATCAGTGGGGATAGGGACAGCCTTGCCTAGTCCCTCTGGCAATTTTAATTGGTTCGGAATAGTATCCCTGCAATTTGACCCTCGCTTCTGGTTCAGAGTAGAGGGACTTCAATAGCCCCAGAAAAGTCTCTCCAAACCCCCAAAGTTTCAGCACTGAAAAAAGGTACGGCCAGGAGAGAGAATCGAAGGCATTCTGAAGGTCTAATAATAGAAGAAGACCCTCCTGGGAGGGGCCTCCGTCCCACCCAGATTGAAGGATCAAAATAATGTCCACTGCTCGCCTTACTTGGTCTGGGCCTTGTCTCCCTGGAATAAATCCGACTTGGTCTTTGTGAATATATTGGTTAATAAAGGAGCCTACTCTGTTAGCAAGAATTTTGGTGAGTATCTTTAAATCATTGTTAAATGAGGAGATGGGTCTGTAGTTTTCTACTCGTTCTGGGTCTCTATCAGGTTTGGGAATTACAGAAATAAAAGCCTCATTAAGATGGGGATTTATCGCTTCCCCCTGTCGTTTAGATATGAAAAATTTGGTGAGACGAGGGGCTAGGGTGTCTGCAAAAGTTTTGTAGTAGGGCGCCGAGAAACCATCAGGTCCCGGTGCTGAACAACCTTTTAAATTTTTGATCACCTCTAAGGTTTCTTCCGTAGAGATTGGGGCTTCCATGATATCTATATGGTCTTTATTGAGGGTGGGAATTGGCAGGTCATCCAGAAAGGAATTAATATCGGACTCCTCGGCCGTATTGGCTTTTTGGTACAATTTGGTATAGAAAGTCTGAAATGCTTGTAGTATGCACTGGGGGTTAAGAGTTGTGGATCAGTCCTGTGTTCTTATTTTTGGGAGTACAAAGGTACGGAATTTCAGAGAGAGTTTAGTGGCTAACATTGTGCTCATCTTGTCTTTCTGCTCCAGCCCATGGATTTCTTGGCCTTGACCGTGAGCGATAAGTTTAAAGCTAATCGGGCAGCGTCTAGCTGGGAGATTTGGACCTTTGACGGATCCTCTTTGTGCTGTTTGCACAAAGCAGCAAATTCTGTTTCTAGCTTCTCTACGTCCGAGGTTCCTTTGTTTTTAATTTTAGATGCTATCTGAATTAGCTTTCCACGGGTCATAGCTTTATGTGCAGCCCATAAAGTCTCAGCCGAAACTCCTTCTACATCATTAAGGAGGAAGTATTCTTTCAATGCCCTGTCAAGTTCTAGAACCGTAATAGGGTCATTTAGCAAAGTTTCATTGAGTTTCCAATGTGATAAGGGGGATTTAGCGAGATGGCCTTGTAAGGAAAAGATAACCATAGAGTGATCCGATAGGGCCGTGTCCTTTATGTAGGCTTTGATATCTAAGGGGATACGTTTCGTAGAGATAAATATGTGATCAATTCTGGAATAGGATTGATGTGGGTTCAAGATGTGTGTGTAGTCCCTTTTTGTAGGATTGAGTTCCCTCCAGATATCGACTAAACCTTGTTGGAAGATCAACCTTGCTATCCGGGAACTGGTTTTAGTGGGGCGGGTTAGTTGTGCTGTGAGTGGTTTTGATTTGTCAAGGCTTTGATCAAACGCGATATTGGAGTCTCCTCCAAATATCACTGTCCCTTCCAATAGTGATCCCAAAACTACAAACATTGATTGAAAAAATTTAGCTTGGCCCTTATTGGGAGAGTAGTAAGAGATGTATGAAATCAAGTGGTATCGCAAGCCCCTTCGTCTTGTCCTCAGCATTTGCTAGGAAGAATTGGGGGTAGTGAGCATGGAGAAAGGAGGGGGAGTACCGTATTGGGAAATGTGTCTCCTGTAGGAGAACTACTGCCATTTTTTGGGAATGATATGTTTAAAGCATGTTTCTCCTTTTAACTACTCTGAATGGGGGAAGGAGCATGGTGCAGGGTGCCCTTGGCCAATCATGGCGTAGAGGGACTAAGTCCACACCCCACACTATATAAGGCTGATTACATAGCAGGCATATATACACACTCTGCATTCAGTGTAGCCTTTTCATACAGTGCATTTGGTGGTGTACAGTTGCTCAAGGGGCTACGCAAGCAGTCAGACAAAAAAATATCATGCAGTGCTTCAGTTGGTCTGCCTAGGGGACAGGAGCCACACAGGGGCAGAGATTCTGTCAGCTCTGCAGGGCAGGCTCAGAGGTGGTTGACGCCATGCAAGCTTCACCTAGGAACGGTTGTATGTGACAATGGCACCAACCTTCTCTCTGCCCTGTGACAGGGACATAACCCATGTTTCATGTTTGGCACACGTTCTGAATTTGGTGGTGAAGCGTTTCTTCACCAGGTACCCAGGCTTGCAAGATCTCCTGAGGCAGGCCAGAAAAGTCTATGATAAATGCCAGTGCTCGGCTGGCTGACATTTAAAGGGAGTGCAACCTGCCCATCAACAGCCTCATTTGTGACATGCCCACCAGGTGAAACTCAACATTGGCAATGCTGCAGCGACTGCACACACAGCAGAGGGCCATCAATGAGTACCTGTGTGACTATGGCACCAGGACAGGCTCAGGGGAGCTTGGCTTCTTTTCGTCATGCCAGTGGCTACTGATCAAGGATGCATGCACTGTCCTGTTACCATTTGAGAAGGCCACAAGGATGGTGAGCAGCGACAATGCATGCATCAGTGACACTGTCCCTCTATAGCAGTGATGGCAAACCTTTTTGAGCCTGAGAGCCCAAACCACGACACAAGACTAATTTATTTCTTTCAAAGTGCCAACACAGAATTAAACCTACCAGTGGCTCTGTACAGAGAATGGGACTGATCATCCCTCTCTAAATGAGCCCTAAGGGACCAAAAACGTATGATTCTGCCAGATTCGCTCAGACTGCAAGGATCAGGAATGCATTGTGCTCAGAATGCACTGTGTAACATACACTGGCCATTACACTCACTTACCTGTCCATTACACTCACTTTCCTGTCCATTACACTCACTTACCTGACCATTATACTCACCTACCTGACCATTACACTCACATACCTGAGCATTACACTCACCTACCTGACCATTACACTCACTTACCTGAATATTACACTCACCTACCTGACCATTACACTCACTTACCTGACACATGCACTCACCTACCTGACACATGCAATGACACCAATAATGAGGCACAATGTTTTCCAATTACACCAATAATGAGGCACAATGACACCAATAATGAGGCACAATGTTCCCTAATGATACCAATAATGAGGCACAATGACACCAATGATGGGGCACAATGTTTCCTAATGACACCAAAAATGAGGCACAATGACACTAATGATGACAAAAAATGGGGGAGCAAAATGTTTCCCAATGACACTGATAATGAGGCACAATGTTTTCGAATGACACCAATAATGAGGCACAATGTTCCCTAATGACACCAATAATGAGGCACAATGACACCAATGATGACAACAATGATGGGGCACAGTGTTTCCTAATGACACCAATAATGAGGCACAATGACACTAATGATGGGGCACAATGTTTCCCAATGAAACTAATGAGGCTGTTCTTTTTGCACAATTGATTGTTTGCAGAGCTAGTACCTGATATCTGAGAGTGGGGCAGGCTTAGGACTAACAAGATAACTGTACTGTACACTCCACATTAACACCTGTCTCCCAGTGTCTGACATTGCTCCAGCAGCTCATTCCCGCCCGCAAGTCTCCTCTGATTCCAGCCGCGTGTGCTCACGGTCACGTCACCGCTGATTTGTTTGATGGTGGATGCAGTGTGGATGAGACAGCTTCTTTGATTGGATCAGCGTGCGCACGCACGCACGTCACCCCCAGGAGCTTCTTCTTTGTCACTCCCACTCGGACATGTCATCAATAGCCCTAGAGAACTGTGGGATCTTGAAAAATGTTCAAGCAAACAACAGTTTCATCCAATACTGTCACTTTTCAGGTATTTTGACAGCTTCTGGCACTGACTATCAAAGTACAATAGCTGCACCAGGAAATCTGTGCATCCACACTGTAGAGTATGGATGGAGGAATCTGTTTAGTGGTTTATTTTTCTTTCAGGACCTGGCTGTACAAAAAAAAACTATGAATTTATTGCCAGCTTTAGTCACATATCATATTATGAAGTGACAAAGGGACAAGCCAACCTAGATCCACCACTTCAACAGAGATTTCTAAACAACTCAACTCACATACATACAACTGAGGGGAACCTGGAGCAGCATTATAGAACTCTAGAGTTATTACAGTTTTTCTATTATTCTTTATTTAAAAATTTCTTACAGAAATATTAACTTAGTTTTCTACTAACAATAAATGCAAATGTATCTGAAAACAACATATTTAAACTCAATGCCAATACATATCGTTTTGTGTTTTTTTTTTTTTTTTTTTTATAATCATTATTGTTTTTTTTCTATCTCAGTTAGTAAATTAGTAGCATTTTTTTAATGAATATATATATATATCTATATATATCTATATCTATATATATATATATATATATATATATATAGATATATATATATATATATATATATATATATATATATACACACTGTATATAAATATAAAGCAAGCAATTCATGTACTTAACCAAATATGTTCAATGTGATTAGCAAAAGAGACAGTTTTAGCATGTACTATTTCCAGAACTCTTAATTCATGTCCTTGTCACTTGTCAGCAATACCCCTGGGATCTTGTTTGTTAACTCCCCTTTCCAGCTCCTAACCAAATAATGACTTGCGAAAGCCCTGTGAGTGGGGAGCCACCAGAGTTATGGGAATGGAGGCTAATAGCAAGATAATTTATTTATTCGTCCACTGGGATTTGCTGTGCTGAAATACATTGTCTGGATTTTATTCTAGCAGAATTCTACTCTGCATTACAATTGCAAAAAGTGTTTTTCAATTAAAGAAGTTCTTCAAAAAATTATATATTATTATTCATCCCTAATAAGTTTATTTCCAACAATGCACTGCATGGTACAGTTTTAATCTAAACACCATTCAGGCATGCAAAAAGCCATTTTGCATCTGTCTACCTTCCTAAAAACACAAGTTTAAAATGTAGAATACAGTATAACACGCATAGGCCAATGGAGAAAAAAAAAAGTATATTCAAATACATTTCCCAATATAGAACAGCTTTAAACTTCCTGTTTTATAGAACTGATATTAAAAGTACACTGAGTTTTTATAAAGCACCCTCCTGACATTTCCAGACTTATTAACCAGTTTTCACAGTGACTTCAATCAACCTCTTTAATCCTCCAAGGAAAGAGCATTTTTAATTCAACGATTGCCTGATAAGCTTGAAGCCAAAAAATGATTTACACGTAGATGAATTGTGCTTACAAGATGGAACTCTGAGCATTAGAAGCAGATCTGAATTTCCTATCTGTCATTTTATTTGCAACGTTCATTTTTTCTCTGCCATTACCCTTGCTGATTATGATCTTTCAGCGCTATTGGGCCCCTGCTTCCACAGTTTTTAATCTGCCTTTAATCCCATAGATTTTAAATATTCCCGGCACCGAGAGACTGGAGGCAATTAACTGCCCTTCTGATGCTCTTCTTATCAGTTGCCTCCTTCTATCTCTCAGAAGCAGCCTCAAGACTCTTCTAGGCTGACAAATACTACCGTCATTTCTAGCAAAGCAGCTGCTGCTAATGCAGTCTTTCAGTCCAGCAGTGTGCAATTTGATTCAGAATTTCTAGTAACTCAAAAAAAAACTCACAGATATGCTTACTGTTCTGATTTGATTTAACTGGACAGAAACTATGGTCCACTGCTCCAGTTGCAAATATAAATCTTTTTGCAGAGACAAAATTGAGAATGTGTATACATGGGCATTACACTTAGAGTAAAGGAGCATTTAACTAACAATAAAATGCTGAACTTTGTTGACAACTAATGTATGTATTTCTATTTTTGTTTGACTGGATTTATGAATAGCCATTGTATTTTTTTTTGTATTGTGCATTTTAGTTCTATAAAATATAGTACAGTGCTCAAAATTGAGCTGGCATATTTCAATAAATTTGCTAAAGAGTTTAAAAGCCAAACTCTCAAAATTAGGTCTATGAGCCTAAGCTCTGACTCTCGCAGCTTTGATCCTGTCTATTACACATCCCCCTCCAGCTCTGGACCCTTGCACATTACACACAGCCCCTCAGCTCTGGACCTCTGCACATTACACAACCCCCCTCCCCCAGCTCTGGACCCCTGCATATTACACATCCCCCAGCTCTGGACCCTGTACATTACACCCCCCAGCTCTGCACCCCTGCATATTACACATCCCCCCAGCTCTGCACACCTGTACATAACACATTCCCCCAGCTCTGGACCCCTGCATATTACACATCCCCCCCCCCCGGCTCTGGACTCCTGTACATTACACAGCCTCCCCAGCTCTGGACCCCTGCACATTACACATTGCCCCCCAGATCAGGACCCCTGCACATTACACATTGCCCCCCAGCCCCAGCTCTGGACCCCTGCATATTACACATTGCCCCCCCAGCTCGGGACCCATGCACATTGCACACTGCCCCCTCAGCTCAGAACCACTGCACATTTCCCCCCAGCTTGGGACCACTGCACATTGTCCCCCTAGCTCAGGACCTCTGCACATTGCCCCTCCATGCTTGGGACCCCTGCACATTTCCCCCCCCAGCTCAAGACCCCTGCACATTGCCCCCCACACCCAGCTCTGGACCCCTGCACACTTTCTACCTTACTTGAGGCATGCATGCAGAGCTAGAGGCACAGCAGCACAGACCAGAGGACCGGAACTGCTGGAGTTAATTTTTCATATTAACAATGCTAATGATTGATTGCTAGGGCCACCTAGCAACCAATCACCTGCTGGTTAACTTAAAAAATTAAGTCCAGCAGAGTTGCCATCCTCTCTCCAGCGCCTCTAACTGCCTCTCTCCCCTGCTGTGCGGCGCAATGTGAAAGCGGCGACTGGCCCTGGGTGTCAGTCACCTGGGTATGGTACACACACGGGCACCTTGTCATAGCTCACCTCTCCCTGTCCTGGTTGTCATAGCGCCACCGCTGCTGCCTTTGCCTGTCGCCCAACTTCACTCGTGGAGGGTGGGGGACGCCAGGCTGACACCACCTAATGTCTGGCAGCCCCCCATTGTTACACATACCACTGGCTCCAGGTGAGGAGTTTGTAAAGACGTGCAAAAATGGGGGATTGAAAGTTCACAGAGTATGTGACACTGCTAGATAGCCTGATAACAGAGTGCTGTAGTGTTAGAGATGGCACAAGAGTGGCTTGCACACTCTGGAGTTTGGGTCCATAGTCAATGTGAAGGTACTGTCGAGAGCAGAGAGAGAGAGAGATGAATGGCACGCCAAGTACCACCTGGTGGAAATTAGTGTGTAGCTATCCCTCTGTAAAATAGCTAAGGTTTACCAAGAAGATAACTTCTTCATATGGAAAGGTCTTTTTTACTGGACTGCATTGGAAGGGGTTTATTTGTAAAATCTATATTACAATATGTTGATTCAGGGAGTTTTCCCGATTACCTTGGAGATCAGGAAGGACTTTTCTCCTTGTTAAAGCACACTGAATTACGCATTGGGGGAGATTTACCAAAACTGGTGCATACAGAATCTTGTGCAGCTGTGCATAGTAACCAGCTTCCAGGTTTTATTGTTAAAGCTTAATTGAACAAACTGAAGTAAGAAGCTGATTGGTTACTATGCACAACTGCACCAGATTATGTGTGCACTGGTTTTAGTAAATCTCCCCCACAGTAAGACTTTTACACTGAGGCGCTTGAAAACTGCCCATAAAACTTTGAAATTTTTTGCGGTGCTTTTGCAGCGTTAGCGGAGTACTTTTTTTTAAGATTGCTTGTCTAAGAAAAAAACATTTTGCTGCACTTTTGAAGCACTTTTGTGCACTTTTCAGTCGCTTATGAAGCGCTTCACATTCATTTCAATTGAGAGGGGCGTTTTTGAGGCACTTTTCTAAGTGCTTCAAACATGCTCTAAAGATGCAGCTTGAAGGACTTTTTCCACCGTCCCGCCAGTGCACCGCCCATGTGTGAAAGCGTCCATTGAAATGGATGGGAATCAGTTTTTAGGAGCTTTTCAGACGATATTTTTGCGCAAAAGCCACTGGGGTCCTCTTCCACTCCTCCATGATGACATCATGGAGCTGGTGGATGTTAGAGACCTTGCGCTCCTCCACCTTCCGCTTGAGGATGCCCCACAGATGCTCAATAGGATTTAGGTCTGGAGACATGCTTGGCCAGTCAATCACCTTTACCCTCAGCTTCTTTAGCAAGGCAATGGTTGTCTTGGAGGTGTGTTTGGGGTCGTTATCATGTTGGAATACTGCCCTGTGGCCCAGTCTCTGAAGGGAGGGGATAATGCTCTGCTTCAGTGTGTCACAGTACATGTTGACATTCATGATTCACTCAATGAACTGTAGCTCCCCAATGCCGGCAGCAGTCATGCAGCCCCAAACCGTGACACTCCCATCACCATGCTTGACTGTAGGCATGACACACTTGTCTTTGTACTCCTTGCCTGCTTGCCGCCACACACACATGAAGTGCGGGCATTGGACCAGTGGTAGCAGCAGGGTCACATTTTTAATGAATAGCTTTATCAGCAATATGCTCACTGTATAGCAGGATGAATGCAGCCAATGTAAGGCATACTGACTTGGCCACCTGGAAGCGGTTCTGTTCAGCCATATGCCTTACATCAGTGGCAGCTAAACAGTTGAATGAACAAGATTCTTGCCTCTCCATGTTTCTTCATGGCTTTAGGTTATAGTTCCAGTTTTTCTTCAAAACTGTCAGAATATCTTTGTCTATTTTTAGAAGAGAACACCTTGAGTTATGAATGTATGGCTACTTATTCCCAAGTTTAGCATGATGTGTAAGTAAGGGAATCCTTTAGAAGTTTCAAACCCCTCCTTTCCCCTTGTTGTCTCTGTTGTCTTTTTAATTTGCTTAGTGATGGTGTTTAGCTATATTGCTTTTACATGATTTGTATCTAGATGTGGTTTTCTTGTGATCTTGTAGTTTCATTTAGTACAGAGGGAAGAAAAGATTTATTTAAAAAAGCTATGTTCACACAAATGCAAGGCCATCCACAAAACAGGAAGTTGTGATTTTCATGCCTCTAAGTTTAAGGTGATTGAAGCTGTAATAGTGCGCTTGCAACAAAACAATTCAGTACTATCCCTGTGAGACTACTTATTTGCACCAACAGTTAAATTTTCAAAACACGCTTTTAGCAAAACAAAGAACAAAAGGTTAGCAAAATCTTAAGAACGTCAATCAAAAACATCACATGCATTCCGTGGCTCACTCTTCTCCTTATCTGACTAACTTTTGTATGTTGGTGTCTTTTTTAAAGAAATTGTCCTCCTTAAAGTGTCATATCTGATCCATCTCCCTGACTCTGTCCACTGCATCTCCTCTACCCTGTCTGTTCCATCTTCCCCACTATGTCCTCCCCAGCTTGCATCCACTTGGTCTAAGCCATCTCCCCCACTATTTCATCTCCAGCTACCATCCAATCTGTCTGCTCACTGGGCCTTTGGTGAGCGACCTTTCAGACATTATACAGAATTTATTCTGTTGCTGTTTATTGTTGTTGCCATGGGGAATTAGTCATTCAAGCCAGGTCATACACAGAGGATCAGTCAGCATAAACAGCAGGCAGAGAGTGGTCAGAGTTAAGGCTGGGTTTGGCAACAGAAAATCAGGCAAACTGGCAGGAGTAGCAAGATCAAGCAAGCCAAAGACCCTGGAGAAACCAGCGTGGTCAGGAAGCCAGGTCAATACTGGATCAGATACAGGCACAGGATCAGTCAGTGCCAGCCCAAGACATTGTGCTGCCTGGGACCAAGAATGAAATGCTGCCCCCCCCAAATAAATCATGCCCACCAAAAGGCCCCCACATTCATTATTTTATATCATGATAACTAAAGGGGACACGTCATGGCTCTATACATGTATAAAGGAGTATAAAGAGAACCTGTCATGGCTCTATACATGTTTATAGGAGTATAGAGAGGACCTCTCATGGCTCTATACAGTGGGGATCGAAGGTTTGGGCACCCCAGGTAAAAATTTGTATTAATGTGCATAACGAAGCCAAGGAAAGATAGAAAAATCTCCAAAAGGCATCAAATTACAGATTAGACATTCTTATAATATGTCAAAAAAAGTTAGATTTTATTTTCATCATTTACACTTTCAAGATTACAGAAAACAAAAAAAATGGCATCTGCAAAAGTTTGGGCGCCCTGCAGAGTTAATATCTTGTACTGCCCCCTTTGGCAAGTATCACAGCTTGTAAACGCTTTTTGTAGCCAGCCAAGAGTCTTTCAATTCTTGTTTGAGGTAACTTTGCCCATTCTTCCTTACAAAAGTCTTCCAGTTCTTTGAGATTTCTGGGCTGTCTGTCATGCACTGCTCTTTTAAGGTCTATCCATAGATTTTCAATTATGTTGAGGTCTGGAGATTGTGAAGGCCATGGCAAAACCTTTAGTTTACGCCTCTTGATGTAATCCCCCGTGGATTTTGAGGTGTGTTTAGGATCATTATCCATTTGTAGAAGCCATCCAGCCATTCTTTAACTTTAGCTTTTTCACAGATGGCATCAAGTTACCATCCAAAATGTGCTGAAATTTTATTGAATCCATTTTTCCTTCTACTCGTGTAATGTTCCCTGTGCCACTGGCTGCAATACAACCCCAAAGCATGATTGATCCACCCCCATGCTTGACAGTTGGACAGAGGTTCTTTTTATTAAATTCTGTGCCCTTCTCCAAACGTACCTTTGCTAATTTCGGCCAAAAAGTTATATTTTATGATGGAAATAAAATCTACCGTCATAAGACGACCCCCTAATTTTCCAGCTAAAATGCTGGTTTTGGGATATACTCACTGTATAAGACGACCCCTCACTGTGCCATTATACATGCCTCACTGTGCCATTATACATGCCTCACTGTGCCAGTATGCCTGCCTCACTGTGCCAGTATGCCTGCCTCACTGTGCCATTATGCCTGCCTCACTGTGCCATTATGCCTGCCTCACTGTGCCAGTATGCCTGCCTCACTGTGCCAGTATGCCTGCCTCGATGATCTTCCTACCTTCTCCTGTTTGCAGAGTTTCTCAGGCTGCGGGCGTCCATTTTTCAAAAGCCTATCAGTGTTACGCCTATCACGGATGTCCTCTCATCCGAGGCCGAGGATGAGAAGGCATCCATGATAGGCGGAACACTGAACAGAGGCTCTGCTGGGAAAATTAGTGTTCCGCCTATCAAAGAAAAAGTCTGAGGAGGAGGCACGGCTTTTGAATAATGGATGGCCGCCGTCTGACAGACAGGTACCCGGCGTATAAGACGACCCCCGACTTTTGGGGCATGATTTTAGATGCAAAAAGTCGTCTTATACGCCGGAAAATACAGTAACTTTTTTTGACATATTATAAGAATGTCTAATCTGTAATTTGATGCCTTTTGGAGATTTTTCCATCTTTCCTTGGCTTCGTTATGCACATTAATACAAATTTTTACCTGGGGTGCCCAAACTTTCGATCCCCACTGTACATGTATATAGAGGACCTGTCATGGCTCTTTACATGTAAAGGAATATAAAGAGGACCTGTCATGGCTCTTTACATGTAAAGGGATATAAAGAGGACCTGTCATGGCTCTTTACATGTAAAGGAATAAAAAGAGTACTTGTCATGGCTCTATACATGTATAAAGGAGTATAACGAGGACCTGTAATGGCTCTATACATGTATCCAGAAGTATAAAGGGACCTGTGCATTTCCGGCGGCCACAATGTCTTTTGCGCAAACTAACCATGTACGCTAATTGTGGTTTTTTTTGGTACCAAAAATTTGTAGAAGAATACATATTGGCCTAAACTGATGAAGAAATTTTTTTTTTTATTATAGCAAAAAGTTATATATATATATATATATATATATATATATATATATATATATATATATATTTAAAATTGTCGTTTTTTTTGTTGTTTATAGCTCAAAAAATAAAAACCATCAGTAGGGCAGTGGACGGTGTCAGTAGAGCAGTGGACGGTGTCATTAGAGCAGTAGATGGTGTCAGTAGAGCAGTGGAAGGTGTCAGTAGAGCAGTGGACGGTGTCAGTAGAGCAGTGGACGGTGTCAGTAGGGCAGTGGACGGTGTCAGTAGAGCAGTGGACTGTGTCAGTAGGGCAGTGGACGGTGTCAGTAGAGCAGTGGACGGTGTCAGTAGAGCAGTGGATGGTGTCAGTAGAGCAGTGGATGGTGTCAGTAGAGCAGTGAACGGTGTCAGTAGGGCAGTGGATGGTGACAGCAGCATTGTACCTCCATCCAAAAACCTGAATCAGCTCTACTGAACCCAACCCCATACAAACTGTTCACAAAGTGGCACTGTGCATTCTACAAACCTTCCAAGCTCCTTTTAATTACAAAAAAAGCCAAAAAAATCAAAGCAATCCACAGGCACCCCACAAATAGAGAAGAAAATAACAGATTATATATCAGACAGTGCCTGCCCCCCCCATAGAGACCTCCATTACAGCAAGACAAAAAAACCTTACCTTCCAGGAGCCGCTGCAAAGATGTGGCCCTCCATTCACTGTCTCTCGTGGCATCGGCGCCAGCAGCTGGGTGGGAGAGAGAGAGTGCACAGACAGATAGTGCAGTGTGACCTGGGAGGAGGGGTGGCTTACAGAGAGGGGCGGGTTGACAGAGAGCTGGGCTGCTGACAGAGAGGGGGGCTGCTGACAGAGAGGGGGTTTGCTGACAGAGAGGGGGGTTGCTGACAAAGAGGCAGAGAGGGGGGCTGACAGAGAGGGGGAGTTGCTGACAAAGAGGGGGGTGGCTTACAGAGAAGGATGGGCTGACAGAGAGGGGCGGGCTGACAGGGGTTGGTTGCTGACAGAGAAAGGGGCTGATGGAGGGGGGTTGCTGACAGAGAGGGGGGCTGACAGAGAGGGGGCTGACGGGGGTTGCTGACAGAGAGGGGGCTGACGGGGGTTGCTGATAGAGAGAAAGCTGACAGATGGGGTTGCTGACAGAGAGCGAGACGGATAGAGAGGGGGTTGCTGAAAGAGGGGGGTGGCTTACAGAGAAGGGTGGGCTGACAGAGAGGGGAGGGCTGACAGGGGTGGGTTGCTGACAGAGGGGGGTGGTTTACAGAGAAGGGTGGGCTGACAGGGGGGTGGCTTATAGAGAGGGGCGGGCTTACAGAGAGGGGCAGGCTGACAGAAGGGGGCACTGACAAGGGGGGTTGATGACAGGGAGGGGGCTGGCAGGGGGGTTGCTGACAGAGAGGGGGGCTGACAGGGGGGCTTGCTGACAGAGAGGGGGGCTGCTGACAGAGAGGGGGGCTGACAGAGAGGGGGGCTGACAGGGAGGGGGGCTGACAGGGAGGGGGGCTGACAGAGAGGGGGGCTGACAGAGAGGGGGCTGACAGAGGGGAGTGGCTTACAGAGAAGGGCGGGCTTACAGAGGGGTGGCTTATAGAGAAGGATGGGCTGACAGAGAGGGGCAGGCTGACAGGGGTGGGTTGCTGACAGAGAAAGGGGCTGATGGAGGGGGTTGCTGACAGAGAGGGGGCTGACAGGGGTTGCTGACAGAGAGGGGGCTGACGGGTTTGCTGACAGAGAGGGGGCTGACAGACGGGGTTTCTGACAGAGAGGGAGGCTGATTGAGAGGGGTTGCTGACAGAGGGGGGTGGCTTACAGAGAAGGGTGGGCTGACAGAGGGGTGGCTTATAGAGAGGGGCGGCTGACAGAGTGGAATTGCTTAAAGAGAGGGGCAGGCAGACAGAAGGGGGGCACTGACAAAGGGGGTTGATGACAGGGAGGGGGCTGACAGGGGGGTTGCTGACATTGAGGGGGGCTTGCTGACAGAGGGGGGCTTGCTGACATAAAGGGGGCTGATAGGGGGGTTGCTGACAGAGAGGGGGCTGATAGGGGGGTTGCTGACAGAGAGGGGGCTGACCGGGGGTTGTTGCTGACAATGGGTGATGTTGACGGAGGTTGCTAACAGGGGGGTGTTGCTGACGGGGTTGTTGACAGGCGGGAGGCTGGAAGAGTGGATGACACAGAGACCTCATCCCAGTCAGAAGAAACAGAGCGGCAGGCAGGGGGCGGGACTCCGGGTGGCCGTGATCACCCACAGTCCAGCCTGCACATGTGTCAAATCCGGACAAGCCCTATGGCCTGCTCCTGTCACCACTACAGCAGTGGCGCCGGGCTCCTGAGAGGCAGCGGCACCTGCCCTTCTTACTCGCTGACTGCTTCCCTTCAGCTGTGAGTGTCCTCACAGGCAGCCTGGCGCCATGCTCCTCACAGGCAGCAGAGCGGGCGGAACGGGCTGGCAGGGGCATCAGAATGCTGCCCCCCTAAAAGTGCCGCCTGGTACCCATGGTACCACCCGGTCCCATCATAGGGCCGGTCCTGGGATCAGTACACAAAGTACAGCTGCAGATCAAACAGCAAGGAAATAGTGCAGCTGAAGCATCTTTACAAGCCACTGGGCACCAAAGCACGGCTACTGCACATGCATGTGCACATCCAAAACAGATTATAGCGCGCAAATGCAAAAATGACATTTATCCTGCAAGGCTAGTTAAAAACACCTGAACATATTCAAAAATACGGGGGTTTGGTCACACTATATGATGTGGCCCGCTACCTCCTGCTCTGGGATGGAATAGAACAGAATACTGTTATTAAAGGCCATTTTATTACTAAAATCACAGTGTATGTATGGGCATATCTCTTCTGAAGTGGTTACTGGGCTGCTTTCAAACTCATCCGCAGATGCTAATTGTGGCCCGCGACCGGTTGCCAAGTCTTTTAAGTGGCCCTCACTCTTCAAAAGGTTGGGCACACCTGCACTATATTGTCATATAGTGCTAAGCCCACTTACTGTGACAAAGTACCCCAAATTAGTGGGTCCTAACCTGTTTATAGAATGAAAGAACCTAGTGTCTCAACCTTGGGAGATAAACTCCTCTATATGGGAAAACTGAAGGGATTCCTCCTATGTACTGGTGGCCAATAATAAGAGGTAATGAAGAGGGAGAGGGGTGCTCCAGCCCAAGAGACCTGGTCAGGGTCTATACAAAATACATGTGCACATCCATGTGCGATCTGCTCACACGCACTGGCGCACATCTCTGTTACTACGGCACCATGATCAGTGTGTTCCTGACATTGCCCCCTCCTTATGGGCAACCTCAAATGAACCCTCTTTTGAGGATGGCTGCGAAAAAGGCCTGGATTGACTCCTTGGCATGGACATTTCGCTTAGGTTCCCAGAAATTTTCTTCTGGGACATACCCCCTCCATTTGATTAGATATTGCAGCTGGTTCCTTCTTCTACTGCAATCCAAGACAGCCTCCACTACATATTCCTCATCCCCATTGGTGATCAAAGTTTCAGGTGGCCCCGATCCCCTGTCTGGGAAGAAATCCTGCACTGTGGGTTTTAATGATGATGCATGAAATACTGGGTGGATTTGAAGTGAATCAGGTAGAGAAAGTTTGTATGATACCTTACGCGATGATACCTTATTTAGTTATCGCATTACTGGAAATGGCGCAATAAACTTGGGTGCCAGTTTCTTTGAGCGGCAAGACATTCTGAGGTTAGTAGTAGACAACCACAACTGATGTAGCCTGGTGGAGACAAAACTCCCCTCTCCTCTTCCAGTCAAACATCCTCTTGTTAGTCGCCTGCGCCTTGATCATGGCTTCTTGCAATAACTTAATGTTGCGAATCTGGAAATCGACAGTGCTCTGAACTGCTGGAACCGTGGATTCAGGAACAATGTCAGGTAGAAAAACTAGATAGAATCCATAGTTAGCGAAGAATGGGGACTGTCCTGTAGCTGAGTGACTTGCATTATTGTTAGCGAACTCCGCCAAGGGTAGTAGTGTTACCCGATTGTCCTAAACGAACATGGTGAAGCAACCGGATATATTGTTCAAGCATCTGGTTTGTCCTCTCAGTTTGCCCATTAGTCTGAGGGTGATAAGCAGAGAACATAGACAGTTCAATCTTTAGAACCTTGCACAGTGCTTTCCAGTAACGAGAGGTGAACTGAACCCCTCAATCTGAAACGATGTTCATTGGAAACCCATGTAGCTTTAAAATCTCCTTGACAAAGACCCGAGCAGTCTCCATGGCAGAAGGTGTATTCTTCAGAGGCATGAAATGGGCCATTTTAGAAAAGCAGTCAACCACTACAAAGATAGCCGAACATCCTTCTGATGGGGGCAGTTCTACTATAAAGTCCATAGCAATCAATCTCCATGGCCTATCATGAACCAGTAGTTGTCTGAGAAGACCCCAGGCCTTGCTTCTAGCATTTTTGTTTAGAGTACAGGTGGCACATGAATTCGCATAGTCCTTACATACAACTATTTTCGAGATCCGGCCACCAGAACATACGCTGTATTAACTCGAGTCTTGTGAATTCCGAAATGGCCTGCTAGGGATGGTCATGGCAAAGGCCTAACACTGTTATCCTGATACACCTTCTGGCAAAAAAATATTATAGTCCTTCCATAGCAACCCATCCTTGGGTATCAGGGTAATTCCAGGAGGACAGGGCACATTTGCTGAAGTTTGCTTTAAGCCACCAGGTCTGTCTGTAAAAGCAGGAAGTTACCTTCTGATAGGATGGTATCTGGTGCTTCTTCTTTTGGGTCATCAAAAATGCGAGAAAGTGCGTCTGGATTAATGTTTTTGGCCAGTAAGTAATGTGGAAGGAGAATCTGGAAAAGAATAATACCCACCGCGCTTGACATGGTTTCAGACGCTTGGTGGCTCTCCTCTCAGGTATTTCAGATTTTTTTGATCTGTGTAAATGAGTATGGGATGTGCTGCTCCTTCTAATGGATACCTTCATTCTTCAAGTGCAGCTTTGATGGCCAAAAGCTCTCAGTCCCCCACATCATAGTTTTTCTTGGCTAGTGAGAGCTTAAGGAGAAGAAGGCTTTGGATGCATCAAGTCCTTGAGGCCCTGGCATTGGGAAATAACTGCCCCTACTGCTGTTTCAGAGACGTTTACCTCGAGTAGATTAAGCAGAGCAGGATCTGGATGACTCAGGATGGAAGCTGATGTGAAAAGTTCCTTTAAAGTTGCAAAGGCAGCCTGCGCCTCGGAAGTCCATTGGAACCAAATATTTGGTTTTGTCAGCTGGATAATTGGGTAGATAATAGCGGAGGATCCCTTGATGAATCTCCAGTAAAAGTTTGCAAAGCCTACAAAATGCTGCAAAGTTCAAATCAATAAAACAACTACATGCCCCAGAGTCAATTATTGTGGTAACTGTCGCTGTTCCTTCCAGAAGCTGAAATGAGATGGAAAGAGCCAGGTGAGTGGTGTTAGCAGGAGGTGATGAATAACTGGAAGGGGAGAAAGACAGACACTTACGTAGCTTTGCTGGAAAGAGCATACATAGTGGCCGGCCTCCCACAGTACAGACATAGGTTATTCTGTCGCCTGCGTAACTGTTCTTCAGCTGATAGAGAAGGTATCATCAGTCCAAGTTGCATAGGTTCGGAAGTATCTGGCATCTGGTTACCAGGACAGGGTTGGATAAAACAGGACTGGTGGAAGCAGTGTGAGTAGGAACTGGCACCCGGGGCAATGTCCAGGCTGGATGGGACTGCTGGGTAGCCCTTTCTGTCCTGGTCAAAGTGATTAGGGCCACCAATGTGTTTGGAACACCGACCCAGGATAGTTCATCTTTTGATTTCCAATCGTTTTTATTAAATTTTTCAGAAGGTATAAAAAGACAATGGTACAGTCTTTTACACATTTGAAGATAAAATGATTAAGTTCATAGTACAACAAAAACTAACATAACAGTTATCAAGATAATAGTCCAGTAGCCTATTCCCAAGTATATAATATTAAAGGTGGGTCGGGCCCCTTAACTCCAGACACCCCAAATGGGTACTAACTGTGTCCCGGAGTGAGGGGTGAACCGCGCAACCCGTGATCGGCATTCTAACAACCGGAGAAGTGTGTAAAGTAGATCAATAAAACCAAACATGACTTAGGCATGTCATATAAAAGTTTAAACATGTAAAGACTAATGCCGCGTACACACAATCATTTTTCAGCATTAAAACGACGTTGCCCACACACCATCGTTTTTAAAAAATGATCTAGTAAAGCGCGGTGACATACAACACGTACAACGGCACTATAAAGGGGAAGTTCCATTCGCCTTTGGGCTGCTTTAGCTGATTCCGTGTTAGTAAAAGACGATTCACGCTTTTTTGTCTGTAACAGCGTGATGAATGTGCTTACTCCATTATGAACGGTAGTTTTACTAGAACGAGCGCTCCCATCTCATAACTTGCTTCTGAGCATGCGCGGGTTTTTAACATCGTTTTAGCCCACACACGATAATTTTTTACAACCCGAAAAAAGAAATTTTTTTTTTTTGTCGTCTTTCAGAACCTGAAAAATCATGTGAAGCCCACACACAATCATTTAAAATGACATTTTTTAAAAACGTTTTTTTCATGACGAAAAATTATCGTGTGTATGCGGCATTAGGGGAAAGTGTGAACAGGCGTACGGGAGAAACATACCATCTGCTGTGTGGCTAGCATATGCTCTAGCATGTATCGTCCCATGTCTACCTGGGAAGGGACAGCAGAAAAGTGAAAACACCTAGCTGTTGACTATATGTGAGTATCCAGAACGATGGGGTGTGTTACTGAAGATTCGACGTGCAGACGTTCATGTGTTTCCTTTCTATGGATTTATGCTCAGTAGCTTGCATGCATACTCATAGAAAGAAAGTATGACAAGAAAGGCTGTTATGTTGTTATGTAAGCCCTTGTGAAGACAGGAGGACTATGGAACGTAGTAGTAGAGAAGAGAGGTAGGAAAGGAAAGTGGAAGAGAGAGGAACAGAGAAGAGAGCCTAGTGACCAAATGAGAATCGCCCCTACCCCAGAGGCGAAGGCCGTATTATGGGTAGAGTTGAATCTGCTCATATTGAGCACATGGGGCCAGATTCAGGTACAATTGCGGCGGCGCAACGTAACCCGTTTACGTTACACCGCCGCAAGTTTTCAGTGTAAGTGCCTGATCCACAAAGCACTTACCTGTAAACTTGCGGCGGTGTATCGTAAACATGTCCGGCGCAAGCCCGCCCAATTCAAATAGGGCGTGTACCATTTAAATTAGGCGCGCTCCCGCGCCGGACGATCTGCGCATGCTCCGTTCGCAATTTTCCAGACGTGCTGTGCGCGAAATTACGGCGGCGCGACGTGTTTGTGAACGGCGACGTGCGTAACGTACTTACGCCGAAAAAAAAAAATCTAAATCGACGCGGGAACAACGGCCATACTTTAACATGGTGGAGTAATTTTACACCATGTTAATAGCACACTTAACTTTGCGACGGGAAAAAAAGACTTGCGCCGGCGTAACGAACGCAAAAACCTTTGTGGATCGCCGTAACTGCTAATTTGCAAACCCGACGCTGGAAAACGACGCAAACTCCACCCAGCGGCGGCCGAGGTACTGCATCCTAAGATCCGACGGTGTAAGTCAATTACACCTGTCGTATCTTAGGGCTATCTATGCGGAACTGATTCTATGAATCAGCCGCATAGATACGACAAGAGATACAACGGTGTATCAGGAGTTACGCCGTCGTATCTATTCTGTGAATCTGGCCCATGGTTCCCAAATAGCTTCAAATTTCTTACTGGTGTCCAGTAAAATGCTTGTCGTTTTTTCCTTTTAATTGCATTGAAGGAGACGTGAGGTTGTTTCCAGGCTCTAGCAATTGTTATTTTGGTGCCTAGGAAGATAAACATAATAAGACGTTGCATCAGTTTGGATGCGCCTGCGATTGGGAAATTGAGGAGCGCTAATTGGGGAAGCTGTGGTATGGGAATGCCCATAATTTTCTGAATTACGTGGAAAGTGTTGTTCGATACCCCCCTGATCCTGGGGCAATCCCACCATATATGTAATGTTGATCCTGTGTGTCCGCAATTTCGGAAGCACAGGGGAGAAGAGGACGGATACATTTTAGCTAATCTCAGTGGGACGAGATACCATCTCATTATGACTTTTAGATTCACTTCAGTTAATGCTATATTTAATATCCCTTGGGAGGCTGAGAAAGGTTTCTTGTGCCAGTCAACCAAGCTCCAGGATTGTCCCCGTTCTTTCTCCCATTCTAGCATGAATGTGTTCTTTGAATCCACCCTAACAAGTGCCTGGTAGATCACTGATAGTCCCCCCTCTGCTCCATGGCTTGTCCACACCATTGCTTGTAATCCGTGATAGTTAGTGGGTAAGGTTTCGTGGTCCATAATTTATGGATAAAGTGTGAGATTTGTTGGAGACGGAATCTTTCAGTTGTCGGCATTTCAAGTTTGCTTATACAGTGTGTAAATGTAAGGGGACCCGATGGGTTGACAAAATGTCCAATCCTATAGAGCCCCTTATCGAGCCACCATTTAAATGCTCTTACATTCATACCTGGGGGGAAGAGAGGGTTGCGGAAGGGGTGAGAGAGTTGCTTCCATTTGGAGATTAAGTGAGGGTTGTTTTTGAGGAAGTCCCATGTTACTAGTGAGTGAGATAATGTCGGTACCATGATTGCGGGTCTCGGTTTAGGTGGGCACCACAGAAGGTAGTCCAATGTGTAGTTAGGAATTGCTTGCCTTTCCAAGTGAACCCAGTCCGGAATGCGGTGACTTGGAATAAATGATTGAAAGTTGGGCCAGTTGGGCAGCTTGGTGATACCAGACAAGATTCGGAAAGCCTATTCCACCCCTATGTCTTGTTCGACAAAGAGTCCCCTTGGCAATTCTATATCCTTTTGCACCCGATATAAATCTAATATTTTTAGACTGGAATTTCCTAAGTTGGTCCCTACAAATCGGGATAGGGAGTGCCTTGAAGTGATAAAGGATGCGTTGTAATAGATTAATTTTGAGTTCACTCTGCCTAGACAAGTGTAGCACCTGGTTACTTTAGAGTACCGGTGCTATTTAAATTTAGAGGGGGATCAGAGTGTAGTCAAACTCTGATCCAAATTGTTATGTTCAAAACAGGGTCTCTGTCTGAGCTTGGCTGTGCTGTGGGCTCATTCTGTTGTGCTGAATGCACCCCAGTGCATTAGATGGCAGCAGTGGAGTCAAGGTTTGGGTGTGCTTCCCCAGCAGCCAATCAGGAGGGTTGAGCCTCGCTGTGCCTGCTGGGGGAGGGTATTTATGGGGCAGACGGCATTGGTTCTGGTTCTTCTTTGTCCAGTGTGGCACCCACCTTTAGGGTGACCACATCACGCACCGGCGTTATGGCCTACCTGGCCGGGGTATGCGTGCCACGTGGTGTTCCTGGTTCCGGGACCATGTTGGTCTGAAACATTTGAGCAGTGACGGGGACCCAGTGATCGGCTGGGTTCCCACCTTTGAGGATCCCAAGCGGTATAGCTGTTCAGTGGGGATTCCGTCTGAGGAGCGCCATTGAGAGGCTGGCGATCCAAAAGGATTTCGACAAACCACCGGGGATCAAGGTAGCTGGACACTGAAGGATTGATCACCTGTCTGTCGGTACCTGGGCAATGTTAAGAAGGAGATCCAGGCGTAATTCACCTAAGGAGTTTTACCTCCGTAACTGCAATCAGAGAGGGCTTGTGGCAGACGTGTCTCCCTGACATCTATTTCAGGAGGGTTGTGGCAGAGACTTTATCCCACAAAGGTTTGAGTGATACTCCGGTTGCCAGGTTGGTGAGAGAGGCCTGCCCGGGTACACTAGCACCACTCAGGCAGGAGTGGTGCAGAAAGTGTTATACATGGGAGCAGGACTGTTCCAAATACTACGCCTGAATCTGCTGTTCTCCTTCTCCTTGCAAACTCTATCACTTTCATCACCAGCTCATTGTTTTTACCCGGCTGGGTAATAAAGGGCACAGAAAAAACACTTGCTGCGGACATTCTTTTACTATTGCTATATGCACCATTCACCCCTAGGAATTCGGAAGAGCCACAAGGTAAATGTGCCACCCAAAACAACCAGCAGCTCCTCCGGGGGTAGTGCTACACAAGAAAGACCTAATTTACTCCAATGTGAGAGGTCTTCCGCTAGTTCGCGATATATAGGAGGGAAGTTAATCTCATATAAGTGGTCTATTGAGGCTGCCAGATTGACCCCCAAGTAGGGAATACACGAATCATGCCATCCAAATTGGAATTTGTCCTTTAGGCATGCAAAAAGGTGTTCTTGTAAGTTTAAATTCAACGCCGTAGATTTAAAGTAGTTAACCTTGAGTCCCGCAACTGCACTGAAGTTATCTAAAAGCTTGCAATTGTTAGGTAGTGAGATCAATGGGTCAGTGACAAAGAGTAGGATTTCATCCGCAAAGAGGTTGCACTTGTGAGTTTGCGGGCCACACTGTACCCCATGAATGTCCGGGTGGTCTCTAATGGCAATGGCCAGTGTTATAATGACAATAGCAAATATCAAAGGGGACATCCCTGCCGTGTTCCTTTCCTGATCGGAAATGAGTCAGGATAATATCCCTGTAGACAAATTTGCGCCTCGGGATTCAAATAGAGGAACCCTATTATGTTCAAAAAGGTTTGCCCAAATCCCCAGCGGTGCAATATCGGTATAAGGAATGACCAGGAGAGTGAGTCAAATGCCTTCTGGAGGTCCAGTGATAGCAGAAAGCCCATTTGGGGAGGATTACCGTCCCATCCGGACCTCAGAAGGGAGATGACATGCTCTACGGATTTGGTCAGGGCCTATATATAAAACCGACTTAGTCCTTGTGGACATAAAGACTAATGAATGAGGCAATGTGGTCCGCCATAATATTGGTCAGTATTTTGAGGTCGTTATTTATTAAAGAAATGGGGTGATAGTTTGAGACTAAACTAGTTTCTTTGCCCGGTTTGGGAATCACGGTGATAAAGGCATTTTAGGGACATATTAAGCTGGGACCCTGTACGCAGCTGGTTAAAAAAAACGGGCAAAGTATGGGGCTAAGGTAATGGTAAAATGTTTATATTATGATACTGAGAAACCATCTGGGCCGGGAGCAGAGTGTTTTTTTTTAAATGTTTGATAACCTGTGTCGCTTGTTCTGCCGATATCAGTTCCTCTAGCCTATTCCTGTGGTGGTCCTCGAGCTTGGGGATTTTAATGGAGCTAAGAAATTAATTAAGGGAGGAATCCTGGGTAGCCTTTCCCTCACTATATAGTTTCTTGTAATAGTCATGGAAAGCTTCCATGATTTTTTGAGGGTTTTGGGAGAGGACATTGCTCTTGATTTTAGGTAAGGTGTGAGTTTTTAATCTAGGAGTCAATCTGGCAGCCAACATAGATCCCACCTTGTCTTTCTGGGCATAAAAGCAGGCTCCACTCCAACGTAAGCTTTTTTCAGCTATAGCGGTTAAAGCTAAGTTCAAGTCTGTGCGGGCAGCATCTATTTTCTCTATTGATACCAAAGTTCGGTTTTGTTTACGTTGTTTGTTAAGGCTTAGGAATTCTATCTCCAACTCCTCTATGTCAGCCTTTCTCATTTTATGCAGTCGAGATGACAATTGAATGAGTTTTCCTCTCATGGTAGCTTTATGGGCTGCCCACAGTGGACTTGGGGAGACATCCTCTACATCATTCAAAAGGAAGTATTCCTGAACATATCTTTCTATCTCAAGGACGTGGGTCGGGTTACTAAGGATTGAGGCGTTCAACCTTCAGATGAAACATTTGTTCTGTCCCAAGGGTCGATCCAGTATTAGAAAAAGGAGTGGTCTGACCAGTCTTGTATGTAGGATTTAGTTACCGCTGGGACGTTGGATGTAGAGATGAAGAAGTGATCAATTCTGGCGTGAGGGTTAGAAAAATGGGTGTAGTCTCATACAGTCAGGTTAACTTCCCTCCAAACATCCACCAGTCCTTGTTGGTAGATTTGTCTAGCCACTTTAAGGCTCTGCCTGGTGGGACGCATATTCCCCTTACCCATGGGGTGGGTTTTATCCAACCCTGTATCGAAGGCTATATTAGAGTCTCCCCCGTATATGACGGTGCCTTCAGTTAGTGGATTTAAAGAGCGAAATAGAGATGCAAAGAATTGGGATTGGCCTCTGTTCGGTGCATAATATGATATTAGGGAATATAGTTGGTTATTAATGAGGCTCTTCACCAGTAGGAATCTGCCATCAGGATCTTTGAACTCTGAAATGAAACTGGCAGGTACGGGAGAAGAATATTGCCACCCCTTTTGTTTTTGTGTCTGCACTAGGAAGATAAAATTTAGGGAATTTGGGAATCTTTCTGTGTTTAACTGGCGAGTTCAACCCCTGGACATTGTGAGATGCAATGCATAGGAGAGGGTTTGATGTGGTAGAATCAGCCATTGAGCAGTGTAGGAGAAAAAGCCAAAAAGTACCAGTCACTTACCCTGAAACCAGTGGGAGATTCAAGGAGTGGTATTTCGAGGCAATTTGATGCATGGTGGGCCGGAAGCCAATATAGGTGCAAGCCCATCTGGATCACTAGGGAAAAAGAAAGATTAGTGCAAGAAAATAGAGGTAGTCGGTAAAGAGGAGAGAAGTGAAACATGGTGTAAACAGAGATAAAGAAGTGGGGAATACCCATTCTAATTTTAATAACAATAAGAAAAATAAATAAAAACAAGAAAAAATTCTTGAAGGTAGTTTTTGACTTGGCCTCCAAAATCTTTCATACACCTATACAGCCCAATCCTGCTACAGTGCTATTAAACCTGATGGGATCACACAGAATCAATTTCGCCTTCTTGTACAGCTCGTAGCAGCCGCAAAACAAACCATTGCTAAGGCATGGAAAACTCAATATTTAATTGTAGCTGAAACCATACACAGAACTAATAAAGCTCTTGAAAGCACATGTGCTTTCTTGAGCAAGGGGACCTTACGGGCACTGCAGGATTTCAATTGTTCACAGCATAGTGTGTTACCAATTGTTTTCTTGGTGACTTTGGTCAAAGCTGCCTTGAGATCATTGACAAGATTCTCCTGTGTATTTCCTGGCTGATCCCCCACCATTTTAATGATCACTGAAACTCCACGAGTTGAGATCTTGCATGGAGCCCCAGACCAAGGGTAATTGACAGTTATTTTGTGTTTCTTCCATTTGCAAAATATTGCACCAACTGTTGTGACCGTCTTACCAAGCTGCTTTGTCATTGGGCAAATGTACAAAATCAGCAGGGGATCAAATATTTTTTACCCTCAATGTATAACCCAGTTGGTTTGGTCATTTGCAATTTGTACATTATATTCATGTTTATCAATAATGTAACACTGCAACACAGTTTTAAAATACATTCATTATTTCAGAATATGGAGTAGTTATACATATATATAACACACATATATATACAGTATATATTATATGACAGTACAACCTCCTATGCTATAGTATCAGTATTATAACACAACCGTATTTGCATGCAACAATGCTCAGCTACCTAATGTGGCACATGCTCTCTCAGCATTTGTTGTTGTCACATATTTATGAAGATGATAGATATTTTGTTGGTCTAACACAAGAAACCTCATTGCTGTAGCCCAGGGAACACTGCTCTGCTATGACTTACAGCTTCGCTTGAGCATGTTAAGGGTTCTTGCAGCTCTTTTCAAAGCTGCCAATGCTAGCCTGGGAATTATGGTAATGCGCCACTTCTGAGCCCTCGGCAGGATTTGCAACAGAGAAATCACATCAGCCTATGCTGATTAACAATTCCATTCCATCCAGAGATTTATATAAAAAAACTATCTTACATTTTGCTTTTTAATAAGAATGATCACTATCTCAAATTGAGTCCCAGTAAATTTTAATAAAGGCCCAAGGTTGAGTGGCATTTTGCATGCTGATTTAGCTGTGATTGCCTGCTTTTGATGAGCACTGGGCTGGCATATATAGCTTTCCACAGAGCAGGTTTAAAGACCAATACTCAGGAAAAGGATAGCAAATTGTGATAAAAATGAAAACTTCTTGCAGTATTTCTCTGGGTCTTATTTATCAAACTTCGTACTCAAAAATCAACCACACAGTACCAATTTTGTAAAGCAGAACATACAACTAACGTCATTTTGCAAATGACAGTTTTTCAGTGCTCTACAAGCATGGTGAATTCGAATCTTCACTTTTTTACATACAGGATGACATGCACACAAAGACACAAACATACGCATGCTATTAATATTTAAGTGGTATGATAACAGATGATTGATCATGATCAAAATATCAGTAACATTAAAGTTAATTTGAAACCAAGAACACTGTATATATACATTATATTCCTTCTGTATTGAACTGTATTGTAATTGTACTGTCCTCCTTTCGATTGTAAACTCTTGGAGCTATATAAATCCTGTATAATAATAATAACATAGGGTGGTGTTCTGTAGCTCATGGATGTAAATTGTGCTGAAAGATAAGACTGCTTTTAATACAATGTAGAATACACAAGACCGCAATGGATTTCTGGCAGGATCAACAGGTATATTTTGTACTTATTGAACAGATATAACAGAACACTTTCAAAGGTATATTAACCAGACCAAAAAGAACATATAAGGATTCCATTGTTAGGGTTTACATACATTTAAACTCTATTATTTAAGTTCCCTGAGGTTATCTAGGTGCTATATTCTGTTCCTTAGCCATACATGAATATCAATTGTACTTTAGAGTAACTCAAAAAAGTAGACTGCCTCATCACCACCTAATCACACAAAGAGCTGAAAAAAGCAATTTTTGTCTCCTTACTGCGTATATTGGCTTTTGGCATGTAATAATTCTTCAACATATGTGGAAAACAAACCCAAAAAGTTAAATTACAGTACACTCAGGGCCTGAGCTATACAAATAAACAACACATTTACCTTTGTTTTAAGATGAACACAAACTAGAAATAAACAATTAGGAAAAAATAGAAATCCACTTTCTTGACAATTTACCTAGTCCCCTCTAAATCCAATTTTCCAAGTTAAAATGCAAAACTATACTGGCCCTTGCAAGTTAACAATAATTAGTAAAACAATTGTATTCACTTCTTGCTTTGGATACCTATTGGGTGGTCTCTCTGCTATAGTCACATCATAAGTTCTCTGCCGTACACAGTCCACCAATCTCATACTGTAAGCAAGTATGAACATTCCTGGGGTTGGGGGGGTTCTGTAGGACATGCTTTCATTTTTTTTAACAGTTTCAGAAAGCTATACCTATTTGCTGATTTATAAGAAATGTAATTGTTAGTAATACTAAATTACAAGAAAAAAAATATGTGTAGCAAACCCTTTGACCACTTAAGACCCGGACTATTATGCAGGTTAAGGACCTTGCCCCTTTTTGCGATTTGGCACTGCGTCCCTTTAACTGACAATTGCGCGGTCGTGCGACGTGGCTCCCAAACAAAATTAGCGTCCTTTTTTCCCCACAAATAGAGCTTTCTTTTGGTGGCATTTGATCACCTCTGCGGTTTTTCTTCTTTGCGCTATAAACAAAAATATAACTTTTTGCTATAATAAATATCCCCAAAAAAGATATAAAAAAACGTTTTTTCCTCAGTTTAGGCCGATATGTATTCTTCTACCTATTTTTGGTAAAATAGGGGATAGTTTTATTGCATTTTTTTTATATTTTTTTTTTTACTACTAATGGCATAAAAATGCACTGTTTACTGTGAAAATGACAATTGCAGTTTAAAAGTTAACCACTAGGGGGCACTGTAGGGGTTAAGTGTGACCTCATATGTATATAATAAATAATTAAGTGTGACCTCATATGTGTTTATAACTGTAGGGGGGCAGGGCTGGACGTGTGACGTCAGTGATCGTCTTTCCCTATATCAGGGAAGAGACGATCACTGACACTGCCACAACTGCCGTTCTTCAGCTCCGGTGACCGATTGGGCGTGGTCACGGAGCTTTGGACCGGGTCTCAAGCGTGCCGCCGTTGGCATGCTCGCGACCCCATGGCTGGGCTTAAAGAGACACATACAGGTACGTGATTGTGCCCAGCTGTGCCATTCTGCCGACGTATATTGGTGTGAATGGGTCCTTAAGTGGTTAAGCTTTTTATAAATATAAGATGGTCATCAGAGGAAATACCAGCTTCAGTTATGTAGAATGACTAAAACATAAACATACATGAACAGTGCAACCCACTAAGAATGTTTTTAGGTATTTACAGACGTCCCTGGCTGTACTCTTAAAAAGTTCAGGCGCTGTATGGAGAACCAACATATGGCAGTCTGTGTAATAAATGTTAGCCCTCTGCAGCTAGAGGGGAACCAAAACATGGTTTTGTGCAAAAGAACAAACAAAAAAAGATTCCTCTTAATCCAGTGCAGGGGGGTGATGGCTAGAAACCACTTGAGGCATACCTCAGAGAAGTCATAAAAATGTCTATGCCACGTTTGTGTATTTCAAGAATGGAAAAGGTTAAAACATGGTTGACAGCTAATCAATGTTAAACATCATGCTTGATATTGAACTTCAATCTCACCCAAACCTCGGCAGGCTGACTTGCATATCAAGGCCGGTGCTGGGGGCAACCAAAAGGTGTATAGGTGCCAGATGTTGCATGGGCATCCACCCAATAGACGAGGTGACAGACCACTGGTGGAACCCCTAAGGGTCCGTGATGTGGAGAGGCCCCCAACAGACCAGACATTGGACTCCAAACCACCTGAGGATGCAGCTGGTGTAGTCGGGTGGTGTGCTGGATGTGATGTCACCAAACAGAGCGACATTGAAGTTGCCGACTCACCACGACAAGGATTGGGATGGAACAAATATGCAGTTGTAGAGCACATGGAAAGCTGTCAGCAGGTTATAATACAGACTACCTCTTTATATCTAGGAAACAACAATCATTGTCCAGAGAAATCCATGCTTGATGCTTTATTCTTCCATGAGATACAGTATATTTGTTGATACCTTCAACCATGCCACAACTAAATTAAAGTGGATGTAAACCCACTCTCATCCTTTCTAAACTACTGCCATAGTGCTGATCTATAAGGATATAGATGTCTCCTGCATGTATCCTTACCTGTCAAATGTCTCCCCTCTGTCTGTTATGAGACCTGAAAACTGCAGATTCTGTGGGTGGATCTGTTGTCTGGAGCTCGGTGGGTGGAGTTGTGATGTCAGTAAACTCCTCACCCACCTCTTCACTCCCCTTGTCAACATGCTTTTTTCCTATGTATTCCTTACACTGAATTCTGCTATGATCATTAACATCCAGTCAAAATCCAGAAAAGTAACCACATGACTTCAGAAAAGGAGTGGGGGTGGGAATTTAAAAATAATGCCTGTCTGAAGCTAGTGTATGAGATATGTAAATAACATGTCACTCACAGCAAGGGGGCGGAACGGACCAGGGTTTTTCTCTGTAAGTCAGTTTTATTTCACTGAACAATAAAAGAGGATTGCTCAGAGCTGGATTAACTCTGTGTGGCAAGACTGGACATGATGATAGGAAATTGTATACTCTACATTGTGACATAAACAAAAAAATACTATTTCAGGTTTACATCCACTTTAAGTTTAAATTATTTTAGATTGGTATTATGATGATGATAAAATCCTGCAGGTGATTATATCATTACTATACCCACAAAATAAGGCGTACAAGGAAATATATTAGTAAAATGTTCTTTCACATACTAGCCTGTACTCTGTGAAATAATGGAACAAACCACTCATTGGCTTCCATTAAGGCACAAATCGTATCTGTAATATGTATACAGCCATATCTGTTAACGTCCTATGGAGAAGATTTTACTTTCCTACAGGGAAATGTAAAAGCTTATGTAAGCAAAAATGTTTTGTATGTCTTTGGACCTAGGATAAGGTTTCCACTCATCCAAATAATCCAAGAAGCTTGCATATATCCTAAAGTCATTTATTCATGCTTTTTAGCTAGTATGCAGTACAAGTATGTTATACAGTATATGTCATGCTTTGTGGTATCTTGAAAGTGGAGGCTTGCTTTGAGGACACTGGATTCTGTGTGGTTTTGGAAGCTCTCTGAAATGGCATACAATTTCAAAATATTTCTCCTCTCAGTAACTTTAGAATTAATTATTTTTATTCTCAGTGAAACTTATCAAACGTGTAGTGTTCAACCAACTATCTGTATTCTATTATCCTTATCACAAAATGGATGGAGGGGGCCAAAGAACTAACAAAATGTAAAAAATGTCAGTATCTAATATATGCATATTCAGTGTACAATGTTGCTCCAATATATTTTCAGTCTGGTAAAATTTAGTTTGTTTAAGCAAGTAACACACATCGGGCCGGATTCAGATACCTGAGCGTATCTGTCCGGCCGGTCTAATGTATCTTAGATATGTTACGCCGCCGTAACTTTGGGCGCAAGTTCCGTATTCAGAAAGAACTTGCGCCCAAAGTTACGGCGGCGTAACGTATGTGGGCGGGCGTAAGCCCGCCTAATTCAAATGGGGATGTTGGGGACATGTTTTATATAAATTTGTCTTGACCCCACGTATTTAAAAAAAAAATTAACGGCGCAGTGCGCACCTCAGTGCGCATGCTCGAAATCCACAGCAAAACGTCATTGCTTTCGACGTGAATGTAAATTACGTCCAGCCGTATTCGCAAACGACTTATGCAAACAACGTAAACATTTCAAAACTCGGCACGGGAACAGCGGCCATACTTAACATAGGATACGCCGCACATACCCCTCATATAGCAGGGGTAACTTTACGCCGGAAAAAGCCGAACGCAAACGACGTAAAAAAAAAAGTGCCGGATGGTCGTTCATTTCTGAATCGACGTAAATAGTAATTTGCATATTCCTCGCGTAAACAAACGGAAGCGCCACCTTGCGGCCAGCCTGAAAATGCAGCCTAAGATACGACGGTGTAAGACACTTACACCTGTCGGATCTTAGGGATATCTATGCGGAACTGATTCTCTGAATCAGGCACATAGATACGACCGAGCGCACTCAGATATACGACGGCGTATCGGAGATACGCCGATGTATCTCTTTCTGAATCTGGCCCATCAAGTTCTAGCTTACTCTAGTTAGTGACTGCTGTTAGCAATGGATTCCTGTAATTACTAGCTCAGCATCAACAAGCCATTTTTGAGCTCCATTCTGGTTATCATCATTTACATAGCCTTTTACACTTAGTCCCTAAAACCTCAGAATCAAATGTTGTGCCATCTGGGAATTTCTTAAAAGCACAAAAAGTTTCTCTCTTGCCTGCTATGGTGGTCATTTACTAGGATTCCCAGCAAGCATGGGCGCTCTACATTTAATAGCGCCCAATTAAAGTCAATTAGGACTTCAACTGGGCAGACATGTTAATGGAGCTCGAACCTGCAAAGTCCTCATTGAAGGCCTAAATGCAAATTATTGGTCATAAAAAGCTTATGGGGACCGGGGTACTGCTCTGGGAAATATGTATCAATGCAAAAAAAAGCTTTTAAAACAATGGTTTTTAAAGGGGCAGTCATTTTAATGATGCTTAAAGTGAGACAATAAAAATTAAATTTTTCTTTAAACATCGTGCCTGGGGGTCCCTTAGTCTGCCTGTAAAGTGCCGCATATGTACAATGTATAGACCGTCCCGCAGCAATAATGACATTTCTAAAGGAAAAAAATGTAATTTTGTGGCTGTAATATATTGCCGGATCCCATCAATATAGATTAAAAAAGAAATGGGAAAAAAGTGCGTATGCCCCCCCCCAGTACATACCAGGCCATTTAGGTTTGGTATGTATTTTAAGGGGAACCCCAAGCCAAAATGTAAAAAAAGTTGGCATGGGGTCCCCCCATATCCATACCAAACCCTTATCTGAGCATCCAGCCTGGAGATTGGGAAAGAAGGGGATCGAGCGAGTGCCCCTCCCTCCTGAACCATACCAGGTCACATGCCCTCAACATGGGGAGCGTGCTTTGGGGTCCCCCCGAAAAACATCTTGTCCCCATCTTGATGAGGACAAGGGCCTCTTCCCAACAACCATGGCCAGTGGTTGTCGGGGCCTGCGGGCGGGGAGCTTATCGGAATCTGGAAGGGAGCCCCAGATCCCGCCCCCCCATGTGAATGAGTATGGGTTACGTCGTACCCCTATCTATTCACCAAAAAAAGTAGTGTACTGTGACAAAAGACAATAGACGTTTTTTTACAAGTCCTTTATTAAAAATGTCTTCTTCTTCCCCCGCTTTTTCCTCTGGTTTTCTCCTTCCTCCGGTCTTCTCCTTCTGTCTCCGGTCTTCCTCCGGCTTCTTCTTCCCCCCACTTCATCCTCCTGGTCTTCTTCCTCCTTCTCCGCCTGGTATGGACTGTGGGGCCGCATGCTGTTTTTGGTCTGGATTTTTTAATAGCTGGGTGCCAGCAATTGTAATCACTACACTACACTGCAGTATTATACAGGTCTCAGTATGCTTAGCACAATGGCTTGGTGGTGTGCACTGATATCTACAAAGCACTTAGGTTATGAGTTCAATTCCTAGCCAACTTACCACCCACCTAAGGTAGATGTGTTGATTTTTCCAGTGCACAAGCAAACTAAACCCCAAAAAAGTAACACCCTGCACGTTAACTAGTGTGTGATTTTTGGAATATGCTGCTGAGTACAATGCGAGTTTTCAAGTTTTTGGATTCAAACCTGTGGCTTGAACCTTTAAAGGTAGCAGGGCACACCACTACACTACTGAGTGGATCACAATCATACATAGGAAATACATGTACTAATGGTGATTCTTTTAATTCAATACAACAATGTTTTGCATCAAAAGCTGAAAAACTATTTTCACCATGCTCACTCAGGCTTTTAAGATAACCCCACCCCCGCTCACAAACAGGCCTTAGTTAAAACCAGGCTTGAATTAGATCTCTTCTTAACTGAGTCAGCTGAAAAATCCCTACATCAGTCCAGACACAACTTCTACATCAAAGCAAACAAACCTGACTCCTTCCTCGCCCTTTCTCTTCGTAAACTTGTAAAGGGAAAAAATATGTGCGCTACCCAAAAACAAAAATAAGTGTAACAAAGAATGAACCCTGAACGGGAGTGAAGCAGCTACACAGGAATGTGACAAAGCTCAGACAAATGTGGATGGCAATGTAGCGATACGTGTGAGCCAAAAAGCAATGGCTGTATACACCTAATGGGGTGTGACCATATATTGTGACACAAAGCATGTAATGGCAAAAATGTGTTGCTGACACGTCTACTATCTAATGGTGATTGGGCAGGGGCAGCCACATGAGAGACAGTCACATGACGGTCACATGACAGTCACATGAGAGAATGACCTCATTTTGGCGGACTTTTTGGCAGGTTGTTTGCCATGTGCTGCTGTTGTTACTTCCTGGTTTGATTCACTTTGAACCAGGAAGGACTTTTGCTTGTTGTAGTGATTGGTCCGTTAACAGGAAATTGGACCATGGTCATATCATGTGACTGAATTCTGTCCAACCACACAGTTCCACTTACCACATCCTGTTTGATTGTCTGGCCATTGAGTATGGACTTTTATGTTTTAGTATAAATATATGGCAATATGGGGTAGCAGGTTAATGCCCCTGTAGACGTTCTATTAGATCGAAACTCGTCAGGCCATGCATTTTGCTCCCCATATTGATTTAATACTTATGAATTGTGATCACCTTTTTTTATATTTTATTATGTACCCAGTATATTGTTTTCATTAAAACCTCTTTATGGCCTACACCATTGGAGCCCCATTTTTTTCTTCTCTTTACAGGAATTTGTGGAAGATAAGGTTTTTTTGAGCCCAGTTGGTTTCCAGTACCCATGCCAGGGTTCTCACTTACCTGAACCAGATCGTGTTTGGATGCTTGGAGGATCTTTTATGATTGCCATACCCAAGGTTTACTAGGATCTTCAGTATTGGAGTAGTCGGTGGCCGATGAACATCTGGTCTTCCTGCCCTTTCCTGGGTTGACGACATCTGACTACCTAGGAGGTAGACGCCATTTCCTTCTGGACTTCCGGTGACATCTCTGTGGGACATTCCAAGCTCGATCGATCTACTGTCGTACGACATTTGGGTCCAACGGTTGCGATAAGCGCATATGTATTCCACCTCATATTTGAAGATTTCTGTTGGGAAGTTCCTCACCATCTCATGACATCTTCATCGTTTTATTGTTTATGGACACTACATTACATTTTTGTTTATATTGTTCACTTTATTGATTTGAATTTCACATTTTGTTGTGGTGCAATTTTTGCCATTACATCCTTTGTGTCACAATATATGCTCACACCCCATTAGTTGTATACAGCAATTGCTTTTTGGCTCACACGTAGCACTACATTACCATCCACACTCTTCGTAAACTTGACTAGCCGCATAAACCAATCTATCTACGTACTTCTCACGACTCTTACTCTAGTAACACAGTAAAGATTTTGTCCGTCTTCCAAAAGCATCTGGCGGAACTCTACTGCTCCCCCTCTGGGTTCAAGGAGGCACACGCGTCAGAATTTTTCTCCCACCTTAGATGCCTATCGGTGTCAGTGTCTCAACAGGTAACACTAGATCAACCAATCTCTGAGCTTGAAATCCCAAATGCTATTAAATCCTTAAAACCACATAAATGCCCAGTGCCTGATGGCCTCACAGCCTTCTACTACATTCACTTCATCGACCCTCTTAACCCCCTACTGTCTGAGCCTTCAATTCTACCCTGAAGGACCACTCCTTCTGCCCAGACTCTCTCTCAGCTATTATTTCCATGATACCCAAACCCCAATCAGATGATTCCTCATGGGCCAATTACCGTCCAATCTCATTATTGAACATTGACATTAAAATAGTGGCTAAAATCCTCTCATATTGCCTAAATTTGATTATTGGTTCCCTATCCATAAGGACCAGTTCATGTTCATCCCTGTGAGAAAAGCTGGTGACAATGTCCGTAGGGCAGTTTTGCTAGCTCAGGCGGCTCGATCTCGCCATGTTTTAACATGCTTTGTGTCCCTATATATTAAAAAAGATTTTGACTTCCTTTCTGGGCCGGCCTACCTACACTTTTTTACTACGTAAATGGTGATTTGGGCCCCACTTCCTCACATGGGTCTCTTCCCTATACACTATATAACATGCATTAAATATGCTGATTATAAATCAGCCTCTTTTCCAGTATGTTGCGGAACAAGACAAGGCTGCCCCCCCATCTACACTCTTGTTTGCCCTTGCCATCGAAACCCCTTGCCCAAGCAAATACGTTCCAATCCAAACATTAAATGGCTCTAACTAGGTGGTTATACTAGCCCATAAGCTGAGCTCACAAGATGTCCGCACCCCTGAGAGTGATTAACATAATCATAAAATAACCAATAAAATATCATGTTAAATCCATATCAACTAAAATATAATTTAATATGTCCCACCCAAAAAAAGAATCTCTAAAAAGCTCACTATATTATTATACTGCTTTTTAGAATCCACCTCCTACATATATACCTCTAAAGACCACTCATATTAAAAGTTTATAATAGTTTTCTCGTACTAATAAAACAATTAAAATCAAATTCTCTATTAATACCAAAAGGAGCTAAAACAATAGTCTCATAGATCCAGAAAGATTCACGTTGGCTAATCTGTCTAATGTAATTACCACCTCACCAGTGTTTGGTGACCTTTCGATCACCCAAAATTTGACTCTCAATGGATCTTTGTTATTTGCTAAAGTGTTTCGGGACATTATGTTCTTTTTTGCCTCTTTTGATATTGGCTATATGTTCCCTCATGCTCACCTTCCTGGAGTTACGTCCCACATATTGTTTACTACAATCATACTCCAACATGTAAATGCCCCTTTTGGTGGAGCAGGTGATGAAGTCTCTAATCATATGGGTCTTCCCCGTGGCCGAGGCTTTAAACTCTTTTTTTTTCTTTTTTACATTACACTTAGGGGTTCTACATGGTTTGAATTTACCACATGATCAACTGATATGCTAAAACTTGACCTAATAGTCTATCTTTTTGTAGCATACACCAATACCTTTTAATGATACTCTCCACTTTCTTAGTTTGGGCATTGTAATCTAAAATTATCCTAAATTGATCCCCTAGTTTAACCACCTTTTCTGTTTTATCTTTGTCTTTAATTAGGGTACTTTTGTCCATACTGTTGACATTCCATGTCAATACTATGCTTTTGTTATTACCTAGTTTAGACATAAAGTGTTTCAATGTTGCCTTCTCTCCTTGCCAGATCATAAACACATTGTCTGTGTAGCATCAGCAGAAAAATAACTCTTGGAGTCATTCCTTAAAAACTGCTTTTTCCTCCCAGTGGACCATACAAATTCTGGCCACACTAGGAGAAAAACGATCCTCCATAGCGACCCCCATGATCTGATGGTAATACTGGTTGGCATAACCAAAATAGTTATGCCCTAACCCGTATGCCAAACTGTCTATTATACATTTATTATGTCTCCTAGGATCCCAGAGCCCACTTAACAGATTCCATGGCACCTATTATGGTATACAGCGAACCAACATCCACTGGTTATTATGTCCAGTAATAGATACTTCATCTATAATCTGTTACTGTAATGTGCTTAGTGTCTTTAAGATATGCTTTAGTAGAAACAACAAGGGGCTGTAAATGTATATCTAAATGTATATCTATTTATATCTATTTATTGGCCTAACCTGGGCTGATAATGAATCAACTCCATTAACAATGGAGAAAGGAGAAACTGCCGCTCCAGGTGAGTGCACTATGCAATCAATGTCCTCTCAGAAGCCGTGGGTGCCGGCAATGCACGAAGCAAAACTCAAAAAAGAGCTATGACTAAGCACTGAACCCCAGTGTGAAACGCGTCAGCTATATACCCCACTGCTTGCTGTTCTTTGTAGTGCTTTTTCCTGTTTTACCATTAAAGGCTACCTTTCAAAGTTTTTTTGGTGTGCGGCCCTCCATATTTTATTTTTTGAGTTTTCCATTAACAATGGGTTTCCCTGGTGGCCGAGTGTCCTTTTTATGTATTTTAGGCAAAAAAAAATTATAGGAGTCCTACAACATGAGGGTATCAAGAATTCAGCCTCTTTATCATTTAAAATATTTTTCTTCACACCCTTTTTGATCACTCTAATTCACTCTTAAACTCACTGATAGGGATTCTGTTTAGTAACTGGTAGGTCGTTCTATCAGATAACAACCTCTCCATTTATTCTGTGTAATTTTTTTTAGTCATCAAAACATTTCCTCCACCCTTGTCTACTGGTTGTATAATTATACTCTTCCTATCCTCTAGTTGTTGTATACCTCTCTTAATATGGAAAAGAAAAAAGCTGCGCTACCTGAAAAAATCTTCTGAATGATAATGAACATACAACCAGAATAAATGATGATAATACACAATTTGTGAAATGAAAAGGTACAACACAAGATAATGACGTCTACTGTCACTAGATATAGTGTCAATAATAAAAAAGGATAACCCCACTAATAATGAAATCAGATGGGTTTCAAAACACATGTGAAGAAAATAAAAAAATGTGCAAATTCAATGAGAGTCAAAATGAATAAATAAGTAGTGTCTCTGAGAAGATCTACCGAATAGTAACATCCGTGAAAACATGCAGTACAACTCCGGAATAGTGCTGTTCTCAGATTGATAAAAATAAATTCTTCCACCAATGTAAACACTGCCGCTTACCAAAACTATAGATCTTGTGTTAAGGAGATCATGCATGCTTGATACTGACAACCTGGCCAGAATGATAATGGCTCCCTGCAGTGAATCCTCCACTCCCTGGTTCCTGTATAGCGATAAGGTCTCAAACTGATCCACTCAACAGTAACACAGATTCGGGTATAGGAAAAACAGAAGAGACTCCCATAGCGTAATCCAGTCAGGTTAATATTTAATAAAGCTAAAAACAGATGCACTCACATTTAGAAGATGGATAAAAAAGCAATTGAAAATGTATGTAGCCGGCCGGCTTGTTTCCACAGCCCGTAGCTTCCGGGACTTCTGTGGATTGTTGCGGTGACGTCAGCACGCCGCTCCTCCCTACGCAAGTTTCATCATATGTGATGTCGTCCAGGGGCATGGGCGCGGTGCTGATGTGCCGCTTTATATACCCATTACATTAGGAAACCCAGCCCAGAGATCCGGGAGTTCCAAACTAACAACGGCGCCGCCATATTGGATTAGGGCAACACGCCAGTTGTCCATTAACTAGTGCGGGCATATATTGAAAATAGCCACACTTTAGCCGATCATAATATAAAATATAAAATGTATTTGAATTAGTTTATATACAAGAATCTAATTATAAAATTAATTTTTTAAATTTTGAAGTTATAAAAATTAATAATTATGTTCAGGAAAGAGAACAACTCATATAAGTACTGGGCTCATCTTATGACAGGTATGTCATCCAGAGTATAGTCCAGAAAAGAAAAAAGAGAAAAAAGAGGAGAAAGGAGTTATTATAATGAACAACCAAATAAAGTTACCAAAAACTCCAACGTGTATTATGTCAAAATACAAGAATAAGAGACTAGCAGATGATCTCTAAAACTAAAAAAAAAAATTGGTATTAATTTTTTTTTTTATTGACACTATATCTAGTGTCATTATCTTGTGTTGCAATTTTTCTTTTCATTTCACAAATTGTGTATTATCATCATTTATTCTGGTTGTATGTTCATTATCATTCAGAAGATTTTTTTCAGGTAGCGCAGAAAGGGGCTAAAGTGAAGTTGCACTCCATTTTCAAGTTCTTTAAAGAGAAGCCCTGCTTTAGAGCAACATCTACAAGATGCTAGAAGATACCTATAGAAACAGATACAATTAAAATGTTCCCAAATCAGATCAAGTACAACTTTCTCCTGGCTGCAAATAGTTGTTGCACTTTGTATTTTGTGCAGAATTTGGTTCCCTTACATGGGACTGTCCCTAAAATACATCAATATCTGGTCACCCTGCTTTTGACCCGGCATATAAAATTAAAAGTGAGTCATATTGAATATTTTTCTAAAAAGCACCTAAGCCTTGAGAACTGTGAGCTATGGAAAAATAAAAGATAAGGTATATCCTGTAATGAAAGAAAATTCTTAACCATGTTTATTTTTATCATGAACTGGTTCAGTACATATTCCATCACATGTCAAACCCATTTAGTGGTAAACGTTTAGACCACAAAAGCTTAAAAAAAATGTACTTCTACAAAGTTACTAAAGCTTGCATCCCAGTTCCCAGTATGCATTATATTTTGTTACATTGTTTAAGACTCTATTTTTATATTTCTACATTTTTGTGACTCTGAAATGTCTATTATAGAATTTGAATTGATGTCATTATATTAAACAGTTATTTTTTTCTGTTGAAAGATTAATCTCTGGTTGGTGCTGCATTACTCCAGGTTTTATGTTTATTAAGGCCATCTAATCTTTACTGATGAGCATCCTCAAATCTCTCTAACAGATGTAGGAACACCCACAGCCTTTCAACTTAACATTCCAAGGTAGGTAGGGAATAGGGATAAGGTACAGAGTGGGGATAAACATGGGTTCAAGGTGAACCCAGTTCTTTGTGGATGCAGTGATATAATACACAGTTATTCAACAATAGACACAAACTACCCATAAAGCTTTCACTGACTTTTTAATTTAGGTCAGGTGGCTTAAAAGGGGCCAAATATGAAGGCTTTGTTATGTGTCAGACCCTCAAGATAAAAGCTATTTGTCAGTGTAAGTTGGAGTAGATTGGGTGCTCTGTCAGTCTGTGTGTTGGGAGTATTACCATATATACTCGAGTATAGGCCAACCCAAATATAAGCCGAGGCACCTAATTTTACCACAAAAAAGGGGGAAAGTATTGACTCGAGTATAAGCCTAGGGTGTCCATCTGAATGCCTCACTGTGCCTCACTTTGCCTCACTGTGTACATGCCTCACTGTGTCCATGCCTCACTGTGTGCATGCCTCACTGTGCCCATGCCTCACTGTGCCCATGCCTCACTATTCCCATGCCTCACTGTGTCCATGACTAGACTGACGTTTAACATGAGAGTCTATGGAAGGGGTGCCCGGCTTTGAAAAATCGGTGCACCCAGCCGTAGGTCCCGCAGACAACAAACTTTGCACACTTGTAGAGGAGAAATGGGGCTACATGCCAAGTTTGGGGTCCAGGGGACCTAAGGACGGCCGGTCTTGGGTCCCCAAAGTCCAGGAAATCAGGCGCAAAAAAGTGACTCGCGTATAAGCCGAGGGGGGCATTTTCAGCACAAAAAAATGTGCTGAAAAACTCTGCTTATACTCGAGTATATACGGCAATTACTGTTATACAGTGCTCTATACACTGCTATCCCCAGGGCTGGTTCACAGGGTTCTGCAGTCTGGGCCTTTCTTTTACCACAGCTTCTGCCACAAACACTGTTGTGGTCTGCGGCCTCTGCCTACAGTGTAGGGATGAGCTTCGTATTCAAGCCAAATTCATGTTCGACTCGAACATCGTATGTTCGAACAACGTTTGTGAGGCACAGAGGGTCAAATCAAGACACCACATCCCATGAAACTAGTAAAAAAGGAAATGGGAAGGGTAACAAACCCTGGGATTTTGAAGGTGTCAAAATCAACATCAATAAGTCAAATAGATAAATATAGTAAGAAAAAATATAATTTATTGTTATTTTATTTTTTAAAAGATTTAACAAACACGCTATCATCACAAAGGACATGAAAGGCTCAACAGAGAGCCACAAGAAAACCTGTATCAAGGATGCCCAACATGTTTCGCTCAGATAGAGCTTCATCAGGAGCTAATACAGGTCATACTGGAAAATAAAGAAATGATCCATAAGGAATAAGGCATTGAAACAATAAATCGCTACAAATTCATTAGGATAAATAGATTACTTTCAGAGAAAATACATTTGCATGATTGTTTTGAAAAGGTAATGATAACAATATTGGATACAGATACAAAGCAGATGTAAAATACACCAAATATTTGATAATGAGCAACCAACTCACCAATCTGGGCCATGTTAAATCCACACACATTGAATAGGAAAACATTATTTAATGAAAATTCTGATAAATCCATCAACTGCCCCTGCTCGCCCCAGCAGGCCATACAACTCCGGTCCATCCAATACACAAATCAAGGCTATAGTAAATAGAAACGAAAACAATATGTAAAGAAAATCACCAGATTGGCTGCAGCAAAAAGGCAAGCAAACCAATACATATACAATAGGGCAAAACAGCCATGCATATGAGTGCAAAATGAAAAGGGTACCTTGGTCCTTTAAAATCAATAGTATGGTCAATGTTGTATAGCTGGAATGGTGTGAGAAGAATCAAACACACAGGGATTCAAGATGCCAGCCACCATCAGGGTGTCAGTCACCCACATTTAAATAGCTGTTGAAAGACAACAAAAACAATATATATAGTGGGGTAAAGATAAATAAGCTAAGCAGGTATAGCCTGCAAATCGGCCTAAAAATGTTATAAATGGATGGACACAGTGTCCATTAAATAGCAATCCAAGGGATCCTTACCTGTGTAAATAAAGTGTCCGTACATGAAGATAAAGAGCTGTGTCCACAGCCGTTCAGTCTCTGAAGGGGAACAGCTGAATCAGGAATAGCGGCCATCGCCATGCTTCTAAATACCTCCCCGGACGGCGTCTGATGTCACCGCCGGGGGCGGGCTGATTCACGATGCCTAAAGACAACTCTGATAGGTTGCCAAGGACGCCACGCATGTTTGGCCAATCACAGCTTGCAAAAAACGGAGAGCCATAATTGGCCAAAGCCAGGGTGGCTTTGGCCAATTATGGCTCAGGGGGTTTAGTACACGCCCCACATAAATAAAAGGCTGCCCGCAGGTCGGTCTTGTGTAGTGTGTTGCGGTGGTTAAGAGAGAACAGAGAGAGACAGAGAGAGTGTCATTTTTTGCAGGTAGATAGAGCAGGCAGGCAGGCTAGTCAGTTAAAGTTACAGTGTGTAGAGGATATATATGCATCCCAGGTGATGTATATACAGTATATTTATACACTGTATAGTTTAGCTAGATCAGCTCTTCCTAATTTACTGGCAGGCAGGTGATTGTGCTAGCTGCAGTATTCTCACGTGGTGTATTGCCTGTGCCCTCTGTAGTTTGCACCCAAAGCTACTTGGTGTGTACTGCACGTGTGCTCTGTAGTTTGCACCTAAAGCTACTTAGTGTGTACTGGCTGTGTGCTCTGTAGTTTGCACCTAAAGCTACTTGGTGTGTACTGCACGTGTGCTCTGTAGTTTGCACCTAAAGCTACTTGGTGTGTACTGCACGTGTGCTCTGTAGTTTGCACCTAAAGCTACATGGTGTGTGTACTGTATGTGTCTGTGCTATTTTTCTCAATGATTTTCATCCATATTGCAGGGACCAGACATTACATTAAAGCCGCAAGCAGTTTTAAATTACTTTTTTCTTATAGCAATCTCATTTTGTGCAGGGACAGTTCTAAACACGTGCCACTTCACAGGCATACTACAGACACCCAGCAGGTACAATATTTAAAGGAAATTTTAATTTTTTCTTTTTTAATTTAAGCATCATTGACCACTTTACCACCGGGCCAATTTTGGCACTTCTCTCCTTCATATAAAAATCACAATTTTTTGCTAGAAAATTAATCAGAACCCCCAAACAATATATATATTTTTTAGCAGACACCCTAGGGAATAAAATGCAACTTTTTTCTCGCACGGTATTTGCGCAATCATTTTTCAAACGCCTTTTTTGGGAAAGAAACGGTTTCATGAATTAAAAAAGAACAAAACAGTAAAGTTAGCCCAATTTTTTTGTACAATGTGAAAGAGGATGTTACGCCGAGTAAATAGATACCCAACATGTCACGCTTAAAAATTGCGCACACTCATGGAATGGCGCCAAACTTCGGTACTTAAAAATCTCCATAGGTGAGGCTTTAACATTTTTTTACAGGTTACTATTTTTGAGTTACAGAGGAGGTCTAGTGCTAGAATTGTTGCACACGCTCTAACGCACGCAACAATATCTCACTTGTGGGGTTTGAACAGCGTTTACATATGTGGGCGGGACCTGCATGCGTGTTCGCTTCTTCGCGCAAGATAACAGGGACAGGGGCGTTTTGAAAAAAAAAATATTTTTTATTTTTATTTTACTTAATTGTTTTTATTTGTACACTTTTTTTTACATTTTTTTTATCACTTTTATTCCTTTTACAAGGAATGTAAACATCCCTTGTAATAGGAATCTCTGTGACAGGTCCTCTTTATGGAGAGAGGCTGGGTCAATAAGACCCCACATCTCTCCTCCAGGCTTACAAGCATGAAATCGGTGAAATAAAAAATCACTGATCACATGCCGACAGCCGCGATTGCGGCTTTGTTTACTTCCGGGTACTGGGCGTGATGTCATAACATCGCGCCCGGGCCTCCGACGGTCATAGAGATGACTGGTGACCATCTGGTCACCAGTCATCTCTATGCTTTCCAGCAGCACCGACCGATTCGCTCTCTGGGCCCCCGATGGCACGGGAAAGCCCGGAAAAGCACCGGATGGCGGCGGGAGGGGACGTCCCCTCCCGCTGCCTCTAAGAATGATCAAGTGGCGGAACTGCCGCTATGATCATTCTTATGGTGCAGAGAATCGCCGGCTGAAGACGATATCTGAATGATGCCTGTAGCTGCACCCATTATTCAGATATCACCGCACCACGTCCTCGGTGGTCAAGAGGTTAAAATCACTGCTCCTGAAAAAACGACTGTTTTTAAAACTTTTTCCCATTGATACATGTTCCCTGGGGCAAGACCCGGGTTCTCAAAGATGTTTTACGACAATAACTTGCATATAACTTGCATATTAGGCTTTAAAATGAGCACTTTTGAATTCGAACGTTCGAGTCCCATAGACGTCAATGGTGTTCTAAATGTTCACGGGAACGGTCGGTCCGTTCGAAGGTTCTGGTGCGAACTGAACGGGGGGTGCTCATCCCTACTACGGTGTATCAGTTGTAGTACTAACTACCAGTTATTTGGACACCAAATGCAAGAGGAGACACATTAATCTGCACCATAAAGCATGTTGAGAGCAACTCCTCGATGTTACCAGTCAGCAGAAAAATCCCACACTCCTTCTCCTCATTCCTCACTAATGATGAGCAAATTGAGAAAGGTTCAGTTCTCTGCACATTCTTTAAACTTGCTAGGAAATTCACCAATACTGAACATAGCACCAAACTCTATTGAAGTTTATTTGTTTTTATTTCTCGCCTTTATAAGGCCAATGTGCAGGCTTTTTTTAAAAGTAATATATGGGTAACTGGTTACTGCCTATGGGACATGTACCAGTGCAAGATGAAACGTAAATATCATTCAGTGTGGAGAGGGATGCCTTAAACCTTTGCTTGAAGTTGCAGATGCAGCAAAATGATGTTATTTGTTAACAAACAGCAGCCTGGACCTATAATTTAGCAGCTGCAGCAGTACCCCTGCTACCAGTGCTACCAGCTTTTGTTAGTAAACAAACCAGGGGATCTGCCATTTAGTGGAGGTGCCACTACCACCCCTAAATGACAGATCCAAGCTTGCTTCTGTTTTTAAACAATTACCATATTTCATGAATGACATCACCTAAGATCCCCACTGACTTGTTTACATACAGATTCCAGTGGTAAACTGTCATTTTTCATGGGGTTAGTGGTGGGGCAACTTGGCCAGTCAGCATGGTGGCGAGTTAACATTGTTGGGCAATTCTCATCATGATTGACTTGCATCTTCATTGCTGGATGACATAATGATGCTGAATTTAGGTCATGGGATATTGTTTGTCCCTTTTTTTTTCTTTTTTTTTTGAATGCTATTCTTGCCCTTTAAGAAGATAAAAACAGTGTGGCGTCCCCCTAAAAACTCCTAAAGACCCTTATTTACACAAAAAGTGCACCCCCTTCCTTAACCAGACCACATGCCTTCAATGTTGGGAGGGTACCTTGCAATCGAGGTAGCGAAGACTCCCCTCATTGCAAAGCACTTTGTCCTTATGACATGAACAGGGGCCTCATCTCACAATGGATAAGGGTCTTTTATGGGGACCTAACTCCTTTTTTCCTTAAAGAAAGTTGGGTCCCCATAAACAACCCAAGAAAGCACAATAAGAGCTTGCAAACTTCATGAACATAGTGTCCTGACCAGGATCAGAATTGGAGTCCACAGTGTTTTTTTTCTTATTTACATCTTCATCTCCTGCAAGGAGAAGAAGATACAACACATTTTCCTCTCTATTCAGGAGAGGAAGTAAACACAGGGGCAGGCCCACAGTGACTAATCAGAGGCTATCATAGCGATCAGGTGACCCGGAACCATGAGTCCTGAATCCCAATTGTTAGTACGAGACTCAGGCTTTCAGTAAGAGCCCGGTCTCTGTGCTGGGAGCTTGCGTGTGGCACGTCTGCAGCACAAAGAGAGATATACATATATGCAGCCGCATGTATGCATGCTGTTGGCAGGAAAGGGGTAAAACCATTGGTGTTTTTCCCATGTCTCCCTCATAGTTGCAATAAAAGCAGAGCATTCTCTTTTTGCCCTGATACATGCATTGGCATAGTTCCCCTATACAGATGTGCCACCCCCTTATCCCACTTTTGACAATCTGTTGCTTTTTAGCCTTGAAAATGTCCAGATTTGATTGTCAAGTTTGTCCTTCTGTTTCAACTTCAATGCTTTACTTTTAAATAGTTTTTTTTGTCAAACCCCCTGTGAATCAAACAGGTGGGAGAATGGATGGACAGCCGCACTCCAAACAGTCTTGTTGAAAAAAGACGTGCTCTTTATTGTAAAAAGAAAAAAAAAATAGCACACAACGGCATACAGTGGGATAGACAGCTGACGCGTTTCGCATTAACAACTAATGCTTAGTCATAGCCTGTGAATCAAACCCTAACATAGGGGAAGGCAACCTTGACTCTCCAGCTATGGTGAAACTACAAGTCCCATGAAACATGGCAAGACCCTGACAATCACATGCATGACTCCTAGAGGGAGAGGCATGATGAGATTTTTAGTTACACCACACCTGGAGGGCTGAGGTTGCCTACCCTTGCCCCAACCCATTCACTCATTCAAAGGAGAGACAGAGCCAGAAACCATAACAGAGACATTAGTGGGTATTTATGCGCGAATGACTTTTAAAAGCTAATCAGAGATTACAAAATATTTATTAGGTTCAATTCACAAAGCTTAAACACACATATGCAAACTCTATATTTTGTATTGTGAAACTCTCTTGTTTTAAAATCTCATTGGACTCTGCCTGAAATAACATTACTTTTTTGGAAATAAAGGTCTTTATTCTGTTGCATTAGATTTGTGAGCCTTATGTAATTAATTTGTCCTACACAATATATTTATATAACTTACTATGTGCACTGATTGGCTATTTAGTTAAACAATTTCATTTGTACACATGTTTATATGAGTAATTTATAAGTAAAATTATAAGTTAACTTATTGGTGTTCATACAATGTACATGCCTGACTTTTTTGATGCTGCCTTTTGCACAATTTTAATGTTCCATAGTATATAAATTATTGAGTAATTAGGTTTTTAATTATGTTCACACTGGTCTTTACTGTACTCATCTTAATTATGCTCATCCTTATATCACAAAAGGGTAAATCCATATTTAGAAAAAAAAAAGGATTGATGTCTAAGATAAGTTATGCTGCTAATTAAAATTCTTTGCAGATACAACAGTTTCCATTTTCTTATTCTGTGTCACCACAAAGCAAATTATTTTGTACATTTTTAAACGATTTGCACACATTTTCTGTAATATTTATTTGTTTTGTTTGCTGATAAATAGTTGTAAGAAGATAACACTATAGATGAATTGTTTAATTAAACATCAATACTTTTTTAATCAAGTCTTTTAATTTAGTCTCCTGATAAAGATTATTTTTAAACCTACCAATAAAGCAGTGGTGTAAACTATATAATATGGTTCTAATGTTACCCATTTGTTATATAACAGAGATCTTTAAAATGTGTAGACATAATGCCATCAATATTGAAGTAGGAATTAATACCTTAAAGTGTCTTTCTAGGCACAAAGTGTACTTTGAAAGTTTTCTCTTACATATGATCATTGACAATATATTATACTTGCATAACATGAAGCCTCGTACACACGACCGAGTTTCTCTGCAAAAACCAGCAAGAAACTTGCTGGTAGATATTTTTTGACCGAGGAAACCGGTCGTGTGTACATTTTCGTTGAGGAAACTGTCGAGAAACTCGACGAGCCAAAAAGAGAGGAAGTTCTCTATTTCATCGACGGGAATGGAGAAATTTGCCTTGTCGAGTTCCTCGACAGCCTAACAAGGAACTTGACGAGGAAAACGATGTGTTTCGGCCGCTGAGTTCCTCAGTCGTGTGTACGAGGCTTCAGATAACATTTGTATATTGCTCTTTAATCCAACTGGTCCTAAAGTTTTATTTGTCTTACTGAGTGGGCTGACAACAGGGTACAGCCATTATTTAAACGATCTATCCCCCTAAAGATATTGTCAGCACCCAGAAGCACTGCTGCCGCCTATTACATATACAAAAAGATCTCTGAACGCTTCTCCTCTATTATGCTTCATTTGTGTACAGGCACTGTTCAGCCTGGACTGTCACCAGAAGCTCCTCACTCCCTTCACCTCCAGTCACAATATTTAAATGGTGAGGGATAAGCTCACTACACAGAATGAGAAATAGTGGTCACTTGACTGCAAAATATAACAACAAACATAAGGTACTTTGAAGGTAATTTCTCATAAAACAGCATCAGAGGGGGGAGACAGAACATTTTCTTGTAACATTAAGTCCATGGATGATGAGCTTGGTTTCCATTTCCTTTAGTCTGGACCTACACTTTACAGTTTCCATGCCATCTTCTTTACATTTACATGCATATATGTAGTGCAGCGTGCACAAGTAATCCATGGAATGTAGTCAAGCACTCACATAAAATATAGATATTAAGCAGTGAAAAATGCATGACCAGCCAAAGGTCAATCTGTACTTTGCTCATGCAGGACAAAGTAACAGGTTCACTTAAACACCAGTCCTGCTTACAGTACTCTACCTTCCCATTGGCATTTAAGCTCCAATTCTACCTTACACAGGGCTAAAATCTGTCACCCTGCCCTCATTCGACAACACTGGTGGATTAATCAATGCTGCAATGTGGTAGGAAAATGACTGTGATATATGCTTTCTCATGCCTAGAACCACCCAGGGTTTTGTTTTTATTCTTGGAGGCTGAACGGAAAATAAAAAAAATCCTTTATAACCCCTTTAAGGTGAATAGTGCAGCAAAAGTTGACTTTGTTATTTTTTTTAAAGAGCTATCTATCTTGTATTTTTTGGCTGTAGTTCTACTTTAAAGTGAAAGTTTAGGCTACAAATAAGTTTTGAAGCCTAAATCTTGAAAACTCTGCGGAGGCTCCCCTGTGTCGGTGATCAGTTGCTTAAAGGGGTAAGGAGATGGCACTGGAAGTTGGCGAGTGATGATGCAACCTACAGGTTCAGCCCCATTGTCGAGCGCTCCATGACACAGGTAGACACTGGGGCAGATTCAGATAGAGATATGACAGCGTATCTCCTGATACGCCGTCGTATCTCTGAAATCCGACGGTCGGATCTATGCGACTGATTCATAGAATCAGTTACGCATAGATCTCCCTAAGATCCGCCAGGTGTAAGTGACTTACACCGACGGATCTTAGGCTGCAATCTACCGCTGGCCGCTAGGTGGCATTTCGTGTTTTACTCGCGACGAATATGCAAATGAGGAGACCCGCCGATTCAGAAACGAACGCCCGCCCGTCGCTTTTTTTTTACGTTGTTTGCGTTCGGCTTTTTCCGGTGGATAGTTACCCCTGCTATATGCAGCGTATCCTATGTTAAGTATGGCCGTCGTTCCCGCGCCGAGTTTTGAATTTTTTAAACTTTCGAGGCAAGTGCTTTATGAATACAGCACTTGGCTCAAAAACTTGCGCTGGCGGATCGTAAATACGATAGATTACGCAGATCTAAAGATCCACTGATCTATCTGAATCTGCCCCCCACTGCATTACATGATTGCACTAGAGTGGACTAAAAAGGTATTTCCATACATCTCTTTTACAAACAGTATACAGTATACATCGGTAGTGGGGTGGGGGATCATTGTTTTTAGCAGACATAGAAGTAGCCTAAACTTCCACTTTAAGTGTCCCCATTGGTAGATTTCTTCTATATTTTTGTCACAGTGAACATTTAAATTCTTCCATATCCCATCAGAAACCCAAAAAGTTTTTGTGTTAGATACATTTTAATAGAAATGTATTCTCCTGCCTCAATGGGGATAATATAAGGTAATTAGGTTGGAATACACAGGTAAGAAGGATGGGAGGATGACAGGGGAACACGATTAATTAAGGTTGTAGCTAGTGATAGCAGCCTCTGGGTGTACCCCTTAATCACAATAAATAATTTCACAAAAAAATAAAACTTAAAAAAAAAGAAAAGAGGGAAGAAAACAGGAAATATTTTTTTTTTTTTGCTCACGGATATAGGGATTTTAGTTTTAGGCCCCTTTCAGACTGGGGCGGGAGCTGCGGTGGCGGTATAACGTCGCTAAAAATAGCGGCGCTATACCGCCGGAATTGCCGCGGGTATCAGCCGCTAGCGGTGCGGTATTAACCCCCGCTAACGGCCGATAAAGAGTTAATATCGCCCGCAATGCGCCTCTATAGAGGCGCATTGTGGGCGGTATTGCCGCGGTTCCCATTGTTTTCAATGGGAAGGAGCGGTGAAGGAGCGGTATACACGCCGCTCCTCTCACCGCTCCAAAGATGCTGCTGACAGGAGATTTTTTTGTCTCCCGCCAGCGCATCGCCTCAGTGTGAAAGCCCTCGGGCTTTCACATTGAGTCTGCAGTGCAGGAGTTTTTCAGGCGGGATAGCAGCGCTATTTTTAGCGCTTTACCGCCTGAAAAACTCCTCAATGTGAAAGGGGCCTTAGTGAAGTCACGTGTTGCAGGTGATGGGGTTTGTGAGATAGAACCTGGGAGGCAGACATTTATGGGCCCCCTTGGTACCCTCTTTTTATTGTTATGTATTGTTTGCACTCCTTTTTTTTTTTTTTTTTGAGGGGACTGTTGGATGGAGAGGGTGGGTGGTCTTTCAAGAGTAGGGAGGAGGAAGGCTATAAAATGTACCCATGTTTTGAATAGGCAATTATATGAAGATTGTGGGGTAGGAGATAATGACTGCATATGTTTATTGTGGGGTATGGAAATGTATTCTTATGTATGGTAGAAGAATACTACCGTTGATTTTAATTGTTTTTGTTTTGGCTTGTTTCCTTTTTCAAAAATTTAATAAAAAAGAGTTTAAAACAAGAAATGTTTATTTTTTAACTGAGCTATTTACATATAGAGTACATACAATACGGGGAATCAACTGTTAGGCATGAAAAAATAAATAATAGCTATTGTGCTTTAAACTGTGATTTTTATTTGCTGCAAAATGTTGACTTTCAAAAGGTGAACTTAAAATATGTATATGCTGCTGGACTACATTTTTCTTCAAGAAAAACAATCCTACTTCCATGCAGTTCCCCTATCATCATGCACATGTAAGTTGCTCCTTTTGAAATAAGAAAATGAGTGAAGAATTTCACCATCTGCCCTAGTTCAAAAGGCAAAACGGTGTACATCCACAGGTGCAATTTTTTTTTTTTTTGTTATAGAGTAAGTTCTAAAGGTTCTAAAACCTCAAAACATCTATTTTGAACTAGCAGTTTTCCATAGTATGATGATCATTTAGACTGTATAATATAATATAATATAAAATAATATGTGTAAAATCAGATTTATGGCTTGCATCCTTTTGAGATATACATGGCTTATGGAACACATACCTTACAAACAGAAACTAGCAAAGAAACATAATAGGTTGTTTTGCATATTTTCCAAAGAATCGTGAGCACACACCTATATAAGATCTGATATCTATATGTTTGTAGGAATAGAATTATTGTTTCCAAAAAAATACATGTGTCCAATAAAAGTCATAAATCAATTTGATCGGCATCTGTTTTCAGATAGTACAGGTCTAATATCACTCTTTGGAAAAATATTTTTGTTCGCAAATGACATGTTGTTGCTGTTTGTATGACTTGAGTGTTTGTACAGGCAGTCCCCGAGTTAGGAACACGATAATGACTGTAGGTTTGTTCGTAAGTGGAATTTGTTTGTGTCGGAACACTGCATTTGTAAGTGTGATGCCGCGTACACGCGATCATTTTTCAGCATGAAAAAAACGTAGTTTTTCAGCATGTCCAAAAAACGACGTTTTCCCAACTTCATCATTAAAACGACGTTGCCCACACACCATCGTTTTTAAAAAATGATCTAGCAAAGCGCGTGCCATACAACACATACGACGGCACTATAAAGGGGAAGTTCCATTCGCCTTTGGGCTGCTTTAGCTAGTAAAAGACGATTCACACTTTTCTGTCTGTTACAGCGTGATGAATGTGCTTACTCCATTATAAACGGTAGTTTTACCAGAACGAGCGCTCCCATCTCATAACTTGCTTCTGAGCATGCGTGGGTTTTTAAGGCGTTTTAGCCCACACACGATAATTTTTTACAACCCGAAAAACGACATTGATTAAAACAACATTGAAAAATGCAGCATGTTCGAATTTTTTTATTTACGTTTTTCAGAACCTGAAAAATGATGTGTAGCCCACACACGATCATTTTAAATGACGTTTTTGAAAAACAACGTTTTTTTCATGCCGAAAAATTATTGTGTGTACGCGGCATAACTTCCTGCATTGATGTGGGATGTCTTGGGCGCTTGTTATGTTATCTGGGGCTCTTCTGGCCATGCAGTACATGTAGTGCTGCGGTGTGGGATGTGTCCAGAGGTGCTCGGAGGTATCCAGTACCAAAGTGGAGCACAAGTGGCCGGCATTTGAGGCCGTTCGTAAGTAGGAGTTGTTCCTATCTCGGGTGTTTGTAACTCGTGGACTGCCTGTATAGTTAGTTTATTTAGGCTCCCTTCACACCTGCTTGTTCCTTTTCAATGCGTGGCCACACAATTAAATGAAACATTGCCACTATAATTAATTCTTTCCATCAGCCACTATAGAAATGCAACTGAAATTAGTTATGTTTTGTTTTTTATTAACAAAACTTAATTGGAATCTATCTCTATGATTTGAGACAGTATTCCTGATCAAGTTTGCAGGTAAGGCCTTTAGACTTTCTCTAAATTTCCTGGTTCCTATACTGTACCTGCTACAGCTCAGAGGTTCAGAAAGTTGTCAATGGAACAGGTGTACCCGTTATTTTATTAATATTTCCCCTCACCTTTTGTTCTGGTGACAATTCTAATATTTTGGATTTCTCGTGAAATATTTCTGTTTTTTTTTCCACACTCAAATATTTTTTTTTTTACATAAAACACACATCCAAAACACTAGAAATTTTTTAGAATCAGAGCACACATAAAAGCAGTTGCAATGTTTCATGTTGCACAATAATAGTGTAACTGGTTATCAGATCTATATTTTCAGTAAAGTTGAGGAAATAGACACAAAGGGCCAGATTCTCAGAGCAAGTACGCCGGCGTATCTACTGATACACCGGCGTACTTTCAAATTTGCCGCGTCGTATCTTTAGTTTGAATCCTCAAACCAAGATACGACGGCTTCTGGCTTCGATCCGACAGGCGTATGAACGCCTTCGGATCGTAGGTGCAATATTTCGGCGTCCGCTGGGTGGAGTTTGCGTCATTTTCCGAGTCGGGTATGCTAATTCGCTTTTTACGTCGATCCACGAAGGTACGCGCGGCCGTCGCATTCTCTTACGTCGTCGCTAGTCGGCTTTTTCCGGTGTATAGTTAAAGCTGCTATTTTGTGGCGTATAGATAGACTTGCCATGTTAAAGTATGGCCGTCGTTCCCGTGTCGAATTTTAAATTTTTTTTTTTGTGTAAGTCGTCCATGAATAGAAAAGGACGTAACTCACGTCGAAGTTCAAAAAATGACGTCGGTGCGACATCATTTTGCACAAAACACGGCTCGAAATTTCAAAACAGAGCATGCGCTGTTCAATCGGCGCGGGGACGCGCTTCATTTAAATTAATCACGCCCCCCTACCCGCCCAATTTGAAATACGCGCCGAGAAATACACTACGCCGCCTTAACTTACGGCGCGAAATCTTCCTGGATTCGACTTTGAGCCAGGTAAGATACAGCGGCGTAGCGTATCTCTGATACGCTGCGCCAGGGCAATTCTATGTGAATCTGGCCCAAAAGACTTAAAATTGCATCAAAGTCAAAAAGAGCAAAAAACTACAATAACCAAACTTTTTCATACATGATGATTTTTAAGCTTCTTTTTTGGCCCTAGAACTATTCCTCTTGTTGTAATGTGTGCAGTAATACCTAATATGTGTTGCATGGTCATGTTTAATGTACCTGTGTGCATTGTATGTGTGCATCTGCATTCATATGTGTGTATGAGTGTAGGTGTCCTAATTTTTGTTTGTCTTTTTTTGTATATGTTTTTATTTTTGATATGCTAATTAATTTTTTATTCGCTTAACGTTATTGCTATCACAAGGAACCTAGCAAGATGTGATAGCACGTACAGAGTGACAGGCACTCTTTGGAGAACCCAAATACCAAAATCACATCTATATGAAAGCCCAAAACCAACTGAGCAAAATGTAAACAAACTTGTGGACACTAATGCAGGTGTGAGTTTGTTTACATTCAAATACTGCATCGCCTTAATACTTACGGCAATTACAGTAAAAAGTTAAAACCCATCTCTGTTCAAAAATGAAATAGCTGCAATCATTATTTTCATTTTATGGTATTAGCTATATATATTTCCCTGTATACCCAAACTCAGAGAGGGAGAAGTAGTATGAGGAGTCAAGCCAGCAGTGCAAAATCCTCTGTGCAAAATCATGTACAGATTCATGTGATTGGACACAGCAGGAGCCAATCAGTGGGTCCGGCAGACCCGATGTTCGCTGGGACCCGTCGATCATTCCTAACAGAGGCAGAACAGCTGTCCACCTATGTAAACAAGGCTGATTGTCGTTCTGTTAGTAGGGACGACAGATATCATGTATTTCTGCTAAGCACACAGTTAGAAAGCACTCCCTAGGAACACATTTAACCCTTTGATCGCCCCTAACAGTGTCATTAGTACAGTGATAGTGCATATTGTTTAGCACTGATCACTGTATTGGTGTCACTGGTCCCAAAAGTGTCACTTAGTGTCACTTAGTCACTGATCTCTGCCATTAATAGTAAAAAAATCCATAAAAATATCCCATAGATTGTAGACGCTATAACTTTTGCGCAAACCAATTAATATATGCTTATTGGGATTTTGTTTACCAAAAACATGTAGCAGAATACATAGTGGCCTAAATTGATAAAACAAATAAAAAACACCAAAATAAATCTCTATTTGTGGGAAACAAAGAGCATCAATTTTGTTTGAGTAAAACGTCAAACAACCTGCACAATTGTCAGTTAAAGTAATGCAGTGCAGTATCGCAAAAAATGGCCTGGTCATGAAGGGGTAAACAGTCTGGAGGGCAAGTAGTTAAATATAATTTAAAAAATTCAATACATAAATGGTTCCGTAGGTTGATTTAAAAGGTCTAATTGTTCCTTTTTTAAGTAGTCAGAAGTCCTCATGAATGAGCTTCTATACTGTGAGGAAATACGTGTGAGTTAGGTAAAGTTTTTATAGTTGCTCCTTGGTGATCACACAAATGATATTGCTTTGTGCAGTTATATTGTTTGGCTGATTCACGCAGCAGTTACTTATTTTAGATACTTGGTTAAAACTCAAGTATATGATAAGATCACTTTTCTATATAAATATGAATTCAAATTTAAAAGTAAAGTTAGAAATAGCAAAAAGTTAAAAATAGACTTGGAGGAAATGCACATTTCATATATTCCAGATGTCACCTTTGAGATTAGAAATGTTAAATTCTTAAACACATGAACGTCTTTGCCACCTGCTTAAATGCACCAAACACAGCTACTTGATTTAGATTGCTTTATAAAAGCTGAAAATTTTAAGTCAGATGTTTTCCAACCATGGTTGTATGACAAAGTTGTTAAGTTGTGCACTGATTTTATTCAGAAAGTTTATATATTTACAGTAAGTTAATGCTATTTACAATATCTTTATCTGTGATTTAAATTATAATTCACATATGAATGTGAGTGATAAAATTATTTATTACATTAAATGGATTTATGGTTCTGTATACAGGTTTTTTATGTATTAATTTTTCTATTTGTTGAACTTAACTTGTATCTTTTTACACTGACTAACTATATAACTATGTAAACAAAAGATAACCGTACTTTTCGAAAAATTACTCTTTATATGCCCCCCTCCTTGGCAGACCCTTCAAATCTGTAAGATTCGTATGAAGTGCTTTTTCCCACTGTGCTTGTGCTCCCTGAGATTCTCCACCTCTGTCCCCCTGAAGCCATGAATACATTAGTGATGTAGATTTGGCCACCGGTGTTACAGAAATGCAAACAAGTTCAAAAGGGGTAGCATTTCTAAGAAGCTGATGTTTGGCTGGAGAGGCATGTATATAGTTGTGCAACTGGCGGTAAGTCCAAAAAGAAAAATGCTTATGAGGGCCTACATTTCGCACTATAGAAGCATGAGACAATAAAGTATTAGCATTAACACAATGCATTATTAAAAGGAGCATTTGTTGCTCCGAAGACAAAGATAATAGCAAATCCATCCCGGGTGGAAAATCAGGATTGCACGGGATGGGTGTAAGCGGACCTGGCGAGGAGGACAATTTGACCCTTCAAATCTAATACTTACCTGCCCTTGCTCCTCTTGGATCTCTACCATATGGCTTGCTGGGAGGCACGTGGCTTTTTCACAGATATCTCACCGAAGCAGAGACAGATAGGTATTGTATTTGAGGGGGTTATCTAATGTTTCAACTCACACCAACACTGTACACTTGCAGCCCCACAGTTGGTTGCCACACTATACCTACAGTCATAGGTGTTCGCAGCCAATTGAATTAGATTGCACTCCTCAAAGCTCAAACACACATGTGCGTGTGTGTGTATATATGTATATATATATATATATATATATATATATATATATATATATATATATATATATATATATATATAAGAGAAAAAGTTCAAGATTTGCTGCACTTAAAATCGTTTTATTTTTCAAGTGTATGTAACCTTTACGAGAAGATTTGAAAAATAAAACGATTTTAAGTGCAGCAAATCTTGAACTTTTTCTCTTATATATATGGTCGGTGGGAAGACCTGTTTGCTGGCACTCATTATATACCGTGTGCAGTTCTCCTCCATTGCCTTGTGAATATATATATATATATATATATATATATATATATATATATACTGTATATGGATATTGGGGGTGTTTATACAGTCATAGCCGAAATTTTTGCCACCCCAGACATTTTTCCAGAAAATCAAGTATTTCTCACAGAAAAGTATTGCCGTAACACATGTTTTGCTATACACATGTTTATCCCCTTTGTGTGTATTGGAACAAAACAAAAAAAGGGAGGAAAAAAAGCAAATTGGACATAATGTCACACAAAACTCCAAAAATGGGCTGGTCAAAATTCTTGCACCCATACCTTAATATTTGGTTGCACACCCTTTGGAAAAAATAACTGAAATCAGTTGCTTCCTATAACCACCAATAAGCTTCTTACACCTTTCACCCGGAATTTTTGACCACTCTTCCTTTGCAAACTGCTCCAGGTCTCTCTTATTGGAAGGGTGCCTTTTCCCAACAGCAATTTTAAGATCTCTCCACAGGTGTTCAATGGGATTTAAATCTGGACTCATTGCTGGCCACTTTAGAACTCTCCAGCGCTTTGTTGCCATCCATTTCTGGGTGATTTTTGACGTATTTTTGGGATCATTGCCCTGTTGGAAGACCCAAGATCTCGGACGCAAACCCAGCTTTCTGATATTGGGCTCTACAGTGTGACCCAAAATCCTTTGGTAATCCTCAGATTTCATGATACCTTGCACACATTCAAGGCACCCAGTGCCAGAGGCAGCAAAACAACCCCAAAACATCATTGAACCTCCACCATATTTCACTGTAGGTACTGTGTTCTTTTCTTTGTAGGCCTCATTCCATTTTCGGTAAACAGTAGAATGATGTGCTTTACCAAAAAGCTCTATCTTGGTCTCATCTGCCCACAAGACGTTTTCCCAGAAATATTTTGGCTTACTCAAGTACATTTTGGCAAACTGTAGCCTTGCTTTTTTATGTCTCTGTGTCAGCAGTGGGGTACTCCTGGGTCTCCTGCCATAGCGTTTAATTTAATTTAAATGTCGACGGATAGTTCGCGCTGACACTGATGCTCCCTGAGCCTGCAGGACAGCTTGAATTTCTTTTGAACTTGTTTGGGGCTGCTTATCCACCATCCGGATTATCCTGCGTTGCAAACTTTCACCAATTTGTCACTTCTGTCCACGCCCAGAAAGATTAGCTACAGTGCCATGGGTTGCAAACTTCTTGATAATGTTGCGCACTGTGGACAAAGGCAAATCTAGATCTCTGGAGATGGACTTGTAACCTTGAGATTGTTGATATTTTTCCACAATTTTGGTTCTCAAGTCCTCAGACAGTTCTCTTCTCCACTTTGTGGCACACACAATGCAAAGACTAAGTGAACTTCTCTCCTTTTTATCTGCTTTCAGGTGTGATTTTTATATTGCCCACACCTGTAACTTGCCCCAGGTGAGTTTAAAGGAGCATCACATGCTTGAAACAATCTTATTTATCCACAATTTTGAAAGGATGCCAAAAATTTTGACCAGACCATTTTTGGAGTTTTGTGTGACATTATGTCCAATTAGTTTTTTTTCCTCCCTTTTTTTGTTTTGTTGCAATACACACAAAGGGAATAAACATGTGTATAGCAAAACATGTTTTACTGCAATACTTTTCTGTGAGAAATACTTGATTTTCTGGAAAATATCTGGGGTGCCAACAAATTCGACCATGACTGTATGTGATATATGCTCTTTTTGTGCAGTGAGTCCATGTCAAACAGGCATTATGGTTAAGAGCCTGGTAGCCCACGTTAACCACTTGCCGTCGCCGCACCGTCGAAATACGTCCACAAGGTGGCTCTGCTGGGCGAGAGCACGTAATATGACGTCCTCTCTCCCAGCCGCCACTAGGGGCGCGCGCCCCCCGCTCGCCCCCGACTCCCGTGCGTGTGCCTGGCGGGCGCGATCGCCGCCGGGCACACGCGATCGCTCGGTACAGAGCGGGGAACGGGAGCTGTGTGTGTAAACACACAGCTCTCGTTCCTGTCAGCAGGGGAAATGCTGATCTTCGGTTCATACAATGTATGAACCGTGGATCAGTGTTTCCCCTAGTGAGGCCACCCCCCCCACAGTAAGAACACACCCAGGCATACTTAACCCCTTCCCCGCCCCCTAGTGTTAACCCCTTCACTGCCAGTGGCATTTTTATAGTAATCCAATGCATTTTTATAGCACTGATCGCTATAAAAATGCCAATGGTCCCAAAAATGTGCCAAAAGTGTCCGAAGTGTCCGCCATAATGTCGCAGTACCGAAAAAAAAATCGCTGATCGCCGCCATTACTAGTAAAAAAAATATAATAAAAATGACATAAAACTACCCCCTATTTTGTAAACGCTATAACTTTTGCGCAAATCAATCAATAAACGCTTATTGCGATTTTTTTTACGAAAAATATGTAGAAGAAAACGTATTGGCCTAAACTGAGGAAAAAAAAATTTTTTTTATATATTTTTGGGGGATATTTATTATAGCAAAATGTAAAAAATATTAATTTTTTTCAAAATTGTCGCTCTATTTTTGTTTATAGCGCAAAAACTAAAAACCGCAGAGGTGATAAAATACCACCAAAAGAAAGCTCTATTTGTGGGAAAAAAAGGACGCCAATTTTGTTTGGGAGCCACGTCGCACGACAGCGCAATTGTCTGTTAAAGCGACAGAGTCCCGAATCGCAAAAAGTACTCTGGTCTTTGGGCAGCAATATGGTCCGGGGGGTAAGTGGTTAATTAAATGGAAAAAACAAAAGCAAAAGGTCCATTTAGGATTCCCACGCAAGGGGTTTAACTTCATTTAGCACTCCAAAAATAAGGAAAACATACCTATACACCTGGTTTTCTCGTCAGAAGTTCCTCTGCTTGCTCTCAACAGAATTTATTCTTTCCAGCCCCCCAGGACTCACTGGCTTCCGTAGTCTTCCTGACTGTCAAGGCTGGCCAGCCTTTCCTAGTCCCTGGGCAAAGAATCCCCCCAACATGGGCTGCAGTCTCCCACAGGACAGACAGCTTTCCAGATACAGGTCTGTCTTCTTCATAGAGCAGTAGCAAGCTGCTCACACTCCACCTTCCTCCCCTCACTGCTCTCACCAGTCCCTCATTATATGGGCTGTGTGCACAACCTGCTGGCTATCCACAAGGCCTGAACATAGGGTTGGAGTTCCCGTCCTACCCAAGACTCTGAGGGATCTCCAAACTACAGAGCCCCATCCAGAAATAGCAAGATCTGGAGAAAGCTGCCAAAGCAGTTTTCTCTGTTTCAAATCTATGCTCTGTAGCTCTGCAGTCCGCCAATATGCAGACTCTGTGTCCACTTTAGCCCCATTTTCCCAGAGACAGGAACTCTCACTGTTATTATATATATATATATATATATATATATATATATATATATATATATATGTATATATACAAATGCACACAATCGTATAAAAACACGTTAAAAAAATCAACATTTAAAAATATTTTATTATGTTTAATTATATTATAATTTTTTAATGAAGTAATCACTTATTGCATAAAAGGTGTGTTTTTTTTTTTGCTTTTTTTTCCCCTACTGCCCCTACACCCCCCTTACCAAGGCATTGCTGAATACTGTACATTGTGGTGCCACTTTATTGATAGTGATTTTTTTTTTTGTTCAACCCAATTTGCAGTTTATGATTATAGTATGAAATAATTCACTCAATAGGAAATTATGAACACAAATCAGAGATTTGCTTTAAGCCCAAATGGCCCAGCAGCAAAAATTAACTGGAGCATTTTTTTTACAATTGATCTGTATTTTGCAAATACCTTGGCAATTGTCCATTATCACCTGTTTACTGAATAAATCCAATTTGTGACAATCTAAAAGCTAGGCAGGTAAAAAAAGGGCAGCTGTTGCAGTGATAATATCAGCACTGCATCTGCATGAACTTACTGTAAATATAGGTTGGAACAACTTGTACATACAAGTTAGAAGGGAAAATGGGGGAAAAGAATCTGAGATTGACACCTATATTTGCAAAAGTCCCATGATACTTGCTCTCCAACCAATTAGGGAGCTTGGTGTATGGTCAAATGAGCTCCTGCCAGCCATCCTGATTGGTTGTAAAGCCAGTACCATTCTCCCTTGTGGCACTCTACCATTCAAATTGTGTGGGAAGACCACCCTAAGGTAGTGTTGTCCTCTTCACTAATCATTTGTGCCTAAGAGAAGTAAGGGTGCAAAGTAGCAAGGAGGAAAACTAAGCAGTGACAGGATAAAGGGAAAAGGGGGGAAAAATAGAGGAATTTGGGACTTTATATGAGGCAAAGGACTTGTAGGTCCGATGTCTCCATCCCTGTATAGCAGTTATGCTGAAAAAAGGGTTGGGACTCTACTATGAAATATTCACCTAAAAAGTGACAACGGGCAATAAATGTCTGACCAATAAAATAAATGTTGTGACTGTACTAGCTGAATCTCTATACCCAGAACACAGAATGTTAATAAATAACAATAACATTTAATTAATATATATACATATAATACATTATAGCATAACATCACTATATTAAATAGTAATAATTTAATAGGATGTCAGACACATTGATCCATATATCACATAATAACCATATAAACATCATGATTGTTACAGCATAAAATTGAAACATAGTGAAGGTCAATCAATGATCCCATGTAATTCATGACAGTAACATCAGAATATCTTGACGCGTTTCTTGGAACTCTCCACTCATAAGGAGCTGATAAATATCTGAAATTGATAAAATGTGTAATTTAACTATTGGTACAGAGTCTTAAATAATGGGAGGGTATCACAACATTTATTTTATTGGTCAGACATTTATTGCCCGTTGTCACTTTTTAGGTGCATGTTTCATAGTAAAGTCCCAACCTTTTTTTCAGCATAACTGCTATACAGGGATGGAGACATCGGACCTACAAGTCCTTTGCCTCAGATAAAGTCCCAAATTCCTCTATTTTTCCCCCCTTTTCCCTTTATTCTGAACTTTCGGGGATGGAAGCATGCACTATGGACAGTTCACTGTTCTCATGTTGCTACAATATATTTACAGCATTTTTATTCACATCTATGATCCAATCGTTTGGTTACATTATGGGTCTTTATCTGGGAGAGGTCTAGAAAAAACATTATGAATGAATGAATGAATGAAAAACTTATAAAGCGCGGCGCATGCGAACTGAATCGCTTCTGGGCGCTAGTTGTTCGTGTCTCATGTCATCAAAAGAGCAGAGTTTTGATTCGTCTTCTGAAAGTCAGGTGGTTTTCCTCCAACCGAATGCTGGTTGGTAAAGCGTTCCATAGTCTAGGACCCTGAAAAGCAAACCTTCTTTCTCCTTTGGACTTGTATTTGGTTTTTGGTACCCTGACCAGATTTTGGTCGGTGGATCGCAGAACGCGATTCGAATTGTGAGGTTCTATCTTGTCGCAAAGATATTGCGGAGCCTTCCCATGGATGCACTTATGTGTCAGGCAGAGTGCTTTAAATGCAATTCTGTCTTTTACTGGCAGCCAGTGAAGGGTTCTCAACGAAGGTGAGATTGATTCCCATTTTTTTTTCCCAGTCACAAGTCTGGCGGCCGTATTCTGTACGACTTGCAGACGAGAGATTTGGTACTTTGGGAGTCCGAGGTAAAGGGCATTTGCATAGTCCAGTCTGGAATTCACGATTGTTCCCACCACGACTGCTACGTCTTCTTTGGGGATAAATGGAATAAGTCTGCGTAGTAGGCGCAACAGATGGTGCGCTCCGCTGACTACTGACCCTATTTGTGCGTCCATTGTCATGAAGGTGTCGAAGATGACCCCGAGACTTTTGACTTTGGAGCTAGGGGTGATGATTTGGCCCAGAATGGGCGGGGGTGTCCAGGTTGTTGCCAGTTGACTCTTTCGGCTGGCGTGAAACATAAGGAGTTCTGTTTTTGAACTGTTGAGTTTAAGATAACTCTTAGTCATCCAGTTTTCTATCAAAGAGAGACATTTCTCTAAACTGAGATGATGATCCTTTTTGTTGCAGATGCGAAAATACAGTTGCGTATCGTCTGCATAAGAGTGATAGAGTAGTTCTTGGCTACTGATAATATCAAAGAGAGGGCGAAGATAGATGTTGAAAAGCACCGGTGACAGGGGGGATCCTTGGGGGACTCCACATGACACCGTGCGCTTTTCCGACGTGAAACAACCCAATTTAACTGTTTGTGATCGGTTTTCAAGAAAGGAAGAAAACCATGGTAAATCACCTTCTGCGACTTCTGCTACCTTGGCTAGTCGCATCAGTAACAGTTTGTGGTCTACCGTGTCAAAGGCTGCGCTTAGGTCCAGCAGAACCAGGAGACAAGATTCTCCTTCGTCTGCGGCCTCGAGGGTAAACTGTTGTTTACCAACATCCGATCAGCCCCTTATGGCCTCAGACCTGTGGTGTTTATGTGCGATTCCCTTGGGCAGCGTGCATTGGCCTGGTTATTTCTCAGTTCCGGGAGCTGTGATGCGCACCAGATGCCCTCCTTTTTCCCACTGCAACTTCGGATACCAGGGGATGGGGTGAGTGTCACGCTGCGCATTGACACCACGCCCCCAGCGCCGTGCGTGTGACATCAGTATGTTGACGCCGACATGTAGGTGCTGTGTGTTATCAGCGTTCATACTGAGGGAATTAGCGCCAACCGCCGAGCGGGATTTTCTGGGTAGACCAATTCAGGGTAGACTTGTAGAAGTGACTTAATTGCCAATTTCCGACATGTTTCGTCGTATAGACTTAATCTTCCATGATTAAGTCTATACGACGAAACATGTCGGAAATTGGCAATTAAGTCACTTCTACAAGTCTACCCTGAATTGGTTTATTTATGGGACGTTTTTAGCCAGGACAGGCACCTGATCTATAACATCTGACTCCATTCACCAAAGGGTTGTGAGTACGTGTTTTTGGGCTGCTCTGTGGTCCGCCGTGACCACTGTCATATCTGGAGAAATTTTTCTGTCCATCACCTTGGCTTTTGTTTGTATTTATTCACTGCCTGATTTTCAAGTTTGTTTGTGAGTGGTATTTTGGAAGATTTGCTTTAGAAGTGTTATTAAAGTTGGTTTACAATATCACACTATTTTGTGCACTTCTTTTCCTTTATTTATGTTAAAACCGCCCTGGATTGCATTGCCTGGAAACGGATACCTACCTGTTTGATCCTTGGGATCCTACCTAAAACGCTTTTGCCAAAACACGAGAGTGTGAGGCAAAGTGTTGCGGTGAGTGCGCAGTCTACAAGGGTGGTGGATTCACTTTCAACACTTGGGTGTGGTGGAAGAATAATAGAAGATTTGTTTTGTGATATGATCACGCACTAATCACAGTTTCATTTGGATTCTTCATATTCATGGACCCATAGACTTTTTTCATTGTCTTTGTGCAGTTCTATGATCGTTTTTGCACTGTTATATATATATTTTTTCACATATAAGGTGGTAATCACTTCATCTGTTTATTCAGTTAAATTGTTTATGTGATTAATTATTTATTTGTTTACATGCGCTGCTTTATTTACACATATTGACACATTATACACTGGGGTGTCATTATAGGTATTGTTTGTCACAAATTACACATTTTATCAATTTCAGATATTTATAAGCTCCTGATGAGTGAAGAGTCCCACGAAACGCATCAAGCTATTCTGATGTTACTATCATGAATTACATGGGATCATCGAATGACCTTCACTATTTTTCAATTTAATGCTGTAACAATCATGATGTTTACATGGTTATTATGTGATATATGGATCAATGTGTCTGACATCCTATTAAACTATTACTATTTAATATAGTGTTGTTATGCTATAATGTATTATATGTATATATATATTAATTAAATGTTATTGTTATTTATTAACATTCTGTGTTCTGGGTATAGAGATTCAGCTAGTACAGTCACAACATTTATTTTATTGGTCAGACATTTATTGCCCGTTGTCACTTTTTAGGTGCATGTTTCATAGTAAAGTCCCAACCCTTTTTCAGCATAAGCAGTGACAGGAAAGGAAAGAACAGAAAAGAAACATGAACAAAAGATATGCACAATGCACCTAATATAATAGTTGTAATCAATACTGTAAGCAGAATAACGACCAGGGTTCCCAAGCTTCACTATGTTTGAATAAGGTACATCTGTCGACTGCTAGTAGTGTTTCATATGTGAAATGGTCTTTGACCTGTTTAATTACATCTAGCATTAACAGTGAGCTGGGCTTCTTCCAGAGAGTGATAATATTCTGCCTAGCAGCTAGGAGGAAATGGGTTACTACTTAATGGTAATACCAATGTAGGGGGTCATAAGTTAGATTTAGGAGTGCCAGATCAGGGTGATTTTTATGTTTATAATCTGTTCAATCAGGAAGAACCTCTGACCAGTAGGTAGCCAAAATTGGACAGTCCCACAGAATATGGAGGTGAGCCGTTCCTCCAACATTCAGAAGATAAGTGTTTGATGAAGTTGGTTAGTTTGAGGGGGGTACGATTCAATTCTCACAGTGAAGTGAATCTAGTTGCTTTGTACAGTTGTACTCATAAGTTTACATACCCTGGCAGAATTTTGGATTTCTTGGCCATTTTTCAGAGAATATGAATGATAACACAAACACTTTTCTTTTACTTATGGTTAGTGTTTGGCTGAAGCCATTTATTATCATTCAACTGTGTTTACTCTGTTTAAATCATAATGACAACAGAAACTAGCCAAATGACCCTCATCATAAGTTTACATTCCCCAGTTCTTTATACCGTGTATTGCCCCCATTAACATCAATGACAGCTTAAAGTCTTTTGTGGTATTTGTGGATAAGGCTCTTTATCTTCTCAGATGGTAAAGCTGCCCATTCCTCTTGGCAAAAAGGCTCCAGTTCCTGTAAATTCTTGGGCTGTCTTGCATGAACTGCACATTTGAGATTTCCTCAGAGTGGCTCAATGATATTGAGGTCATGAGACTGTGATAGCGAATCCAGAACCTGGACTTTATCCTGCTGTAGCAAATGACAGGTCGACTTGGCCTTGTTGTTTAGATCATTGTCATGTTGGAATGTCCAAGGACGTCAGCTTTCTGGCGTATGAATGCAAATGTCCCTCCAGTATTTTTTGATAACATACTGCATTCATCTTGCCATCAATTTTGACCAAATTGCCTGTGCCTTTGTAGCTCACACATCCTCAAAACATCAGTGATCCACCTCAGTGTTTCACAGTAAGAATGGTGTACCTTTCATCATAGGCCTTGTTGACTCTTCTCCAAATGTAGCGTTTATGGTTGTGGCCAAAAAGCTCAAATTTGGTTTCATCACTCCAAATGACTTTTTACAGAAGGTTTGAGGCTTGTCTCTGTGCTGTTTGGTTTATTGTAAGCGGCATAATTTGTGACATTTGCGTAGTATTGTCTTTCTTCTGGCGACTCGACCATGCAGCCCATCTTTCTTCAAGCACCTCCTTATTGTGCATCTTAAAAGAAACAGCCACACCACATATTTTCAGAGAGTCTTGTATTTCACCTGAAGTTATTTGAGGGTTTTTCATTGCATCCTGAACAATGTTCCTGGCAGTTGTGGCTGAAATTTTAGTTAGTCTACCTGACTGTGGTTTAGCTTCAACAGAACCCCTCATTTTCCACTTTTTGATTAGCGTTTGAACACTGCTGATTGGCATTCTCGATTTCTTGGATATCTTTTTATATCCCTTTCCTTTTTAATACAGTTCAACTACCTTTTCCCGCAGATCCTTTGACTCGTTGTTTGCTTTCCCCATGGCTCAGAATCCAGAAATGTCAGTGCAGCACAGGATGAAAGATGCAAGGGTCTGTCAGAAGTCTAAAAACTCATTGACCTGGCAGCCATCAGAGCTTCCCGGGCCGTTTTGATGTCCTGTACAAAATTCTGCACCGCTTCTGTTAGAAGCGATCAGCCCGGAAACTGTCAGGAGGATCTGGCAGGCTGGACAACAATGAACGATATCATTTATGGGGGTGTGTTTAGGGCAGACTTAGGGGATTGGCACGTGGGGCAGGATAGGGGTTGGGTGGAGCAACTGGTGGGGAGTAACTCTTAAAGTGGTTGTAAACCCATACAGACCACTTTAAACCTACAGGTAAGCCTAGATTAAGGCTTACCTGTAGGTGCAACAAATATCTCCTAAACCTACACGGTTTAGGTGATATTTGCAGAAAAGACTGCATGCGCGCCGTAGACAACGGGGCAGGCGCACTGAGCGTGCCATTAGTGAGGGCGATCGTGCTGTCACTAACGGCTCCCGCACGCATGTGCGGGAGTGACGTCATCATGGCTCCGGCCAATCACAGCGCCGGAACCGTGATACCCAGAAGTAACTCGGGTATCAATGGCGGTGGCGGAGGTGAGGAACGAGAGTTGCTTCGGGGCTTTGATCTCAGGTAAGTAATTCATAATGAGCTAGTATGCTATGCATACTAGCTCATTATGCCTTTGTCTTGCAGTGTTTTTTTTTAAAGAAATGCTTTAGAGGGTTTACTTCCTCTTTAAGGCCTGGCTAGTGGCTCAGGACTTGAAATTTTGAGCCCTGACATAAGTTTATAAGTGATTAAAAACCATTGTGCATTCTGTACTGTGCTGTGCTTGCAATATTTCATTAACATCATTGTGCTATGATACAATATAAATTTCAATAAAGTGACATGTGCTAAAAAATTCACAGTCCTATGATATGTTGGTGTTTTTCACACATGCGCCCCCTTCTTCACCTCACTCACCAAAAATAATCACCTTACTAAGGGTAAACCAGCATTCAAAGCTTTACAGCGGCATACATTATAATAATATGTACAGCCACATAGGAGTGTGAATGCTGGTTTACCCTTAGTAAGGGGAGAATTTTTGGTGAGTGAGGTGGAGAAGGGGGAGCACATGCGAAAACCAACAACACTTCATAGGAGTGTGAATTCAATTGCTATTGAAATATGGAAAAAAAAATGTTTTTTTAGATTTTTATTGAAATGTATATTGTATCATAACACAAGTTACTATCTTTAGGGATATTAATGACATATTGCAAGCACAACATTTTATTGCACATTATGTGTTTGCTATGGTGTTATTTCAATGTTTACAGTGTCTATAATTTATACTGAAGTAATCTTTTTTATTATTGCTAATTTGCACAATATGATGTTTACCCTCAGCACAACTAGTTGAGGTGTATTTAAAGGAACACGCACCACCCAAAATCAGGCAGCGCCACACCCATTTCCTTCTTATTTTCCTTCTTCAACGCGATTGGCACTGCGCTGACAAGCCATTTACCTCTGCAGCTAGAGGTTCGAATCCCGGTCTCGGCTACATGTGAATTGAGTTTGGTGGTCTCAGCCCGGCTCCCGGTGGGTGTGCTATGCAAGGAAGGCCTGTGCTTAGTATGCCCACCCCCTCCCACAAAAACCACCACACTTACACACGCACTCGAAATTGGGTTAACATGCACGCACTTTGACCATGCGGTCTCTAAAAAGAGAGGCGAAGGACTAACGGGGTGGTTGAGCGGGCGGACTATAGGGAGTCCCTCTGCCCCGTTGGGCTTCAAAGCGGAGCAGGTAGGGTGGGCTGTGTGGGAGGACCCCCTCACACACCCGCCATTGCCACCCGGGGCATCGAGAAAGGTGGCAGAATGCCTCTGGGGGAGGCCTCCCAACTCCTGCAGTCTGGCTCCTCTCTCGAGTACACGCACAAAATACACTTTAAAAAAAGAAAAAAAGAAAAAAAAAAACATCATTTTATCCCATTTTCCTTTTCTGTCTGATATTATCAAAATTAAATACATTTTTATTGGCTTTAGTCCACGATACAACAGATAAAGCAGAATATAATGTGGGCGCAGTCGCAATGGGTTAAACAGTGTAACAAGAATGAAGATTACAAAAGCAGTGCATAATAATAATAAAATAAATAGTATGCATATAGGAAGACATCACGTAAACCCAACAGTAAAGGATGTGCATCTTTGGTAGACTATTCAAAACAGCAGTTCAAGCAAGCAGTATTTTTTTTTTTTTAAAACACTGCACCAAAATTTTTATTTTAGTTTAATCCTAATTTGTAAAAACTGTTTATTTCTGGTTTTCGTTATCTATATACAATATTTGTTTTACAAATACACATTTAGTATGTGACAAGGGATTTCAATAGAACTATGAGTTATCTAAAGAGATTGAATAGCATAGCAGGTTTCTTTGAGGCTTAATTTTGTAATTCAAACCAAAAAAGAATGAGTTGCTGCTCTTGCCAGGTCCCTAAACACAGATGATTGCATCATGTGACCATTCTTGTATAGCCAGTGGGAAAGTTCAAGGGGGAAAACTGGAAATCCTATTTATTGTAAGGCCATATTTTGTGTAATAGGTTCTGACCTAGCATGCACAGAAATGTATGTATTCTTTACAGTACATTCAAAACTTGCCGTGTCTGACTGGATGTTGTATATATTAAACCTTAGATTTCTTCACATATTTATTGGCTTCTGTTTTTTCACTAGATTGCACATTTGACCAATTAATCATATGACTGTGGGTTATTTTTGTTGTTAGATATGTTCTAGCACTTTTAGGCCATCCTACCTGTCTAAAGCCCCCTTTCCTTTCTTGTACAGTGAATGCTTTGTGGAACTATGTGTCAGCTTTACACGGGTTATAACCTGCTCATATTACTTAATGTTTTGCATTCCAACTAAGCTTGCAGCACAAGGATTTATGTATATAATGTACTTTAAAAAAAAAGTTTGACACCACATGATTAAATAAAGAGTGAAAATAAGAGGCAAAAAAATAATAATCTGCTTTTCAGATTGCAAAATCAATAGTGATACTTAATGAATCCAAGTATTTATTAGTAATGACTTAAATTTATTTAATTTTAAATCTGGCAAAAATGGTTGCATTTAGAGCAAAATTAGTACTAAGGGCTTATTCTGTTTCAAATATGAATTAATTTGCATATGCAAATAGCATTATGCAATCTTATTTTAAGGTTTTATGTTTTATGCCAGGATTAATTAGAAATTTTATTGGTTAGGGGTCACCTGAACATTTTTGTTTATATCTTGATAATGTATTAATAGTGTACCCAGAGTTCACAGAGCAATATTGATTTTCTGAATATAGAAAGATGTATGTGTAAATTTGAGCTTCAGCTGTCGACGTCTGTAAAAAAACATTTTTTGTCAGCAAAACAACTAATATTAGTCTGGTTAGCTCGTGAAAATGAGAATAGAGGTCTACCTTTAGACTCCAAGGGCCAGATTCACAGAAGAAGTACGCCAGAGTATCTGCTGATACTCCGGCGTACTTTCAAATTTGCCGCGTCGTATATTTAGTTTGAATCCTCAAACCAAGATACGACTGCTTCTGGCTTTGATCCGACAGGCGTACGGCTTCATACGCCTTCGGATCGTAGGTGTAATACTTCGGCGCCTGCTGGGTTGAGTTTGCATCGTTTTCTGCGTCGGGTATGCTAATTAGCTGTTTACGGCGATCCACGAAGGTACGCGCGGTCGTCGCATTCTCTTACGTCATCGCTAGTCGGCTTTTCCCGGGTGTATAGTTACGGCTGCTATTTCATGGCTTATATTTAGACTTGCCATGTTAAAGTATGGCCGTCGTTTCCTCGTCAAATTTTACATTTTTTTTTTTGTGTAAGTCGTCCAGGAATAGGAAAGGACGTAATGCACGTCGCCGTTCAAAAAATTACGTTGGTGCGACGTCATTTCGCGCAAAGCACGGCGGGAAATTACAAAACGGAGCATGCGCAGTACGTTCGGCGCGGGAACGCGCCTAATTTAAATGATACACGCCCCATTTGAATTAGACGGATTTACGCTACGCCGCCGCAAGTTTACAGGCAAGTGCTTTGTGAATCAAGCACTTGCCCGTAAAACTTGCGGCGGTGTAACGTAAATGCAATACGTTACGCCGCCGGAATTCTACGTGAATCTGGCCCCAAATGTCAAAATTAAATATTGACAAAACATGAATATTGCATATTTGAAATATTTCTATTAGTTAATGTTTATTTGATGAATTATGTTTTCAAATTTAATTTTTTAGTCCTGGGCATAATAAAAGACAATATATACAAAAGCACTATATATTCCCTATTACTGCAAACAAGGCTATAGAAATTTTATAGCTAGATAAATATACACTTTATTAAGTCCTGCTATGCACCAGACCAGCAGGTCTCTTATCAAATACGATGTCTGTTCACCATATTCAACCGCAATATACAACTCCCAAACAATGGAACATGCCATTATAAATCTCCACAACTTTTTGATGTTCTACTTTAGTGTGGTTTTATAGAGAGAAATGGAAAATGTTTACACTTGGGGGCAATTTATATAGCACTGAAAAAAGAAACAGGCAGCATACAGATACCAACATGTATGCTTTTCAGCATCTGGAAAATCCTTTAAGAGAGAAAAAATACAAACCAGAAGGTTAGGAGCACCAGGTGCCTCCAAAAGTGTAATGTAAAGATTGTTGAGGGTTTACAATTTACTTGCCTCCTGGTGAACAGGTGTAGGGGTTTATTGAATAATTTTAAATATACAGAGAAAGAACACCACATAACAAAATGCTTTTGCAGGATTCAGCATACGAGCACAATTATACAATAGGTAAAATATACAAGTATGTCATATCACAGCAAGCATAATGCTGAAAAGAGAATTTCTCCACTGTTAATTCCAATCTAAAACCAAAAATAATAAATGTATGTACATAGGTAAAGTGAGCGTACAGGAATTTGGTGCCTGGAATAGAATAAGGATAAGAAAAGCAGAACCAGACCCTGGTGAAAAGAGAGAGACAGAGGAAGAATCCAACCGTTTGGGGTTGTAAGAACCTCCTGCTGTGGGTTCTGGTTACCAAATTCCTGTATGAATTTGTGAACATCAGCTATATGAAATCTGTTAAAGCAAAAACCTTTGCTGTATTATTCTTACATTGAAATTACATACTTAGATATTTGTACATATAATATAATTACATAGTTTCATACACTATATTACCAAAAGTATTGGGAAACCTGCCTTTACACACATATGAGCTTTAATGGTATCCCAGTCTTACTACGTGGGGTTCAATATTGAGTTGGCCCACCCTTTGCAGCTATAACAGCTTCAACTCTTCTGGGAAAGTTGTCCACAAGGTTTAGGAGTGTGTCTATGGGAATGTTTGATCATTCTTCCAGAATGCATTTGTGAGGTCAGACACTGATGTGGACAAGAAAACCTGGCTTGCAGTCTCCACACTAATTCATCCCAAAGGTGTTCTGTTGGGTTGAGGTCAGGACTCTGTACAGGACAGTCAAGTTCCCCCCCTCTAAACTTGCTCATCCATGTCTTTACGGACCCTGCTTTGTGCACTGGTCCAAATCATTTGGTGGAGTGGAAATTATGGTGTGGGGTTACTTTTCAGGGGTTGGGTTTGGTCTCTTAATTCCAGTAAAGGGGACTCTTAAAATGTCAGCATACCAAGACATGTTGGACAATTTCATGCTCCTAAATAGTCAGGTTAAAAAAAAAAACACAAGTCCATCTAGTTCCACCGCTCCAGCAAGGGAAAAAATAATCCTTCTTGATCGCCCAGGAAGCAATAGAATATTTTTTTGATCAACTACCCATGATGTTATTACCTATAAATGTTAATTCCAAGTTATAGTTTGTGCATGTAGGAATACATCCTAAATTTTTTTTTAAAACAATCTAAACTGGCCAGAATTAGATCTTGAGGGAGTCTATTCCATATTTTTACACCTATTATTGTGAAAAAACCTTCCAAAATTTGCAGATTAAATCTCCTTTCCTCCTGAGTGCTCCCTTGTCCTCTATAATGACCTGAAAGTGAATAACTCTAAACCAAGTTCCCTATATGGACCACTTATATTATCAGCTCTTCTCAAGAGAGAATACATTAAATTCAGCTAATCTTTCCTCATAGCTGAGCTATTCCATGTCTCTTCTCAGTTTGGTTGCCCTTCTCTGCAATTTTCTGAGTTCTCCAATAAGTTTTTTTGGTGAACAGATGCCCACAACTAATCTGTAACTTCCAGATGAGGTTTTACTAATGATTTGTAGAGGGGAAAATTTCTCTCTCTCTCTGGAGTCAATACCTTATTTAATACAAGAAAGTGTTTTTATAGCTTTAGAAAGTGCAGCTTGGGGGGAGGGGGGTGGCAACCGAGCTCAGTGATGGCTGCTTAACCCAGGAGCCCCACCAGGCCACCAGGAAAATCTATGAATATTAGAGCCCTCACTTAGCACACTTGGTCCCATCCACCTCCATCAGACCCAAAAGACACAGCACAATGCTGCAGCAAAGAAAAGAGCCATATACACAGCCCTTCAAGCTGTCTGGTTTCTTTCCCTCAGTTCCCTAAGGGCTACAGAAAAATGGTGGTAGCAGCTGCCCCTCACAGTTGGGAACAGGGACTTAATCTCCAGTGAAATGACACTGCACAGCCGCCCCTACACAGTGAGTGAGTGAGTGAGTGAGTGAGTGAGTGAGTGAAAAACTTATGTAGTGCAGCACATGCAAACTGAATCGCCTCTGGGCGCTTAGGGCCAGATTCACAAAAGAGATACGACGGAGTATCTCAGATACTCCGTCGTATCTCTCAGAGTATCTATGCGACTGATTCATAGAATCAGTTACGCATAGATAGCCAGAAGATCCGACAGGTGTAATTGTTTTACACTGTCGGATCTTAGGATGCAGTACCGCGGCCGCCGCTGGGGGGAGTTTGCGTCGTAAACCAGCGTCGGGTATGCAAATTAGGAGTTACGGCGTTCCACGAAGATTTTTCCCGTCGTTACGTCGTCGCAAGTGTTAGATTTCCGTCGCAAAGATAGGACACCTTTAATATGGTGGAAAAGTACTCCACCATGTTAAAGTATGCCCGTCTTTCCCGCGTCGCTTTTGAATTTTTTTTGAATTTTTTCTTTTTCCCGGCGTAAGTCACTTGAACACTTTGCTATTCACAAAACGTCGGCGCGTCGTAATTTCGCGCAAAGCACGTCGGGAAATTTGCGACGGGAGCATGCGCACTACGTCCGGCGCAGGAGCGCGCCTAATTTAAATGGTACCCGTCCCATTTGAATTGGGCCGCCTTGCGCCGGACGTGTTTACGATACACCGCCGCAAATTTCCAGGTAAGTGCTTTGTGGATCGGGCACTAAATCGGAAAACTTGCGGCGGTGTTACGTAAACGGATTACGTTACGCTGCGCCGCGGGTACGTGAATCTGGCCCTTAGTATCCAATTCACCTACTGTACATTTGCCTTCAGTGGATCATCCTCCAGCACCTCCACTCCAACAACTCGGATTCCAGCAATGTCCAACCATGCATGACCCAGACTGGGACCCAGACATGGAAGTGAGTGGGCCGCAGGCCTCACAAGTCACTAATGCTTCCAAAGTACAAGATCCAATCGACACTTTCCAAACACAGGGCAACCCATCTGTGATACTATGCTGAAAATGCTTATTTCACATAAAGCATCCTGGCATAATGATATGGTCTCCACAGTGAGAGCATGCCAGGCAGAAGTACAGGCTCTGGGGAAGAGAGTTGATCATGTGAAAAATACTATGGAAGAATACTCCATGTCATTTAATACACTGGTGGATGCCCATGGGGTGCATAATGATGAAATCCTCTGGCTCAAAGATAAAATTGTGAATCTAGAAGAAAGGTCTAGGAGAAACAATTTAAAGATTAAGGGCATCCCCAAAATGGTTTCTGCGTCTCAACTTCCACAATATGTTTATGACCTATTCACTTCCTTGGCACCCTCCTTGTCGGCTCCAGAGCTCACAGTGGATAGAGTCCGCATGCAGAATACCAAAACCCTCTTTCCTGGCCTCCGAGGTTCCCAGGGATGTCCTGTTAGGATTAACGCACCAAGGAATTCCTTCTAGATGCTTTCCAGAAAGCCGACCAATGCCTAGAGCAATTCACCTTACTTCAACTGCTCCCAGACCTCTCCAGTCATATGCTTCAGCACCGCCGAAATCTGGCCACAGTTACCAAGGCCTTTCTCAACCACCATAAATTACACAAATAGAAAAAAATTCCACTCTTTCAGTCACTCACAATGGTACCACCAACACTGTGTACACTCTAGAAGAGCTAACCTCTATCCGCCACTGGGGCATCATCCCTGACACTTCTGTTTCTTGCCAGTATGACCTGCCTTCGACCATTCAACCTGAATGGCAAATAGTATCCCACAAGCACTCCTCAAAGAAAAAGTCTACCAACAGAGGCTCCTGAAAATCCACTCACTACTAATGCAACAGTTTAATCCCCCAGCCATGGATAAGTTATGACCACCATTCCAGTTCCCCCTGTTCATATAAGCAGCATACTCTGCACTTGGATCCTTTTGTGGGTCCTTTTTTTATGGTTCTGTACTTTTTGTTCTTACGATGATTTGTATTGTCTTATACCCTCCCTTGTTCTCCCAGTGTCACACCTTTATATATGTCAGCCCCCACACACACCTGTATATATGTCAGCCCCCCATGCCTGTATATGTGCCAGCCTCCTCAAACCTGTATATATGTCATTGATTGATTGTTTTCTGGTGCCTGAATGAGATGCTTTTAGGAGACTTGGCAATACAAACAGACGTTGTGGTAGCTATATGCAATTTTTAAATGATTAATATGCAAGAAACCTTATTCTGTGAAATTCATACTCTAGAGCCAACCTACAAATAAGCCCCTGAGCCTTCCAAGCTACAGCCACTTGGGGGAGAGAAACTGATGATAGAATAAATCACTTCTATCGTTGGGTGTCCTACATGTGTGGATGTTGCTGCATTATGTAAAACTTTTATTTATTTTTTTATTTATTTTTTACATTTAGAATGGGGTGCCTCGAGATTGTGCATACTTTTTAGGGTGTCTTGACTGTAAAAAGGTTGCAAAACACTGTTTTATATTGTTTACACATAGGTTAAAAAGTAAAGTTCCCAACACTGAACCTTAAATATAAACACCACATTGGGCTTATGCAAATCTAGTGGTACTACACAGGTCATTAAAACGTCTCTAAGTATTAGAAACAATGGCTTAGAAATATCAGTGTTCAACTCTTTGATGACCTGTGGATGTAGACTATCTGGTCCAGGTGCTTTACTCACAACTGAATACATGTTTACTGCAAAAGCATTCATGTTATGTGGGGTGCTTACTCTGTACATTTAAAATTATTGTCTCAGCAGATTGATACCTTGTAAAGGGGTTTAAGTACCCTAAAAACCTTTCATTGTTGCAAAATACTGCAGATAATAATGGTGTGCAGACCCATATTGCTAGTTATAGGGGTTTGTTGAACTTTAATGGTTGTAGATTTAAAAACACAATCATCCAATAAAGATGATTGAGGATGCTTTATTCTTGAAATGATAAAAAAACTAGAATTGGCCAAAAAATAAATTCCAGAGAATCTCATGCCTATTTGATAGCCCATCTAGTTGATGTGGAAAACTCTATTTTTCACATTGGCTTCCATTATTTATTAATGTGCTAGAAACCCTTGCAGTGATGCCTTCTTTTGATTATGCATGGCATATGGATCAGATACAGTGGTTGATTTCCCTTAGCTTGGTGAATGTGGTTGTGTTGGCTTGGAATTGTATAGGGAGAAATGCACTAAGTTTTACAAAAGAAACTATGAAAAATAAAAATACTAATTGCAATTAGTCAATATTATCTTCCACCCATGCTTCATGCTGGTCCCCAATAAAGAAATAATTCCATCCTGGTCCACCATAAACCTGGAATTCCCCAGACCAATCAACTCATGCCTCCTTATTGTCATCACCATCATCAAAATTATCATCATAACTTGAAATTTGTTAAGCAGCGCTAATGCATTTGGTTGTATTGTTGTTTAATATCTGACTGAAGCAAAACTTTGCATTTTTAAGAAATACAAATATTTAATTTTGTCAATGTTATATATTATAAAAAGAAACATTTCATTACAATGAGTCACTCTGAGTACGTTTGCAGTGCTAATTTAAAGAACCAAAAGTCTGTACACTGAAAGAAAAATCAGTCTACTACATGGTTTATTTTTGAATTATTACTTACTGTACAGTATATACAAATTTCCCATTATTAGCTTTATACACATTCTTGAACTGGTTACAAAGCAGCCACGTTTATTTTTTGTTATTATTTTAGTCTTAATAAGTGTGTGCACTGAATTACCTTTTTCAACTATGGTATGTTTATTATTTAGTATTGGCTCTTTAGACATAACAGTGAACTAACAAGCTTGCCAGAGACCTGTGGTCAGCAGTTTGGACAAATATGGGAATTCTAGAGGTCTTTGTTTACTGACATTACTGACATATATTGTTTACAAAAGACTTTGTGGCTTCCTAGATCAACAGCCTCCAATAGAGGGGGAGAAAGCTTACTTGCAAAGGTCAACTACGATAGAAATGAGATTCAAGGATTTCTTGATACACATGGAGCAATGTAAGGTAAAAGTTACATTTTGATTTGACTTGGAGTTTGCATTCTGTGAGTACTCATGTTTCCACTGAATTCCTAGTAGATCTGCATTGTTTTGTGGCATTTGATATGTGTTTGAAAGGTACAGTGCATGAAACACAGGTTAACAGACTCCAATCGACTTCAAAGGTGCAGGGTGGATGACAGAATTAAGCTGTGATTGACTTGCTTTATATTTCTTTGAACAGGGCATGTCCTGTTGATTTGCAATGCAGGTCAAACACAAACTGTTTTGCTGCAATTTGGACTCAAACAAATCTGTTTGAGAAGTACTGCATTTGAATGCAAAAGGCAACATTTGATAACAATGCCCAAGTACCAAAGTCCTTTACCAACATTGTTTTAAGTTGTATCTAGTTAAAGATTGTAAAGGAAAATGAAAGGTGACATTTTTCTGTGGCATCACTTTGAACTTTATTCCTGACATATTGGTGGTAATTTACTAAAAGAAAATAGGCTGTTTACTATGCAACACATTTTTCTTGTACAAAGAGTTTTATTGAAAAGAGACATCAATAAACAAAAACAAATACAAAGAGAAAAATAAAGATAAAACAGCGGTGGACACACCGTAAGTTATCAATCATCAGAACAGATAGTCCGTAAACCTGAGAGTAATCCGGCTTCCAGGGGTCCAAGGCGAATCCCGAGGACCGGCAATAAAACGTTCTCATGAGAAGTGGCCTGCTAAATTAACCTAATGATGGCTTAGGTAACATGCCGGCTAACACGCCGGAGTAACTATAAAACTTAAAAGCAAAGTTGCTATACAATACGCAACAGTTAAAAAAAAAAAAAATGTTTCTTTCTTTTTTTTTAAGATAGTACATAAAATAACACAAAAAAATCTAAATTCTAGCAGGCACATAGCAAAGGATATCTGTTTTTCAAAGTATAAAACAAATAATGCATCCCGCGTCCAGGGCCGACAGGACCGAGCCTGAGGGCCCAAGCCGCATAGAAAGGGAGGTTTGAAAAGAAAGAAAGTCAACTAGATAAGACGCATGAGCAAATGGCAATGAAGAGAAAGAGAAAAAGAAATAGAGAAAAGTAAATAGAAAAAAGAAAGAGAGAAAAAAAAAAAGAAAGGAAGAGAAAAAAAAAGGGGGGGTCCACGGGGCGGGGGGAACAGAGACCTATCAAAGAGAAAGTAGTGTTGGATTAAATCGTGAGGGGTGGTTGTTAGCCACCCAGGGTTGCCACACCCTGAGAAATTTATCGTGGGTATCTGCTAAGACAGACTATGCAACACATTTTTCATTAGCTTTTTGGACATGGTGAAAACACCCTTTGCAAAACATTTCTCAATCACATGCAAGGGAAAAAAACGATCTTTTTTTTTCTTGCACATTATTAGATGATGGAAGTCAGCAGAGCTTCCCCAGAAATTGAACAGGGGTGGCTTCTATTATTTAAAAATCTCTTGAAAAGTTAGTTATCCCTATCACATTTTTAATATATCCACCATGGTAAAAACATTTGCTCCCTTTATGGCATCTCTGTAAGGTTAACCTCCCTGGCGGTAACCCCGAGCGTGACTCGGGGTGGATTTTTTCTGCTGCGATCGGTATCCCCGAGTCACGCTCGGGGTAGACATGCAGAGCCTGCAGCGTGCGCTGGCTTACCTTGTCCTGGATCCAGCGATGTCACCACGCTGTGTGAGCGAGCGGGACCTCGCTCGATTCACACAGCGTCCTCCTGTGCCGCCGATCTCCGTTCCCTGCGACGTTACGACGCACGGGAGCGGAGATCGGCGCCAAATTCAAAAAAGTAAACAAACACATTACATACAGTAAACTGTAATCTTATAGATTACAGTACTGTATGTAAAAAAAACACACCCCCCTTGTCCCTAGTGGTCTGCCCAGTGCCCTGCATGTCATTTTATATAATAAAAACCTTGTTTTCTGCCTGAAAACTGTAGATTGTCCATAACAACCAAAAGTGTCTTTTTATGTCAAAAATGGTTTTAGATCAGCTATAAAACAGCGATAATAAATTATAATCACTTGCAGAATTGTGCGATAGCGATTTGCGGGGAAATTCGTCATAAAAAGAAAAAAATAATGACAGCAACAATTCTGCAACTGAGAAAATTTCAGTGATTTTGAGTTGATTACATTATTGAATAATTTTTATTTTAATTATATTATTACTTTCTATAATTATTTATAATTATTTATTATATTATAATTTCAAATTTTGTTTTTAAAAAAATGTCATACCCGAGATGCCTATTAGATTCTTGTTTGGTCAGATTTAAGTGAGTTATTCCTAAAAATCACAGGCCTACAATATAAAACACCAAATTTCCTTGCAAATAATTGTACCGCTTTCAGCATGTTTTTTCAGACAGAATCATACCGCCAGGGAGGTTAAATAAAAATGTAATTAGTGCATTCAGTCGAAAGCGCCATATGCCTTCTTTTTCTTTTTGGGCTTGAGTTAATAAAATGAAGCAGAACCTGTATTCAACAAGGTCCATAAAGACATGGATGAGTGAGTTTGGGGTGGAGGAAGTTGACTGCACTGCACAGTCCTGACCTCAACCCAATAGAACACCTTTGGGATAATTTAGAGCAGAGACTGCCAGCCAGGCCTTCTTGTCCAATTTCAGTGCCTGACCTCACAAATGCGCTTCTGGAAAAATGGTCAAACATTCCAGAAGAGTTTAAGCTGTTTTAGCTGCAAAGGGTGGGCCAACTCAATATTGAACCCTACGGACTAAGACTGGGGTGCCATTAAAGTTCATGTGTGTGTGTGTAAAGGCATGTGTCCCAATACTTTTGACAATACAGTGTATAGATAATGCTGCATATATTGTTAGTGCTATATAAGTACTGTATATACTCGAGTATAAGCCAAGTTATTTAGCACATTTTTTTGTGCTAAAATATTATACTCAAGTCAACTTTTTGTGCCTGATCTCCCGGACTTTGGGGACCCAGTACCGGCAGGCCGTGGGTCCCCCAGACTTAGAACACGTATAGCTCAATTCTTCCTCTACAAGTGTGCAAAGTTTGTTGTCTGGGGGACCTATGGCCGGGGAGCACTGATTTTTCAAAGCCGGGCACCCCTTCCATAGACTCCCGTGTTAAACTTCAGTCTAGTCATGGACACAGTGAGGCATGGGCACAGTGAGGCATGGGCACAGTGAGGCATGGACACAGTGAGGCATGAACACAATGAGGCATGCACATGGACACAGTGAGACAAAGTGAGGCACAGTGAGGCATGCAGATGGACACCCTAGGCTTATAATCAAGTCAATACGTTTTCCCATTTTTTTGTGGTAAAATTAGGTGCCTCGGCTTATATTCGGGTCAGCTTATACTTGAGTATATAAGGTACCTCAAATACACAAAATGTGCTAAGATGTTTACTGGACATTTAAAGGAAGAGAAAATATTATATTATTTCAGTATTAGCAGTTGGAATTGATACCCTTGAGACACCACAGTTTATGATCAGCTGGCAAGTTAAACAGGCTGGAAATTTTCTCTGCTTCCCTACCTGTAAAGAAAAACATTTTGTCATGATCCACATCTGTAACAGTTGGAAGCTTTGCAAATAAGGGCCCTTTCACACAGGCGGATCCCGTGAGGATCCGTTCCTTATGCATTCACTTGCTCAGCGGGGATCGATCCGTTGATCCCCGCTGAGCCGGCAGATGACAGGGTGGTCCCTGCATAGTGTGCAGGGACTGCCCTGTCAGATCTCCGCTCTCCCCTATGGGGGGATCGGATGAGCATGGACCGTCTGTTCGTGTTCACACGATCCGCTCTGCTGACAGATGGAAAAATCGAATTTTCCTTCGTCTGCAGAATCGGAGCATAGGGGACACCAATGAGATCAGGTTTCAGTGGATGTTCATCCACTGACACCCGCTATCCCATAGGGATACATTTTTGTCCCTTTTTCATCTGTAAACGGATGGATGAAAAAACAGACATACCGTACAGTCCGCATGTGTGAAAGGGGCCTAACAGTGTATGCATGTGTTTTGTGTAACAAAATAAATAAAAACTTTCAGAGGGTTTGTTTTTTCTTTATGAATGGCTGTTATTTTACATCTGTGGGTAAGTTTGGTCTTACAGCTTAATTCATGAACAAATCTTGACAGAGCCATAAGTAGGTACAAGTACAAAATAAAAAGAACTGATAAGAGATAGGATGTTGAATTGGTTTTACACTTCGAAAGAAGCATTCATTTAAAGCTTTTGGCCAAGTAACTTGAAAAAGTGTACATCAAGTTGTGCAGTAAGTTCCTATATTGTGAAGTTGGTTAATTATATTAATGGCTTTTTTATTGCATTGCACTTTGACCTTTTTTTTGCACTTAGCACAACATATTTTCTCTGTGTATGAGATAAGCTTGGATAACTGTGATTGCATTGTTTTTGCCTTTTAATTGTATTTTATTGATTACTGCTGAATGAATCTCACGCACTCTTAAAATGCCAATTACTGTTCTCACCATTTCTTATTAGACAACAAGCATGAAAAAACACAAATGAATGTGTTAACTAAGGACTTGAAACCTAAAGGCAATACTTTACATACTATGCACCCATGTGGCTAACTCATGCTGCCTATTGAAAGGTCTGATTTATTATGAATAAAATCAGCAATATACCCTAGATCTGTGTTTCTCAACTCCAGTCTTCAAGGCACTCCAACAGGTCATGTTTTCAGGCTTTCCATTATTTTGCACAGGTGATTTGATCAGTTTCACTGCTTTGGTAATTACCACAGCCATTTAATCTGAGGGAAATCTTGAAAACATAACCTTTTGGGACGCCTTGAGGATTGGAGTTGAGAAACACTGCCCTAGATGCCTGTAGAATCATACCTCTAAGGCAGTGTTTCTCAATTCCAGTCCTCAGGCCCCCCCAACAGGTCAGGTTTTCAGGATTTCCCTCAGATGAAAAGGCTGTGGTGATTACTAAGGCAGTGAAACTGATCAAATCACCTGTGCAAAATAATGGAAATCCTGAAAACCTGACCTGTTGGGGGGGCCTGAGGACTGGAATTGAGAAACACTGCTCTAAGGTAAGCCATAGATGATGCGATTTTCTATACAGTCAGTGAAGACTTCTCAATCAGTGTTGATGGGGAAATTCCTCCCATGGAGCTATTGTGTGTCCCCAAGCAGGCATGAGGGCTATCCTTGTCAGAAGAATACAGTGGAGAACACATAGGGGTAGATCCACAAAGAAAGTACGCCGGCGTAATTTCAGAATTTCCCGCGTTGTATCTTTGTTTTGAATCCTCAAAAACAAGATACAACGGCATCTGGGTTAGATCTGACAGGCGTACGTCTTTCTACGCCTTCAGATCTTAGATGCAATTTTTCGACGTCCGCTAAGTGGCGTTCCCGTCGTAATCCGCGTAGAGTATGCAAATAGGCTATTTCCGACGATCCACGAACATACGAGCGGCCGTCACATTTTTTTACGTCATTTCCGTTCGGCTTTTTCCGGCGTATAGTTAAAGCTGCTATCTGGTGGCGTACTCAATGTTAAGTATGGCCGTCATTCCCGCGTATAATTTTGAAAATTTTACGTCGTTTGCGTAAGTCATCCGTGAATGGGGCTGGATGCCATTTACGTACACGTCCAAAACAATGACGTCCTTGCGATGTCATTTGGAGCAATGCACCCTGGGAGTTTTGACGGACGGGGCATGCGCAGTTCGTTCGGCGCGGGGACATGCTTAATTTAAATGAAACACGCCCCCTACCCACCCAATTTGAATTCCGCGCCCTTACGCCACAAGAGATACACTACGCCACCGCAACTTACGGCGCAAATTCGTTGAGGATTCAAACCAAGTCAAAGTAAGTTACAACGGCGTAGCATATCTGACATCTGCTCCGGGCGCAGCGTAGGTATGTGGATCTGTCCCATAGTGTTTTCCATTTCTTAACTGCTTGCCGACCGCCGCACGACTTTGTACGAATGGCGCGGCTGTGCAAATGGCCGTATATATACGTCCCCTTCAAATTTCTGTCCTGTGGTCGCGCACACTGGTGGCGGCCTGCTCGCGACCCTGTCGCGAGCTCCGTGACCATGCCCGCCAATGGCTCCCACTGTTATCAATCTGCCCTGTAAGGAGGGAGGTAGGGAGAGAGCAGAGATAGCCTCTGCTCTCCGGCACAGTGCTATATCAAGATTGGGCCCGGGTAAGTAAAAGAGGGCTGGGGGTTCTGTGGTACAGAATGCTTTTTACCTTAAAGTAATTGTAAAGCTTTGTGTTTACCTCCTCTGTGCAAGGGTTTTGTACAGAGTGGCCCTGATTGTCCTTTTCTAGGATCCGCCGTGGCACTCCTGGCTCCTCCTCTTATCAAGTGCCCCCACAGAGAGCCGCTTGCTGTGGAGGCACTCATGCGGGCAAGCTCCCAAGTCCTGCTGCTGCGTCCATTGACACCGACCACAGGACTCATCCCCTACCCCCGGCTCTCATGTCACTGGATTTGATTGACAGAAGCGGGAGCCAATGGCTCCTGCTGCTATCAATCTATCCAATGAGGACCCGAGACAGCGGCTGGCACTGCTGTGCTTGTCCCCATCTCTGGCACGTTTGAGTTCAGGTATGAAAAAAAGGGGGGTCTGGGGGGGGGGGGGCAGTACAAAAGTTTTTTCAGCTTAATGCATAGAATGCATTAAGCTGAAAAACCGTGAGGGCTTACAACCCCTTTAATGCAGTGCATGCATTAACGTAAAACAAGTTAAGCCTTTAAAACTGCTTTAAGGTCTCTTGTTATATGTTTATAGAAATCAGAGCTAGCATTATCCTCTTCATTGATTCCAGAAACCATCAACAAACAGCAAAATACACATCACATTAGACCCAATTTTCCCTAAATGTTGTAAGTGCTTTGTTTTAGATATACTTGACCAATATCACAAAATGTTAGAATAATTTTTCCTCATACATTAGGTGATATAATAATAGATGTCACACAAGGTTTTTTGTTTTTTTTATTTTGCTTTATAAAGAGGACTTTGCCCAACAACCCTATCTGATATGACAAAGTTCATATTTTGTAAATGATAGAAGAATGAACAGGCAATTTGCAGTAACATTGCTGAATGTCATCAAGATCATTTTCTAAAATAGCAGTATCTGGTGAGTCATTTGTTATAAAGCTTGTGATGTTAGTTATAAAAAGATGCCATAGTAAACTTTTCTTTGAAATATAGCAGGTAGAATGTCTTTTGTCCTGTCACTGCCAAGATAATTGTTCATTGAATAAAAATGAAACTACATCAAATGAGTCTCCTTTTGTCTACTCAGCTTCCTTAGGGTCATAAGGCCTAGAGCCATCTCAAATAATAACACAATGAACTTGTCGTAACAGAGCTTATAATCAGGGCTACTGGGGTTACATAACAAAATGTCCCAAATATGCACTTAAATATGATTTAAGGGGGGAAATGTATGCCGCCAAAAAATACTATATCTATATAAATTGAATTTATGCTTTAAAGTCCTTCTGCCCAGAAGCATGAATAGACTGTTTCGTTACAACATCTTCTAAAGGTCATTTTAATCAAAAATGTTCTAGTTCTACAGCAGAATTTTTTGTTTATTTTTTACCTTTTAAATGTATATCTTTATAGTCACCAACTACACTAATACAGCATTTGCCAGTAGCATTAAAGGGTCACTAAAGGATTTCTTTTTAGCTAAATAGCTTCTTTTACCTTACGGCAGTCCTGGTTTCATGTCCTTATTGTTCGTTTTTGCTCTGATGTTGCTGTAATTCCCCTCTGTTCTGGACACTTCCTGGTTGTCTGTTTCCTGATCACCACAGTACTGGGAGATTTCTCACTGTGGTGACTAATCAAGGAGGTGTGATTACTGTGTGTCTAAAACTCCTCAGCACCAATCCAGTTTTGTTTTGCAAAACCTTCACTGCCCTCTATTGGCTCTCTGGCTCTGTACATCAGAGAACCAGGAAACAACAGCAAAAACGAAACAAAACTGTAGGTACATTATATGATTGTTTTTTATCTATTTTTAATCATTTTTAAAATGAATCAGTTAACTATTATGTCTCTATAACCTGTAAACAGTCATTTCAGCAAAAAAAACTCCTCTCAGAATGAATGCCAATACATATAAAAAGATAAAAAAGATTCTATTGCAAATACAATATAAAAGACAAAATAGGGGATATGACCCCTTAAAAACTTGAATTACTTCCACCAATTATGTTCCAACTAAGATATCCCTGAAGATAGAGGTCCTTCCCTATGTGTATACAGTGCAAAAATTTGGTTAGAACACATGCATTATTATTGATGTAAAAAGCACATATCAGAATAGGAAAGTATGTCTCATCCCAATGTGTTTTGCCTGGTCAGCTTCTTCCAGGGCTCAGAGGGGTGCACAGTTAGAATAAAATAAGTGTGAAAACATTTTATCTCAGGAATATCCAAGAGGTGCACATGCATTCCCCACCAACACAGCCAGAAAATCTGATGGTGTGCAGACACGGACAGACAGGTAGATCAGAGAGCCCCACCCTTGGGTTTTAAGATCGACTCCGGATATGGGAAGTAGATAGAGAAGAGTGGTAAGTTGTTACACTTATCAGAACCACAAGAGAAAGGTGGCACTCACCTGTGTTACCACAATACCAGGTAGGTGGTCAGACTTTCCGAGTGTTGAATCTGTAGCATAAATGACAATCTGTACCATGTCCCTGCAGTGCATCAAAAGCAATGGAGATGTGCCTCCATATTGGTCCCGATAGGGTTATATGAAATAAAGGCCTCGTCTTCATATCACGTTCATCCTGTAGCCTCAAAAAAAAAAATAACGGATGCTCTGCTGCATGCCATTCTTCTGATCCGCACCCAACACATCCCTCCCTACTAATAAATGAAACATTCCTGGCACTGCAGAAACATACGCACGGCATGGGTCATCCAGAGTGATGTAATGTCATTGAACATTATTTGGCTTTGATTTCATGTTGTGCTAATTGGGTTAAAAAGCAAATAATGTGAATACAGATGCAACAGATAGAGTTGCTAATCCCTTGGAATACCAGTCACATGATCAGTTAAAGTCATTTGAAAAACCAATCACGGGGTGCGTTTTCAATCAATGAGGAAAAAAGGTGTAAAAGTAAAATGTCAGAAGTAGTCAAATTGAAAAAACAACACAAGGAAAAGTGTGCAAGAGAATCACCTCAATTAGCCAATTATTCTGGCAGCAAATGCAGAAGATCAACACCAATACTGTACATCTGTCATGGTAATGGATTTGCAAATGTTTGGTGGAAATTTGAACACTGACACATTTATCATTGAGTTTTCTCTTGACATTGTGTTACAATGTGAGCATGCACTTTTGCTTCACTGGGTTTTCAGAGTGGGGCTTATACTGTATCACAGTATGATAGTGTGTGAACAAAACATAGATGAATATTTTATGTTCTAAGCTTTAACCAGATGTGAATTTAACTGGATATAGTACAACGTCTGGTCATATCAGAATCCTGATCCTGTTCTAATCCTTTCATTTTGAGGCCTAATAAGTTTGCTAAGCAAAAGTTTTGTCTGATTCTGTTTTGACAAGACAGAAAAAACTGAGATACTAATTTAGGATACTTGGATTTCACAAAAATCCTCTTACTATCTCATTATTTCCCATCTTTTTTTTTCAGAGAGCAGCCATGGCCTCTATATGCAAATCGTTTCCAGCTATTTAAAATCACACAACTTAAATGAGTATAAAATGTATATATTAAGATAGACATTTTTTTACTGCTCCCCTGCAGCCTTAAGGGGGTTGTAAAGACAAAAATATTTTCCTCTTAAATTAAAGTCTGACAGTAGCTGATAAAGTAAAAAAGTAATGTTTTGCATTATAACTAGTTTGATACCTGTTGAAATCGAGCTGTTTTATTAACCTCTGTCACTCCTGAATCATTATTCTCACTGGGGCAGATTCAGATAGAGATACGACGGCGCTAGGTGGCGTTTCGTGTTTTACTTGCTTTTTTTTTTACATCGTTTGCGTTCGGCTTTTTCTGGCGGATAGTTACCCCTGCTATATGCAGCGTATCCTATGTTAAGTATGGGCGTCGTTCCCGCGCCGAGTTTTGAATTTTTACGTCGTTTGCGTAAGTCTTTCGCGAATACGGATGGACGTAATTTACGCTCCAGTCGAAACCAATGACGTCCTAGCGACGTCATTTGGAGCAATGCACGCTGGTAAAATTAGCCGGCGGCGCATGCGAAGTTAAATTGGCGCGGGGACGCACCTGATTTAAATACTACACTCCCCCTAGCCGCGGAATTTGAATTCCGCCGGGGGATTTACGATCCGCCGGAGCAAGTTTTGAGGTAAGTGCTTTCTGAATACAGCACTAGCCTCTCAAACTTGCGCTGGCGGATCGTAAATCAGATAGATTACGCGGATCTAAAGATCCGCTAATCTATCTGAATCTACCCCACTGACTTCCTGGTTTGCGGTGCGCATTCATTCTTGCTACATCACGGCCTAATGGGAACTACAGTTCCCATTAGGCTTAGCCTCCATGCCTGTGAGGGATAAGAGAGCATCTTCATGCAGGGCTGTAGTCATAGGGAGGGGGTGAGCACATTCTGCTTTCCACCATGCAAAACGGCTCAGATGATGGTGGAAAGCAAGAAGAGGAGTGACAGGAAGTGGCATTTTCAAACCTGGATTACTGTATTTTGGAGGTCAAAAAGGAAAAAAGGAGGTAAGTGATATTTAAATGCTCTAGCTTACAGCAATCAATTGATCTAATAAAAAACGAACCTTTAGTGTTCCTTTAAATATTGCCTTGCTTTCTCCCATGTTAACAACATTCTTTACAATTTTTTCCTTTGAAGTTAAAGAGATAATCTGGAGGCTGCGCCCAGAAAAAGGCAGGCAGAGGATAAAAGACTAGTCACAAATATGACATGTGCTATCCCTGCAGTTGAATTTTTCCCCATTACTCTTTGTACAGAGGCACTCATTTTGATGGAGGCAGAGCATTGCCTTCTTGTGCTTGAGTCTACAGCAAGGAGAACAGTGAGCAGCACAGTAGTGACATCACCAATTCTCACTCTAAATCTCCTGAAACTAGCAGTCAGAGGCAGTGGGGCTCTTGATCTCACACTGCAGATATACAACTATAGTGCTGTAGGCACTGGAGTTTCTAGATACCTTTACATGCCAAGAAGTACACGTACAAGTATTTTTCAGGAGGAATTTTAGACAAAATGCAAATTTACAAGGATACTGCTTAGGCAAAATTAACATTTTTATTTTTTATAAATCTCTTTATTACATTTTCTTTTTTCTCATATCCAAGTATACATTTCACATCTTACATTTATCAACTTATTCCAAGTTTTAAAATCATATTAATAAAAATCATTTCATCACAATTACATAAATTACATTTATACATTAACCTCTTTCTTAACCCTTTCTTCCATTTGTGTTGTTCCATCCCACATCCGTACCCCCCTACCCTGAAGCCGTCGTCACATTCTCTATCCAATTTGCCCATATTTTTCCATATGTCTCCCCATTTCCTCTATTACAATAAATATGACATTTGTAGATATTCTTCATAACACAGAATATTATGGAGCAATACAATTTTAACAGAGTCTTAGCAACAGCATACACTGGTTGAGGAATTGATTTAGCCCAATCTGATTAATTTTAATTTTAAATATAAACTTGATTCAATAAGCTATTGCACTGACTAGAACCCAATTGTCATTTAACAGGGCATAAAAGACAATAAAAATGCACTCGCTAGTTAAAAGTGGATCAAGGTTTGTCATAAATCCATATAGACATCCAAAGGACTACCGTAAGGCTGCAGAGTTCTACAAGTATGTGGCTGGCTGAAGCAGAGTGTTGGGAACCATGAATCAGACTGAGACGTACTATTTAATAAAATGGTATAAACAGAGCAAACTTAGTCAAAACATAGCCAGAGTTCAGTAACCAGGACTAGTAGTCAGAACTAGTCAGATAAAACGTCCAGAGATCAGCGAAGTCGGGTGCAGCAAACAGGATCAGGAACCAGATGGGAAGTCAGCCAAGCAAAAGTCTTTCACAGAAAAGTCAGTATGGAGTCTGTACCTATCATTGACACGCTGTAAGGACTCTTGGACCTGTACCCAAGTGGAATGAAGACTACGGAGATGCTCCTCCAATGCAGGAATGCTCTGAGGAACAAATGAGTCAGGCAACATGGATGGTTGGAAACCATAATTCACCATGAATGGAGACAATCTGGAAGCGGTATTGATGGCACTATTGTGTGCAAACTCTGCCCAAGGTAAGAGGTCTGACCAGTTGTTATGGTGGTCAGAAATGTAGCAACGTAAAAACTGCTCCAAGGACTGGTTGGCTCGTTCTGCGGCCCCATTGAACTGTGGGTTGGGATGAGAGAAAAGAAGCTGGGATAGTCACACTCCAAAAAAACTCCTCCTTTAATTAAAAATCACAAAACGCATGCCACAGCAAAAAACAGCACAACAAAAGAAAAGCTGATGTTTCGCACTATGCCTTAGTGCTTATTCATAGCTATGAATAAGCACTAAGGCATAGTGCGAAACGTCAGCTTTTCTTTTGTTGTGCTGTTTTTTGCTGTGGCATGCGTTTTGTGATTTTTAATTAAAGGAGGAGTTTTTTTGGAGTGCGGCTATCCCAGCTTCTTTTCTCTCATCCCAACCTGCATTTTGATTGCACTGCCTGCACCCTAGACTCGGATCATAGGAAATAGATCACCTGGTTCTCTTTGAGCGGTTACCCACTTTCCCATTGAACTGTGAATGATACGCAGAGGAGAAGGAAAGATGACTTCCCAACTGTGCACAAACGGCTCGCCAAAACCTGGACACAAACTGGCTACCCCTGTCCGAGACGATGACCTTTGGTAGACCATGTAAGCGAAAGATCTCCAGAGAAAAAATAGAAGCCAGTTCTTTGGATATGGGCAACTTCTTAAGTGGAATACAATGAGACATTTTTGAGAACCGGTCAACCACCATAAGGATAACTGTGTTGTCCTGAGAGTTGGGTAATTCCACAATGAAATCCATAGACAGGTGGATCCAAGGCTTCTCTCCATTGGGTATGGGTTGATGGAGGCCCACTGGAAGGTGTTGTGGTGTCTTACTCTGAGCACACACGGAACAAGCAGCTATGAAGGCAGCTACATCAGCGCATAGACTAGGCGACCAGAATTGTTGGGAAATAGCCCAAATTAGTTGATTCTTTCCTGGGTGGCCAGCAACCTTGGGAGAATGGTAAGTCTGGAGCATGGCAGTGTGGAGACTCTCAGGGACAAAGCAGCAGTCACAAGGTTTCTCAGAAGGAGAGTGGATCTGAGCGGCAAGAATTTTGTCCTCTACATTCTGCAGTGTTGTCTCATCCGGTGTTCTGTCCAAGTTACCTGTGTGGATGCCTCTCCATATGTTAGGAAGAAGAGGAAAGGTGGAGGTGATCTGTTGTCTTAACCACTTAAACCCCAGGCCAATTCTGAAATTTCCGTCATAAATGTAAATATATATATATATATACACACAAAGGCCCTAGAGAATAAAATGCTGGGTGTTGCAATATTGTCACACAGTATTTGTGCAGCAGTATTTCTAACCCAGTTTTTTTGTAGAGAATACACTTTAATACATTTTAGTGCACACAAACACAATATAATACCCATTGTTTTCTTTTGGTAAAATATAAAAGATGATGTTACACTGAGTAAATAGATACCAAACATGTCATGCTTTAAAATTGTCAGTGAAATTATGTTTTCTATTAATCAACTTTATTGCTTTCACAAGGGATAAACCACTTTCCATGTTATAGCATGGGCACTGACGGGTAATTTTTAATGAGAGATCTGGAGTCTATTAGGTTTGATTCAATGCGTTCCAGTCCTCGGTGGGACAGGAGAGCCTGGACAGGCAATGGGAGGGGGAGGTACCCCCTTTCACCTCCTGTAAAAGGGATCCAGCAACTAATTAGCCACTAGGATCTCTTTTACATTAAAACTCTTCACCAGTCAAAAAAAAAAAAAAAACAGGATGATGCCTGTAGCTGTAGGCATCATCCTTGTATAACCCCTTCATTCAGACGATGTACGGGTACAGTGTGAGGCTAAGGAATTGGTTAATAAACTTCCTGTCCTAGGGTGACAGAGCTGCTTCAACATGAATATGTTGTCACCCTAGGACAGGAAATGTGTTACTAGCATGATCTCTATGTGAAAATAAAGAAAAAAAAGCCTGAAAAAAAATGAATTGATACATCCACCACCCATAAGGACTTGTAAGCTTCAATATATTACATTTGGATGTACTTAAAATCAAATCTCTGATACTTTCAGGGAACATGATGAGTAACTGGCTGTCATGTCTAATCAGTATTTACTCAGAGATCAAGAGTGAGATGTAAAAATCTGTCATTTTGGAAACTACACTGATGATTGTGTGATTTGCATTGTCAGAATTTATAAAATATTGATTGGCCCTATGCAAGCATTATGAAATCTGACCTATATGACATGCATAGTTCTTTTAATTTTAATACATACAGTGTGAAGTTCTTACACAGTGTGAAACAAAGAAGGGTATGGCTTTTGCAATATTTTCAGCTGCCTAAATCTAAAGCTAACAGTACTTGACATCTGCCTATAATGTAGGCTGCCTTTAGAGACAGAAATGTTCTTGTAGTTTCTGTTTATTCAATTAAAAAACCTGCTAGAAATTTAGTAAAGTCAATATAGTTAATTGATCAAAGAAGGAAGAAAACAAGAATCTGTTTTATTTTGCTAAAAACAAATTTGCTCAGAGGTTCATATTTCTTTATGTATTTTTTATTTTATTTTTTTAATTTGTACTTAGTTGTGTAGCTATGTCACTGCTTTTATCATTTAATTAATCCAATCATTTATTACCACTCATGAAAACTGAACTTTACTCTTGTAGAGTAAAATATTTCTGAAGAGGAATTTGACGCTACTTCCAGTGAACCACTACTCTTAAAAAACCCTCAGAATTTTTTACATTCTTCATTATAATTTACTTGTTTTCAGTGGAAAGAAGGGTCAAGTGTAGGTGATGCACAGAGGTGAAGTATGCCAGAAAATGCTAAATGCTGTGGAACATTTGACTGAGTAAGCTGATTTTACTATGCCACTTTGATGCAGTTCTGATAATCTGAATTTGCAGTGCTAGTGTCTTCTAACACATTGTCATCTCGTTATCACTATGATAAATATACTTTTGACAACCAGACTGCTCTGGATAAAACATACAATGTGGCCAACTACATAAACTTAAACATTATGTTTGTTTCTACAGTTTGCTTTCGATGCAGCATAATACAATTTAGATCTATATTAAAAAATTGTGGGGCAGATCCTCGTACAGCAGCGCATTTATGCGCCGGCCGTAGCGTATCTAAGATACACTACGTCGCCGTAAATGTTTATTTATTTTTTTAATCCACAAAGAATTCAAATGGCTGTGATGGGGGCGTGTTTTATGTAAATACGTCGTGACCCGACGTAAACAGCATTTTTTTTAACTGCGCATGCGCTGTCCGACGCCAATGCTTCTGACGGTGACGTCATTCTACGCAAATCCCTATTCGCGAACGACTTACGCAAACGACGTAAAAATTTCTAATTTCTACGCGGGAAGGACGGCCATACTTAACATTGAGTACGCCTCATAACAGTAGCTTTAACTATATGCCGGAAAAAGCCGAACGCAAACGACGTAAAAAAATGCGGCGGACGTACGTTCGTGGATCGCCGTAATTCAACGCGGAATTCGACGGAAACGCCACATAGCGGCCGCCGAAAAATTGCAGCTTAGATCCGACGGCGTACTAAGACGTACGCCTGTCGGATGTAGACGAGATGCCGTTGTATCTTGTTTTGAAGATACAAAACAAAGATAAGACGCGCAAAATTTGAAATTACGCGGTGTATCAAGAGATACGCCGGCGTAATACTTTTGTGGATCTGCCCCTGTATTTTTTTTTTAAAGGTTCCAAACAGTAAACTATTTCTTACATTATACAATTTGAATCCAGCAGTGAGCCCTCCCCTGCAACAGGGGTGCTGGTTTATAAATTCTAACCATCATTACGTAGGTAAATACTACAGTTCCCAATTTTATAATATTATTTTTTTTGCCGAAAGCTTTTAGAGATGTAAAGGTTATAATTAAAATTTAATTATTATAACTAAACAACAATATTAACCTACGATATATGTATTCACATATCTAACCACTAAGAACTGTAAGATTTCCCCCCTTAATTATCAGGCCAAAAACAAAACAAGACTTCCCATTTAAATTATATTTAACTACTTGGGGCCAGATTCTCATACATTCGCGCTGCTCCTGGGCAGCGTAATATATGAGATCTACGTTACACCGCCGCAGGTCTACAGGTTTACATCCTGATTCTCAGAACACTTACCTGTAAACTTGCGGCGGTGTAGCGTTAGATTGCTCGTCGCAAGCCCGCCCAATTCAAATGGGGCGGGCACCATTTAAATTAGGCGCGCTCCCGCGCCGAGCGTACTGCGCATGCTCCGTCGGGTAAATTACCCGACGTGCATTGCGCTAAATGACGTCGCCCCGACGTCATTTGCCTAGATGTATACGTAAATGGCGTCCAGCGCCATTCACGGACGTCTTACGCAAACGACGTAATTTTTATTGAATTCGACGCGGGAACGACGGCCATCGTTAACATTGGTTGCGCCTGCTAATTAGCAGGGGCAACCTTACGCGTCGGGTACGCTACGCAAACGACGTTAATTCGCTGCGTCGACCTCGCGTATGTTCGGGAATCGCCGTACTTACCTCATTTGCATAGACGACGGGGAAAAGCGACGATGCGACACCTAGCGGCGGGAAAAAAAAATACTTTTAAGATCTGACAGCGTAACAGCCTTACGCTTGTCAGATCTAATGGGTACCTATGCGCAACTGATTCTGAGAATCAGTTGCATAGATACCCGGGGCCAGATGAGGTGTTACGACGGCGCTAATGGTGTTGCGCCGTCGTAACGCCTTTGAGAATCTGGCCCTAGGCCTCTGGACGGTTTACCCCTTCATGACGAGGCCATTTCAAATGAAAATTGTGTGAGTTGTTTGACATTGTACCCAAACAAAATTGATGCTCTTTTTTCCGATAAATAGAGCTTTCTTTTGGTGGTATTTGATCACCTCTGTGGTTTTTATTTTTTGCACTATAAACAAAAAAAGAGTGAAAATTTTGAAAAAAAATATATATTTTTTTTTACTTTGTGCTATAATAAACATCCAAAAATGTGACGATTTTGAAAAAAATAAAAAAATATTTTAATAAATATCCTCCGAAAAATTTAAAAAAACTAATTTCTTCATCAGTTTCATGTATTCTTTTACATATTTTTGGTAAATCGCAATTAAAATGTATTGATTGGTTTGCGCATAAGTTATAGCATCTACAAAATAGCGATTGATTTATGGCATTTTTGTTATGTATTCATTTTTTACTAGTAATGGCTGTGATCATGGATTTTTAGCAGGACTGCAACATTGCGGCGGACAGATCGCCACCTAACTGACATTTTTGACACTCTTTGGGGAAGTAGTGACATTATTACAGTAATCAGTGCTAAAAATATGCACTGTTATTGTTCTAATGACACTGGCAGGGAACGGATTACCACTAGGGGCGAACAACGGGGTTAAATGTGTTCCTTCAGTATGTTTACTAACTATATTGGGGGACTGTGTGACTGGGGAAACACACAGATCCTGTCTTCCTTCATAGCAAAAAGACAGGATCTGTGTGATCTCCCCTTTCAGAATGGAAATTTGCCTTGTTTACACAGGCAAATCCCCGTTCTGTCACTGCGGGGAATGATCGCGGGTGGCCTGCGGATATCGAGTCCGCCCTACATGCTGATTGGCTCCCCCTTCTGGCCAGTGGGCACGCAAGCCCACAAATCACTGTGTACGTGCCGACATACAATAACGGCGATACGCAGGAACCAGACACATTGCGGCAGTACAACTGCAGAGGTTGGTCCTTAAGAGGTTAACTAACTCAAATGTGTATGATAGAGCACTTTTTTCATCAGTAGAGGTTTTATTCGTAGACCTGATATTAAAGAATAACTAAACCCAAGAACAAAAATGTAATATGTTTCAGCCTACCAGTCCTTAGATGTGGTGGCTGCATTCCTTTTCTTTTTTTCAGTCCAACAAATTTAAAGATAATTCAGAAAGAAAACATGTTAGACCTACTGAGGGCTGCACATACCTAAATACAAATATAGTTCAACACTTGTGTGAGTAATATGGTTAAAATAAATAAAAACTATGTTTACATAATTGTAATAGCACTATATTTGGTTTATTATCTCATTTCAGCTTGCAATATTTTACCATAAGTGCAAAAATATAGGTGTGTAGACTTTAACTATGCCTGTCATGAGAGAAATATGTGAAGGCTAGCTTGTCCCATTTTGAAATTGTTAATTACTGTTAGCTACTGTTAGTGTGGCCAGCTTCAATACTGCTCATTGACCAAAAACAAGCATGAAGCAAGTGAAAGTCAACGAGAAGCCAGATTTTTATCTTAGATCTTAGTCTTAGGCCTCGTACACACGGCCGAGGAACTCGACGTGCCAAACACGTCGAGTTCCTCGGCCAGTTCAGCCCTGAAGCCGCCGAGGACCTCGGCGGGAGGAGAGCTCCCATAGAACAACGAGGAAATAGAGAACATGTTCTCTATTTCCTCGCCGAGGTCCTCGTCGGCTTCCTCGGCCGAAAGTGTACACACGGCCAGTTTCCTCGGCAGAATTCAGCCAGAAACTCGGTCGGAAGCTGAATTCTGCCGAGGAAACTGGTCGTGTGTACGGGGCCTTAGACCCCTTTCACACTGGGGCGGTTTACAGGCACTATTGCGCTAAAATTAGTGCCTGCAAACCGACCTGAAACAGCGGCTGCTGTTTCTCAGTGTGAAAGCCCAGTGTTTCACACTGGAGCGATAGCCGCATCTTTGGAGCGGTGAAGGAGCGGTGTGTTTACTGCTCCTCCACCTCTCCTTTCCATTGAAAGCAATGGGAAACCGCGGTGATACCGCCGGCAATGCGCCTCTGCAGTGACGCATTGCGGGTGGTATTAACTCTTTTTTGCCCACCAGCGGCCTAATACTTCCCCATTTCCCCAATTCCGACAATAATGTGCCACTAAAAATAGCGGTGCTTTACCGCCACCACACCTCCTGCCTCAGTGTGAAAGGGGCCTTAGTCATTAACTCAGAAATAGGCAACGTTCGATTCACCTGAGGTTCATCGTACCAAGCTGGAGGGATGCAAACACAGTGCTGGACCCTATTAAAATCTAGTAGGCAAATCTTGTATTTTTGTTTCTGGAACCTTTTCAAGGAAAATTTGCAAGCTTTGTTAAAACAAAGAGCCTGGGTAGCTGGTCATCCCCAGCAGTGGCATGTACCAATGCAAAAAAGAAATGTAAAAAATACTGTTCAGTACAGTAGAGCTGTTCATACAGAGAGTCTTTTCACACAGCTTAAATTAAAACCTTATCAATACACAAATTATTTTGGGAACATACTTGGGGAATGCCATAGGCTACTTTCACACCGAGACGTCGCACCGCAGGCAGTAAAGCGCCACTATTTTTAGCGGCGCTTTACTGTAGTTTTTGTGGCGCTATTCGGCCGCTAGCGGGGCACTTTTAACCCCTGCTAGTGGCCGAAAAAGAGTTAAAACCGCTATAACAGTGCTTTTCCGGCGGTTCAGCGGCGCTGCCCATTGATTTCAATGGGCAGGGGAGCTTTAGGAGTGGTGTTTACACCGCTCCTACAGCGCCTCAAAGATTCGGCTAGCAGGACTTTTTTGAGTGTCCTGCCAGCGCACCGCTCCAGTGTGACAACCACTGAAATGAAAGGAGAAGCTCTTTCAGGGTGCTTTGTAGCGCCTACAAAGTGCCTCAGTGTGAAAATAGCCTTAAAGCTGCATAGGAAGTTATGGTACAGCACAATATTTTTTTTAAATGTCATTTAAATAAAATAAATGAAACTGAAAACAGTTCTACAAGATTTTATCTAGAAATGCAACCTGGCTGACCAGGAAAGGAGGGGCAGTGAGTGTATGGACCACCTTCCTCAAGCATACCAGGCCACTTTCCTATTAACACTGGGAGCATATCTTGTTAGGGCAGGGGGAGGAAGGCCTTCCCTTTGTAACACACCTTGTCCCTGTGTTGAAGTAGCTCATCCCCACATCTGGTTCCAAAGAGGATGTTGAAGTTTGTAGGGGCTTATAAAAAATATGGAAGCCCCATTATTATTATAAGAGGTCCCACAAATGAATGAATAAAGGCTTCATTAGTACCCCTTATTACTCATTATATAAATAAGCTAAAAGCAACAAAAAAAAAAACGTTCAAAGCATTTAACAATATTCAAAAAATATATAAAATAAATAAACAATGTCCTCCAATGAAAAATGTATCATCAGTCATGTTGTCCAGTGTTGTAGATCCGTCACCAGTCACACAAATCCGCCACATGACAATGTTTATGTGTTGATGTTAGCAATTTTAGTAATTTATTGTAGCAAACGTGAAATATCATTTTTAGCTACCAGTTGGAGGTTACAAGGACCTTATGCCCGCATCCAGTCTCCGAGAGGGCGTGGAGGTTTGTGGGGGTTTATTGGAATCTGGAATACATTATTAAACCTTGATACTCATTCCTCCAAAATGTAAAAGCTTAATAAAGACATCCACACCTTGAAATGTCTGCCATTAAAAAAAAAAAATATTATGTTTATGTTTCCATCATCAATCATAAGCTCCACCACCACCACAGTGACCTGTCACCCCCCCCCCCCCCGATGTTGCTATGTCTCACTATAACCACTAAATGACACTCAGATCACTGACTGCTGTATGTAAACACAACAGGCTTGGGATGATGGGTGATGTCACTGATCATATATGATCATAACTATATTCAATCAATAACACCGCCTTAGATCTCCAGCCTCCAAACAAAACATCAGCATGGCAGGCAGGAAAGTAGCACTTTTTGGAGGAGAAATTGACAATGGCAGTCTCTATATTTTTCTCTTGATGATGATTTATTGATCTGTACAATATAGAAATTGTGTTAATGAATATGCAAAATGAATAGCTTTTAACCTGTGGTTGCTTACTATTTTTTATGTCCAGAAGGCAAATAATTCACCTCAAGCAGGAAGTGTCCCTGTATGTTTCAGACAATTGACTAGTTACATACAATGCATTCAAAATATGTCCCCTTCTCCCTTTCACACAAAAACCCTGCATTTCTGCTATAGATCTTACAAAAGAATAGATAATGACCAAATAATAAGTAAATACACATAACCTGCTACTGTATACATGTACAGTAGAATTTACTTCGGAACACATTATTGGAACTAGGTATTTGTCTACTGCAGGTAAGATTTTGAAATGTCCTTTTTGTCATTGTAGGGATTAACCAAACTTGTTGTCCTGACCTGGCCATGTGATGCTAAAAGGTCTTTCAGTTGTTTGTTTTTCCTTTTCCTTATCATTCTTAACAATGAAGGCTGAAGTGTTCCCTGTCAACAGTTGTTATTTGGCAAAGGTCAGCTTTGTGTCATTCAGTAGGCAATGAGAAATAAATGTTCTCCTAGTTAACACTGTTCAAGCATCTTGACCCTCTCACCTATCTAGAGTTGTTATAAGGAGTGACAAGAAGCTCCTTTGATCTATACAAACACTGTCCTTACTGTATATAATGTATAGTTGTAATATGCCATGCTCAAAACTGTATTCACTTTAAAAAAAAAAAAAAATTAAATTCTGTTTACTGAGTTTAGACTATTAGGTGCCACCAGGAAAAAACTACAGCTCAACTGTGTGTGGTCAAGTTGGCCATTGAGCTGAGACTTAAAAGTACAAATTAAAAGTAGGCATAAGCAAAGTGATTTTACCCATTTCATCTTCTTCGAAATTATACTAAAATGTCACCATGTGAACTGCTTAAGTGACGTATGCATGAAAAAAAAAACTCATATGGTTTTGTTTTCTAATAAAGCCATGTGATCCCTATGTAACACTGAGATGGGGATCAATTGGTTTTTGATAAACCAAGAGCCAACCCTAATACCAAGCCCAATGCTAGCCCTTACCCTTTGTGATCTAACAAAGAACTTAATATCAATTATAGCTAAACACCAGAATGAAAAACCTTATTATCCCAAAAAAAGGACAACTATGTTCACCTGATTCCAATGAGATTTCAAAATTACTGTAACATAGAAAGTAAAGATGTTTATCTCCATGTAAAGCTTTGAGAACTGAACCTTTGCAAAGGATTTGGTGATTTACATCTAGATATTCTTAAATATTTAAAACTTGTTAAAATACGTTATAATACATTATATATACAATATAAAATACATTATAATTAAGGTTGGGTAAATTGTTCAGCCCAAGCACGAGTTCGGGCCGAACATTGACTGTTCGCCCCCTCAGGGAACAGCCGAATTTGCAGGACGCTCGGTGGGTCTTTGTCCTGCCGAACGCTCTGCAATGCAGTGCTCACTGCACAGTGCATTCTGCACCCTGATTGGGTAAAGCCTTGCCCAATCAGGGCACAATAAAATCTGGTTGTTAAGGAGCAGGGGCGCAGCGTCCTTAACAACGGATGAGTCATCAGCTGTCAATGGGCTTCCCAGCTGACAGTCGAATAAAAACTGTCCCTCCCCATGTGAATGAGTATGGGGTACATATTACCCCTACCCATTCACCAAAAAAGTGTCAAAAAGTAATAAAAACACAGAGACAGTTTTTGACAATTCCTTTTTTTAAAAATAAAAAAAACAGTGCCCCCCTATGTAGATCCATCGTCAATCACGCCGCCACCACCGCCAGACCTGAAAAAGAAAAAAAACGCACCACTGTCAACTTAGGCAATCTGCCGAATGTCTGGCTTGTCGTTTGACAGGTCTTATATAGGTAAGGAACAGAGCCACCTGGTGATGTCACATGGTGGCACCACCCACCCTTGTGATGTCACAGACTAGTGTATTCTGGTGGAGGCAGGTGTCGTGATTAATGATGGATTTACACCGGGGGACACTGTTTTTTTATTTTTTAATAAAGGAAGTGTCAATTAAAACTGTCTCTATGTTTTGTTTAAAATCACTGCTCCTGTTAAAACAACCTTTTTCAAAAAAAAAATTGCATTTATACATGTCCCCCAGGGCAGTACCCGGACCCCCATACCCTTTTTATGGGCAATTATTTGTAATGTGGACTATTGATTTTTCAAGTTCCGGTCCCATAGACTTTAATAGGGTTTGCGGCTCGGGTCAGAAATGTTTCCATGTCCGGGAGTTCTGATGCAAGCTGAACAGGGGGTGTCCAGCCCATCTTTATTTAAAAGTTACAAAGAATATAATAAAATATGTAAAAATATGTAAAAAGGAAATCAAGACTGAAAAAATTTAAAACAAATAACAGGTTGCAAAAGATAGTAGGACAAACCCCCCAAAAAATTTAATATAATTCACAGGTAAAAGGTTAAAGCGGAGGTCTGGCTTAAAAATAAATAAATGAAAGTTTGCAGCTACAAACACTGTAGCTGCTGTCTTTTATTAAGGACACTTTCCTGTCCAGGGTGCCCGTGATGACGGCAGCCAAAGCCGAGCAATCGCTCGGGTCTCGCCTTCCCCGCCGCCATCCTCGGTGAGGGAATCAGGAAGTGAAGTGTTGCGGCTTCACTGCCCGATTCCCTACTGTGAATGCGCGAGCCGCATGGTGCTATGGGAATGGGTGGATGTCTCCTGGGACACACACAAGGTCCCAGAAGACACTGTTCCACATTTCCCAGGAGGCAGCGTGACGAGGAGAAGAAAGAAGACCCACCACGGGCAAGGAAGTGGCAGATTAGGAGGTCTTCCTAGTAACAGTTACTTCTGATAAGTATAAAAAATATATATATTTTAGAGTGGAGCTCTGCTTTAGGTCTGAGTATGTAGACCCTTTACTAGATCATTTTGAGTTGGTTAATGAGGACAAAGTGAAGTCTAATTTACTAAATACCATCTTCAACTCTGTGTACACAAAGACAATTAGGGAGGTCTTAATAGGGATAATATTGACAAATGATCCACAAAGGCTTGAAATTGACATGGTCCAGAAACATTTAAACAAAAATAAAGGTGAATATAGCACCAGGGCCAGATGGCTTACACTCAAGGGACCTCAAAAAGCTGAGTTATGTTATATCTATCTATCTAGCTATCTACCTATATCCAAGTCATTATTTCTAATTTGTTGAGACTCTTTAACCTCCCTGGTGGTAATCCAGAGTGTGGCTCGGGGTTAAATTTCAGTACCATTAATGGTAACCCAGAGACACGCTCGTGATTGCATAATCCTGACCCACGTTACTTACCTTGTCACCAGGATCTTGCGATGTCCCCCCGATCATCCGCCCAATGCTCTGTGTGTCGGGCTCTGTTCCCTGCGAGCATTACACAATGCATGGGGGCGGAGCCCGGCGGCAAATTCAAAGAAAAAAATACAGAACACACATAATACGCACGAGCGACACACTGCACCACCGATCGACGTGGTGTGCACACGTGCAGCTTGTTCTGAAGGACGTCATTTGATGTCCAGTCAGAACAATCGAACCCTCGCCCGGCCGTGATTTTGCTATAGGCCGGACGGGAAGGTGTTAATTGGGCAACTATATGGCAAATTTTAATTGGCAAATTATTTAATTGTGAGAACTAACTTAAGATGATAAAGCTTTTAGGGACATCACCATTTGCTTTCTTCTTTTTACGGGCTTTCTTGCCCAATTTTATTAAAATAAAGATTCAACACAGTTCCAGAAATCTAATTTAAAGAGTTTCTCTCTGGGGTTTTCAGCAATTCTTTCTCTTGCAACGAGACATACACTCAGCCTCCTGGATTGCATATACAGCACTGCTGTTCTAGCCTTCCATTTTAGGCCCTTGTCTGTCTCCTACAGACCATTTTCTCACCAGTAAGCAACCTCTTCCTGCTCCGGCTCCCAATTACTAGGAGAACAGCTGGGACAGTCAATGGTGCAGAAGGATCTGGAAATCCTTGTAGATTACAGACTTAAAGGAGTTGTAAAGGTAAAATGTCCCCTAAATAGCTTCCTTTACCTTAGTGCAGTCCTCCTTCACTTACCTCATCCTTTGATTTTGCTTTTAAATGTCCTTATTTCTTCTGAGAAATCCTCACTTCCTGTTTTTCTGTCTGTAACTCCACACAGTAATGCAAGGCTTTCTCCCTGGTGTGGAGTGCCATGCTCGCCCCCTCCCTTGAGGGGGCGAGCAGGAGAGTCAGGATGCTCTCTATGTTGCAGATAGAGAAAGGAGCTGTGTGTTAGTGGAGCGTCCTGACTCTCCTGCTCGCCCCCTCCCCCCTCAAGGGAGGTGGCGAGTACGACACTCCACACCAGGGAGAAAGCCTTGCATTACTGTGTGGAGTTACAGACAGAAGAACAGGAAGTGAGGATTTCTCAGAAGAAATAAGGACGATTAAAAGCAAAATCGAAGGATGAGGTAAGTGAAGGAGGACTGTACTAAGGTAAAGGAATCTATTTAGGGGAATTTTTTTTTACCTTTACAACCCCTTCAATAATAGCATGCAATTCCAAGCTGCAGTTTTTAAGTCAAGCAAAATATCAAAAAAGGTGCAAGAGACATAATTTTCCCCCTGACCTCATCTCAAATATGCAGTTCAGTTTTGGGCACCAATTCACAAAAAGGATATCGGTGAACTTGAGAAAGTGCAGAGAAGGGCAACCAAACTGATAAGAGGCATAGAAGAGCTCAGCTATGAGGAGAGATTAGCTAAACTGACTTTATTCTCACTTCAGAAGAAGAGATTAAAGGGGTATAAGATCAACTTTTAATAAATACATAAGTGGTCCAAATACTGAACATGGTATAGAGTTAATCACTTTCAGGTCATTTCAGAGGACTCTTTACATCTAGAGGGAAAAGAGATTTAGCCTTCACATACAGAAAGACTTCTTCACAGTAAGTGGTCTGAAAATGTGGAAACGACTCATAAACTTCCTCATTCAGCTCAGTTGTTTTAAAAAGAACTGAATGAATTCCTAAATGCTGCCTCATGGGGGATCAGAAAGAAAAAAAATTTGGATCATACTTGTTAATTTTTTTTTCCTTTTTGCCCCCCTCTGGGATAACTGTGGGTATAGAATTGTGTATATGGAAATTTTTAATGTGTGTGTGTGTATGATTTATTTTTGGTTGAACTAAATTGACCAGGGTCTTTTTTCTACCGCCTCTTCCAATATAGATCTATATCTATATTTATATAGTTATGTATATTTAGGGGAAAAAAAAAAATATATATATATATATATATATATTATTATATATACTGTGTAGTGTATAATATATACATACATATATATATATATATATACATATATATATATATATATATATATATATATATATATATATATATATATATTCTCTGTTTCAAGCTGTCAGCCTGTCAAATACAATTAACCCTGAAGCAAAACTTTTCTGTACAGTTTGACAAGTTTATTGCTTTGAAGGAAATGTTGAAGCCTTTATAAATGGCTCAGACACCAAATACTTGTTCTGTTTACTCACATGATATTTGTTTCATTGCATTTTTCATGTGATTTTTGTTTCAACACAAAAAAATTGTTTTATTTTATTTATTTTTTTAAGTATCAGTTAATTAATTCTTATCTATTAGGTGGTTTAAGAATTCATCTTTGTTTTTTTCTGGTTTTAATAGGTAAATTACATTTCAGGACTGTAAAATCGCCTTAAGAGGGCAATAGCGAGCTAGTCTGTGTAATCCTAGAATTAAGGATTAAGGGAATTTGCAGAGTTTCTTACCAAATTGTTTGGATCTGCTTTCCCATCCTAAAGGTAAACCTCTAATTAAATTAGAATAATTAGAGTGATTTCACATGACTATTCAATCACTACTGCACACATGTAACAGAGAGAAAACAAACAAGTGTCTGGTACACATAAAGTAAGCAGCATCACTCTGAATATACTGTTATGCACAAAGTTATTCCCTCAAATGCAATAGGGTTGATTTACTAAAGGCAAATGGACTGTGTATGTGACACATGCAGTTGTTCCAGAGCTTAGCAAATGAGGGGAAGTTCTGCTAACTTGCATCATCCAATCATGTGCAAGAAAAAATGCTGTTTTTTTTTCTTGCGCGTGATTGGGTATTCTTTGCAAAGTGACGCTTCTTCCCATTTACTAAGCTTTGAGCAACTGTGCTTGCATAATGCAACTGCACTTGTAAAGTAAAAAGCCTATTTACCTTTAGTAAATCAACCCCAATTTATATTTTCACTGTAACCAGCTGTATCAGCTTATCTGACAAAATAGATCTACAAATTTAAAAATGACAAAAATAACCCTACAACCACCTCTCATTTCATGACCAAATAGGTTCCTAGTGATGACAACAAGTTCTTGTGATGTCAGAGGAACGTATTATTGCATAGGGGGATGTTCAGACTTGTCGAAATTCCATGTTTCCTTTTTACTACTAGCACTCCAAGAATGTCTTTTTCATTTGATGAATCAGTATTGTATAGGTCATAATAGCCAAGGTTTTGGAGCCTTGTAGGGTCCCTTTTTCAGGGGGACACTATGACATTTTACAATAAATCCAAACATCTACAATATCTCACAAAAGTGAGTACATCCTTCCAGAGCTTTTTTTCTCAGAAAATAGGTGCAGGAACTCAACCACGAGCCGTGATTTCACAAACAGTAGAAGGGTCTTAAAGGGGCATTAAATACCAGAATTGCATTACATACAGAATGCAGAGTTCAGGGGGTTACAAAGCTGTCACTTGTAAACACAGAAACCAGACTTCTGTGTTTACAAGTGATTGTGGTGAGTAGACACCAAAGGGTCTGAGCCAAAGGTAGTGGAACTCAGTTCCCCCAAGTTCCCCCTGAAAAAAAGCCCTGCACCCTTCACATTTTTCTAAATATTTTATTATTACTTTTCATGTGACAACACTGAAGAAATGACACTTTGCTGCAATATAAAGTAGTGAGTGTACAGCTTGTATAACAGTGTACATTTGCTGTCCCCTCAAAATAACTCAACCCACAGCCATTAATGTCTTAACCACTGGCAACAAAAGTGAGTACACCACTCAATTGGACCCAATTAGCCATTTTACCTTCCTGGTGTTATGTGACTCGTTAGTGTGATCATGTATAATGGCTGGCTGCTCTTATATCACTGTATGTCAGTGCCACCAGCCATTTTCACTGATCACAGCCACAGAAGTACAATGTTACCAGACTAGTGCTGCCATTCAAAATCCCTAATCACTGCCACACCCATCAGTGTTCATGATTACTGCTGCACCACTCACATGGATTAATTTACTAAAACTGGAGTGAATAATCTGGTGCAGCTCTAACTAACATCAGCTGGTTCAATTAAGCTTTGACAAAAAAACTGTTAGCTGATTGGTTTCTATGCATAGCTGCACAAGATTTTGCACGCTCCAGTTTTAGTAAATCAACCCCACAGTGTCTGTTCACAATCACATCAGTCATATTGTCCCTAATCACCACTAGGGATGGGCAGAACACCCCCCGTTCGGTTCACACCAGAACCTGCGAACAGACCAAAAGTTTGTGTGAACTTTAGAACCCCATTAAAGTCTATGGGACTCGAACGTTTGAAATCTAAAGTGCTAATTTTAAAGGCTAATATGCAAGTTATTGTCCTAAAAGGTGTTTGGGGAACTGGGTCCTGCCCCCGGGGACATGTGTCAATGCAAAAAAAAAGTTTTAAAAACTGCATTTTTTTCAGGAGTAGTGATTTTAAATGACTTTTTATCCTTCAGAAATTACACTTTGTGCAGGGACAGTTGTAAGCACAGGAAACAAGCACTGCTTTACAGGCATACTATACCCCCCACCCCCCTTAGATATGAAATTTAAAGGAATATTTCACTTTTATTGTTTCACTTTAAGTATAATTAAAATAACTGCTCCCGAAAAAACTGCCTTTTTTTAAATGTTTTTTGCATTGATACATGTCCCCTGGGGCAGGACCCGGGTCCCCAAACACTTTTTATGACAATAACTTGCATATTAGCCTTTAAAATTAGCACTTTAGATTTCTCCCATAGACTTTTCCAGGGTGTTCTGCAGCTTTTCGAACTTGTTCGCTGTTCGGCGAACAGGCAATGTTCGAAGCGAACATGAGTTCTACTCGAACTCGAAGCTCATCCCTAATCACCACCACACCAGTTATAGTGTCCCTGATCACCACCAAATCAGTTACAGTGTCGCTGACCCCCACCACACCAGTCCTATGGTCCCTGATCCCTGCCACACCAGTCATAATCTCCTTAATCACTGCCACACCTGTTACAGTGTCCCTGAGCACCATCACACCAGTTACAGTGTCCCTGATCACTGCCCCAGTAGCTACAGTATTCCCGATCACTGTCATACCACTCTCAGTGTCATCAGACTAGTGTGTGACAGCAACAGTGTTTCTTATTACTGCCATACCAGTAACAGTGTCACCACACCAGTGTAAGCCAGCAACTGTGCCCCTGATTGTCACCACACCAGTCCTAGTATCACCAGACCAGTGTGTGCCAGCAACAGTGTTCCTTATCAAAGACACAACAGTGTAAGACAGCAATGATATCCCTAATTGTCACCACACCGGTCCCAGAGTCACCAGACCAGTGTATGTCATCAGCAGTGTTCCTGATTGCTGTCACACCAGTCCCCAGTGTCACCAGGCCAGTGTAAGCCAGCAACAGTGTTCCTGATCACCACCTTACCAGTGCAGTGTTGCCTCTGCTTGTTGCCTGTAATAGTTCTGGCCTGTTTATTGGCCATGTTTCTTGCTGTTTCTTGGACCAATTCCTTGCCTGTCTGCTGACCATGTCTCTGTTTGCAAGCCTGATCTGACCCATCTGCATTAAATGACAATTAAAGTGCAAAAGAAAACAATTTTGAATGAAAAGTGCCGTTCTTTCCAAAATGATGAAGTGCTTCTTTCCAAAGTGCTTATTTCCAAAATGATGACGGTGCATTTATCTTGTGGAAAAATTATAAACTCACCAGATGATGTTGACTCCCCTACCTTACAGTAAGTAAATTCTGCTGAGCTTGTATGTCCTTTATGGGGGACTTTTCCCCTTAAGGTGTCCTCCTTTGGTTTCCAAGGATGCAGGGTACCGCACAAACTCCACAACCATTTAGGCTGGTATGTAACAAATGGAGAGAATGCTACTCATAGTGTAAAATCCTTTTAGTATTTATTTTTTATAAGGCATTTTACAGGTTAAAAACGATTCATAGTATGAGGGTAAAATAAAATAAAAAACTCCACAATATTATAAAAAAAATAGCCCCTTAATGTTAAGAGTAATGAAAGCTGCTGATTGCCTGGCATGCGTTCCACACTCTGGGCCAGAAGTGACTTATGGGAGAGTGAGCTTTTCATTTTCCTTCTGCGTTTTCCAAAAACTTGTGGAAAAAGATGACATTTTCAAAAGACTTAATATGCCTTTCAGAAAACACCTTGGAGTGTTTGCTTTCCAAAATAGGGTAATTTTGTTGGTGTTTCCATTGTCCTGCTGCTCCAGGGCCTCCAAAAATATGATAGGTAGTAATTAGGTGCATAATTTATGCCTAATTTAAAGCGTTTGTTACTAGTGTTGAGCAGAATATGCCATATTCGATTTCGCGATATATCTCGAATATATATTCGAATATTCGAGATATATTCGCTAAATTCGAATATTCGTGATATTTTATCGAAAGTAAATGATTGCGATTTTTCGCTATTGCGAATGCGAAAATAATTGCGATTTTTTGATAACTGCGGTAGGAGCACTCTGATTGGCTCAGAATATTCGTGATATTTTATCGAAATATCGCAACATGCGAATGCGATATTTATTGCGCAATTTCGAGAAATGCTGGAGGAGCGCTCTGATTGGCTCAGAATATTCGTGATATTTTATCGAAATATCGCAACATGCGAATGCGATATTTATTGCGCAATTTCGAGAAATGCTGGAGGAGCGCTCTGATTGGCTCAGAATATTCGTGATATTTTACAATACAAAATAATTGCGAATATTCGGCAAATGCGGAAGGAGCACTCTGATTGGCTCAGAATATTCTTGATATTTTACAATACAAAATAATTGCGAATATTCGGCAAATGCAGAAGGAGCACTCTGATTGGCTCAGAATATTCTTGATATTTTACAATACAAAATAATTGCGAATATTCGGCAAATGCGGAAGGAGCACTCTGATTGGCTCAGAATATTCTTGATATTTTACAATAGAAAATAAAAAGTGTTTTGCATTGGTGGTGATTCTTTACTCTATCCATCTGTCACAGCCGTTTGTCAATCAAACACCTTAAAGATTGAACACGTTCATGCTGCATGCTTTGGACTTTTTTTCACTTCACATATCAAAGACATTTTTATGAAAGATTATTTTTCTATTATTGGGACTATATTTCTTTATATATTTGTTTCACTGTGTATTTCACAAGTTATTTGCGCTTGCTTATTTTATAATTTGCCCACATGTCTTGTCACTAGACATATTTTTTATTCTTGTAGAGCGACTCCATTTTCTGTCTTGTATTAATTTATGTTGTATAACATTTTTGAGTTGCTGCTGTATTCTCCCCTTTTTTAAGGTATGCGCAATTTTTTCCTTCTTACAAAAAATAATAATATCAAACATACAAATATTCATAACATACACATACACAAAGCCCCCCCCTTTTGCATCAGAGACAATCAGAGTTCTCCTACCACAGTTATCGAAAATTCGCAATCATTTTCGCATTCGCAATAGCGAAAAATCGCAATTTTTTTTTTTTCAATTTGGCAACATAATAGGATCGCCTCAGCTTAGCTACTCGGCCCAGGGTCTCTAATCATACCAGCAATGCTTTTAGACGTCGATAGGATGTGATCTGTTTTAAAAATCAAATTGAAAAAATGCGAATATTCGGAATTGCGAATATTCACCGCGAAATTCGAAATATAGCGCGATTTCTCGAATATGCTATATTCGAGTCGAATATTCGCAATGCGAATATTCGTGAGCAACACTATTTGTTACCCCAATACTTCATATTCCTGATATGTGGCTGCTTTACCATGTACTTGTATGAGAAACTATACTGTTCTCCTTGTATTGCTCCCTTTGTATGAAATCCCTGGTGATGATCATGCCTGTCCCTCTGCTTTCCTATTAATAACTGAGTACACTAAGCAAGAAAGCACAACATGGTCAGTTCTCTAGCTATGCTCTCCTCCAATGTGCGCCCCTCTGCACAGCCATTTACTGGGAAGCTCAGCGTGCTGCTGCTTCTTCTCCCCCCAGCACTTATGCAGCTGAGAACAGAGGGAATAGGGGGAATATGAACACTTATAAAAAAGGGAAAAAAGGTATTGATGATCTATACAAAAATGTTTTGTCTTTCATTTCTATTTTAAATTGAATGTTCTTTTTTACAAGGTGATCGTTTACAATCACTTAAAGCTGCGAAAAAGTCTCACACCTGTGGTATCCCCATATTTTGGAGGCATAACATAAAGTGCTTTGGGGTGTAATTATAAGTATGTCCATGCTGTATGCAATAAATAACTTGTTAAAATTACAACTTTATGGGGAAAAAATATTTCATTTAATGTTATCATTTTCCAAACAATTGTGACAAAAAAATGCAACTTCAAAAATTCACCATGGCTCTTAATAATACATCAGACTGTCTACTCTTCAAAAATGGATAATTTAGGGGATATGTGTACTGTCTGTACTGTTTTTTGCATTTTGCATTGCATTTTACTCTTAAAAATTGATAATTTAGTGGATAGTTGTACTGTCTGTTCTGTTTTTGCATTTTACATTGCATTTTTAGTGTCTCAAGAAATAAGATAGACAATCATTACATCAAGGGTTATCAATTTTTAAATATATTTATCATGGTTTTTTGACTATAACTTCCAAACAAATCAAATAAATACTGATTTGGGTTATCTTTACAAAAGAAATGTAGCATAATACATTTTGGCCTAAATGTACAAAGTAGGGTTGTCCCGATACCACTTTTTAAGACCGAGTACAAGTACCGATACTTTTTTTCAAGAACTCGCCGATACCGAATACCGATACTTTTTTTTAATCTCATGTGACAGCGGCACATGTGTCAGTATTTTTATTTATTTTTTATCTTTAACAATTTGTTTTTAATTTTTTAAATTTTTTTTATTTATAATGCTTTCTTTTTTTAAGGGGAGGGTGGACCGTGTCAATGTGTTTTTTCTTTTATTTTTTTTATTTTCTACAAAAAATGTTTTTATTATTTTGTTTTTTTATTCTTTATTTTTTTTATTTATTTTTTCAGCCCTGTTGGGGTGGCTTTGGTGAGATATCAGTGGTCTTAACAGACCTCTGACATCTCCCCTTTGAGACAGGGAATGGGACTAGGGACATGTGTTCCGCTGTCCCTTTCTCAGCAGCATCAGCTGCGCTGAAAATTAAAGGAGAGAAGAAAGCGTCTTCTCTTCATTCATAAACTGAAACATTGTAATCACAGGTTACGATGTTTCAGTTATGTGAATGGACAGAGTCAGTGATCACTGACTCTGTCCATTCGGAGCAGAAAGGAGCTGGATTTACCGGCTCCTACCCCGCTCTCCATCCTGACAATTCCAGGAGGGGGAGCACGGAAGGGGAGAGAAACACGGTGGGATACACGGCAGGATACACGGAAGGGATACACTGCGGGATACACAGCGGGGATACACGGAGGGAGAGAGAAACACGGGGGACACGGAGAGAGAGAGAAACACTTGCACCGCCGACAGTACAAGTATCGGGTGAAGCATTGGGAGCATTTGCCCGAGTACAAATACTCGGGCAAATGCTTGGTATCGGTCCCAATACCGATACTAGTATCGGTATCTGGACAACCCTAGTACAAAGAAAGATTATATGCAAAACTTTAAAACGGAAACTAAGAAAAATGTGGGATTTATTTTTTCAAAATTTTCAGTATTCTTTCACTTTTATAGCAAAAAAAAATAAAAAAAACGGTGATTAAATACCAGCAAAAGAATCTCTATTTGTCTAAAAAAAATGTGACAGAACTGAAAGCTAAAAAAATACCTGGGCAGGAAGGGGGTAAAAGTGTCCTTTCTTGAGGTAGTTAATATATACATTTCAGAGTGAATGGGCCCTCAAGCAGTAAAAAACTAAACACACACAAATTATTTTTTCTTAGTTTTTTTATTGAATGTTGAAAAATTATATTATGTTAGTTTTCCCTTCATAAAGCTAGAGTAATTCATATAACAATGCAGCTTTACGTTTAGTTTGTGGGACAAGTTATTATTATTATTGTAAATGTGCTTACAGAGTGCACACAATTTATACACAGCTCATTAAAAAGAAAAGAAAGCACAATCAATGCATAAAACCGTGCTGTATTCCATATTACTGTAAAGCAGAAAATTAGAGAAATATATTAGTGTTTTAGAAAATAGCTTATTAATTGGGTATTTATAAAACAATAAATTGATGCTATCATGAGATTTAATTACTATTTTTTTTGTCAATGCTTTGTGTACTGTAGACAGTATAAAGCAAAAAATAGATAAGATGAATAACAGTGCGCAATTTGAGTAGAGTATGATAACAAATGTATTGTGGTGATAAAACAAATGGCAAGTAACATTGTGACAGTTAAAACCAGGCTCATCACATAGTAAAGGTTTCCTGAAGACACAGTCTCACAACAGCAGGGAACCTCAGACAAAGATAATAGTACTGGGTGGGTACTCCTGCAGGACCAAGAGAACACACTGGGGGGTACCAAACTAAGTGCAGCATAAATAGTATTGAAAAATACTTGTAAATTAGCAACTTACATGGAAAGAAGAAATGGCACTATTTGTATGTAATCTGTGAGTGGTCAGCTAATACATCTGGGATGTGGAGTCTCTTCCTACACCAGACATATCCCCATTTTATGTAGGGGTATGAGGATCTGATGAGTGGGGAACTGAGCGCACTAACATCACCCCACGTTGCTTGCACAAGATTTGATCTATCAATGGTTTCTGCACAAGTCACTTTGGATGTTTTTCACCTAGATTCGTCTTTTACATTATTTACATTATTTATTATAATAGTTTTACACATAAGACTTTTTTCCATAACATGACTATTTTTATTGATATATATATATATACACTTATTTACTCAACGATACCTACTCAAGCACCTTTGGATGCACATGTAGGGATCCAGCACATCCTACACACGGGAGTACACCAATTACATTTTTTTAGTTTGGTACACATCTTTTACTTTGCATATGAGATTTTCCCATTTGATGTTTTTATTTTGGTTTATATAATTACTCCTGTGGATGCATATACAGGGACCCACTAACATTTCCACACACGGATAGCTATTGTATCAAAAACTTGGTATGACATAGCTTAATAGGGTGACCTCATCAATTTATCATGTGCACATTACACTTTGGTTCAATTAGCACTCGCATTTTCACGTGGCTAGTGGTTAGTCATCATTGGAGGTCACTCTCCAGGTGACAGGCAGCACCACCCACCCTTGCATATATACTTTTATGTGCAGCTTTAAGTCATCACCCAAGCATGTTATTTAAATGATTTGCCCTGTAATCCACATTAAAAGATCCTCTCCCTACGGAATGATATTGTTATTTTATAAATGTATTATTTAGTTAGTTATTTATTTTGCATTCATATCTAGCTACCTGTGGCCTCTTTAATTAAAGTTGCAATCTGGCTTTGAAAAAAAAAAACAAGATTTGTCTCCCATAGGCTGCGTTTGGGTTTAGCTGATTTTATTCCTGGGTTCTTCGAACCTCCTGCAAACCAATTGCGTCCCTAGGGGGGGGGCAGAGGGTCAGCTCCTGCGGGGGATTCCCCCCCTCCCTCTGCTCGCTGACACTGCATAATGCAAGCACACAACCACAGCCGCCCGATCTGCTGCTTCTCCTGCATCCTCATTGGCACGGAGAAGAGCGAGTTCCAGGAAGGACTCCACGAGCACTGTGGGGGGGAAAGGGGGGCCCAAGCCTTCAACTCAGTTACTGAATAAACAGACTGATTTCTCCCGTCCTTAGGACAGGAGAACCAGCCTCTAAATTCCGAGAGTGGTGACTGCAAGCTGAGCCGAGTGTCAGTCTTTGACACTCTTTCACAGCCCAGCGAGTCCAGCCACCCCCTCACTCTCCTCACATACAAGCAGGGAGGAATACAGCTACTCCTCCTCCTTCCAGTCCCGCCCACACTATCCCGGCGTGCTGTATCTGAAGAGAGGGTATGTGTGGGTAATATGAAAATCAGCAGCATTCCTGGCTGTGTGTGAATGATGCCTGAGATTCTAGCCTGGACCTTGGGTGAGTGTGTGCACTGCAGACTGCAGTACACTGTAATCACTGAACTGCATTATCTCCATCCCTTCTCTCCACCATCTGTCTCCCTCCCCCTCTCATGTTCTTTCAAGACATTCACAATTTACTTTCACTTTCAGTTAGGTAGGTAATATACAGTGCAAATTTCTTTCCTGCATCCACAGATTGCAGGAAAGAAACCTGCATGATTCCCTCATCAACACAGACAGTGGTGACAGGGGAATACCTCTCCTGCCCAGCAATTGTATTCTCCCGACAAACAGTGATTATCACTAGTGGCTATACAGCAACCACTAGTGATAATCATAAGATAATCTGCTCATTAATGGTTCAACTCTTAGCCAGTTTCTGCTGAACCAGCTAAAATTTAAACTGTCTATGGCTGATCTTAGCTCTTAGGCAGCCCATACATTGATCACTTTTTTTCATTCAACTATTAGGTTGATGGGACACAGTGGCGATAAATGATGGCACAGTGGCTGCGTTTGATGGCATGGCACAGTGGCTGCATTTGATGGTACAGTGGTGACAATTGATGGCACAGTGGTGACAATTGATGGCACAGTGGCTGCATTTGATGGGCCCCATGGCTGCATTTGATGGGCACAGTGGCTGCATTTGATGGGCACAGTGGCTGCATTTGATGGGCACAGTGGTTGCAATTGATGGGGCACAGTAGCTGCGTTTGATGGGCACAGTGAGGCTGCAATTGTTTTTCTTTCCGTTTGTTTGCGCCCCCCAAAAATTTTAAGCACCAGCCACCACTGATTGGTTGTAGACAGTTGAGCTCCCTGCAGGTTGCTTAGCAGCAGTGCAGCCTTCTCTGACATGCTGATCGTGATGCAATCCAGGTGATGCTCCTAGTCAAATCCTAGTGTTAAATATCAGTGATTTTATTGACCAAAACCCACACTTTACAGACATAGAGCCCACATGGCTGCTGAACATACAGTTGATTATATATATGTGGTTGTACTCTTGATGCTAATAAATACTGTGTTTATTAGATCTGACTGGGAGAAACACCTGGATCACATCCCGATCAGCATGTCAACAGAGAAGGTTATACAGCATTACTGCTGCTAGGTGACCAGCTGGGGGCTCGGCTCTCCATAACCAATAGTGTCAGCCTTCCCCTGCATGCACCCATAATGTCACCAGCACTAGGTCCTAATAGACTGCTGCCGCTGCCAAGGAGACAGATGCCAGACCAGCGCTGTCAATAGCAGGGACAGGACAGCTGGGGAACCCCACAGTGGCAGAACACTAAGGCCCAGAGGCAAGACAACCTTTGCAACCCTGATAGTTCTCCCACTGCTTTGGACCCTTATATTTTCTTGTGCTGGTGACATATATGTCTTGTTTTCTGCCACCCTGGGGGTCCCCAGTATAGTAGGAAGGGAGCTCACTGCAGAACATATGAAAGGGCCCGTTGTGGGATCGTAGTAAAGGGCCCCAGGATATATATATATATATATATATATATATATATATATATATATATATATATATATATATAAATAATTGCATTTTATAGTTGGCCCCCCTACTTTTGTCCCTGTCCGCCCATGTGCCCCCCCCTAAATATGAAAGCTGGAGACGCCTCTGATGCAAACTGAACTTTGCCTGGTTTTCTCAGTCCCAGTAGGGTTTGAAATCCCCAGTGGTCAGTGACAGCAGAATCAAATCAGCTCACATGTTTCTGATACTACTAGAGAATAGCCCTATTATCCTTCAAAAATATGTCTGCACCAATGGAATTTCCTTTAAGCTGCAGAATTTGTGCAGGTAAAATTATTATATATGTTTAATACCTAAGCCTTTTTCTTTTTTAATTGTTGTTTTCACATATTTTCAATGTTAGATTTCTGAATCAATATCTAAAAATCTATATCTGTTATAGGATGAATTGATATAAATGTGTACTATCAGACAAAATCAATAACATGAGTTAACATTATAATACAAAAAGTAAATGTTACTGTAAAGTATCTATAGCACCTAACTTCCTCTGCCCACCTAAAGGCCAAAGGGTGGAGGTGTTAATCTCTTTGAACTGTGGTTAAGTGCTGGTTTTGTTTATTTAAGGAAGGAAACTGTCACTTCTACTTGTCTACAGTGAGCAAGCACAATGCCTGTGATGGATTTAGAACTGGTAAAATAGTAGCACATTAAGCATTACAAACTAGAGGGTTATCAATAGCTTATGACTGAGTGAGATAAAAGTAATCAGAACTACTTTGCAATCCTTGTTTGCCAAGAAACCTGACTACAAGGAGATTCTAGGCTAGCTAAATAGGAATGAAAAGAGAAATGTTAATCCTATTCTTGACCATCACCAGGTAATAGGTGGATTGACAACTTTCATGGTGTTATGTTCCTGCCTTGCAACAAATCCCTGATGCATTTTTATGGATTGATTGCATTCCAACTAGGTCATGAACTTTGCTCTCTTCTCGCAAGCATATTATGCGGCTTTGGGAATTTTATTAAAAACCTTAATAAACAATGTAAAAATAAGAGTAGCAGAGTAGCAAAAGACTAGCAAAAGAGTTATGTCAAGTTAAATGACTCACACTATGAATTTGATCTGCACATCTAAGCGTACATGGTATTAATAGGTTTAATATGATACAGTGTACTGTTTTTAGTGTATAGCTGCCATTTCCCTCATAATGTCTTTCCTATGAAACACACCTTGCCTCCACAAAAATGAGGGCCTTATCCTTATGCCTTGTACACATACATCCGTCAGGATAAACTCCGATGGATTTTTCAGACGGAATTCCGTTCAAGCTGTCTTGCATACACACTGTCACACCAAATTCCGACCATAAAGAACGCGGTGACGTACAACACTACGACGAGCTAAGAAAAATGAAGTGCTTCTGAGCATGCGTCGACTTGATTCTGAGCATGCGTGTTTTTTTCTCCGTCGGAGTTCCATACAGACAAACGGAATTTCCGATAGGATTGTTTTCCATCGGGGAAAAAAGAGAACATGTTCTCTTTCTAAGTCCGTCTGAATTTACGACAGAAAAAACTCTGATGGGGCACACACACGGTCGGAATATCTGATGAAAAAATTCCGTCTGACTTTTTTCATCTGAAATTCTGATCTTGTGTACAAGGCATTGGTCTAACTACAATGGCCTCAATAAACACCTTTCTGCATACAAGGAGATCCTGTTGTTTAGAATTAAAGGCAGGATAATTAACCAAGATAACCTTATGTATATGTGGCTTAAAAGAAATAACATCCAGTAAACTGGCTTAGTGAATTACCTGTATCATTTAATTTTACATCTTGGCAACTTTTGAAGCTATCCACACACCTTGCAATGTTTCTAGATTGTAAGCTCTAACGAGCAGGGCCCTCTGATCCCTCCTGTATTGATTGTATTGTGACTGTACTGTCTTCCCTGATGTAAAGCGCTGCGCAAACTGTTGGCGCTATATAAATCCTGTATAATAATAATATAATAATAATGTGTCTGTACAATCGCTTTTAGGCAACTTTGTAGAGCAAATACAAAAAAGAAATTACCGCGCTAAATGACCCTAAAATAAGCTGCAACTAAAAGTGATATACACACCAAATAGACAAGAAGAAAATGTAGTTGCGCTGAGGTGATTAACTAAAACAAGTGAAAAAAATAAAATAAATGAATATCAAATAGCAATGTCCACTGTGTGAATCCCGTGTTGAGTGAAATCCAAACATAAACCACAGAGGCTAATATAAATCCTGTTGATTAGTGAAGTTCAAACAAAAAATGCAATTGATTAATTCTGAAATTCAAATCGTAGCACTGATGTAGAGAAACCACCACCGACAGAGATCACCATAAGGATTGCAGGCTTACCAGATGGCAAGCATAACCAGCTTGTGGCTGTAAACCCCAGCCCGGGCCTTTACTTGGGGACTGCAGCATACACCGATAGACTATGGATCCTCAAGGCACAGACGTCATCAAGGATGTAAAATCCGGAAAAAATAATGGGCTCACAATAGTGAAGTACCGTAGTGATCAGTAATAAAATGTAATGAATTAAAAACACTTACAGGAGGGAAATCTCACAGAAGCATTGGATAAAAGATATAAAGCAGGCCGGCTTACACGAACGCCCGTCCACTTTGGACCGTCACGCCACACATCAGCACGTATCCTCTCCCGACGCGCGTTTCGTCACACAAATGACATCGTCTGGGGCACGGGCGACGTACTTACGCATCGCGTAATATACAATCTTGTAGAGACCAAGCCTCGATCTGAGTCGAGACCTCTGAATACCCACATATGGTGGCCTAAAATGATCAAAACAATCGTGATCATTAGGAAAATAGATTCTATCAGGATCCAAACCATGAGTTAGGTTGTTACTCCATTCACCCATGCATGGTAACCCGGACCGGGAACGGTCATCCTAAACAGAAATACAAAAATAGGTGAAATATTACTAATAAAAACAAACAAAAAAGGGGACTGATATCGCATATAGATAGGCGTAATGTGAGTATGTAGACACAATTACATGACTATATTAGAAATATAAGTAAGTACCCCTCATTAGAGGGGACTATAAGCTGATGTCCATCCGCTCATGTATGGTAACCCGGACATGAAAAAAGCTTTAATAGGCAAAGGCACAAAAAATTATAGAATTAATAACAGTAAAAAGGTGTATTATAAATATATGGACATTATTCCATGACCAACTGTGAAATATGCATAAGCACCCCTCATTAAAGGGGGGGACTCTATCTACTAATACATTGAAATAATCAGTAGATGCCAGTTAGGAATATATCTCCAAGGGCAAAATTAGTATGCAGGATACTGTAAACATCTGCCTAAAAATAACTTTAACCCTTAGACAATTGGTAAAAAACAGGGTAAAAAAGGGGGAAATAGCAATGATGCCCGACAATCACTGCCACAGGTTAAACCAAAAATGCTGCAAGGGGAGTAGAGGAAGAAGTATCTAGCCCAAAAGGATAGTACAAATACCCCCAAAGACTGAAAACCTCCCACCCCATCAGGAGGTCAACATATGGGAGCATTCTCCCTCGACTCAGATTAAGTTCACATAAACATCATGCACCCATCAAGAATTATCTATAAATGCATTAACATCAACGTCAATGTTAAGCCCAAAAGGGGTATAACATTTTATTTTGTGTATCCATGCCATTTTGAGTTTGCAAATGCTCCTCACCAATGAGCTACCCCGCCAATGTGGACTGTACTTATCAATCCCCAAAAAAATCGTTTTGGAAGAATCTTTATTGTGGGCCAAAAGATAGTGCTTGGAGACTGAATGCTTGGAGTAAGTAAACCACCCCCTTAGTAGAACAAGTTATGAAGGGTTCAATTATATGCTCTTGCAATGTCATTGTAGAGACAAACTTGTGTGTACGTCTATGTGTACACCCACTGAAGGAACATACCCGACAGTTCCTACACTGAAAGAATCCTGTAAAGGAATTAAGAAATGTGGTTTTAATAGGAGGGGGTTCCAAGACATTAGGGGCCAACCTATGTCTCAATGCCGACGCCCCTCTGTATATCACCTGAGGTGTGGCAGGCAAAACAGAACTGAGTAGAGGATCGTTTCTCAAAATATGCCAGTGTTTTTTGACAAGGTTTCTAATACTGTAATGTTGAGCCAAATAAGTGGTTATAAATGGAACCACAGGTGGCCCATCATTCCGTAATGGCCTACTTCTGAGAAGGTCAGCTCTAACCCTCAGTTTGACTTCCTCCAATGTGGACATAAGGGAGTTTAAATTATAACCCTTTTCGGTGAATCTCTGTGTCAGAATTGTTGCCTGATCCAAAAATTCATTATCACTAGAGCAATTGCACTTAATACGCAAATATTGGCTCTTTGGAACAGACTTCAACCAGGACTTGTGATGTCAACTGTCAATTGGTAAATATGAATTACGGTCTGTACTTTTAAAATGGGTAGAAGTGATAAATTGATTCTGGCAAATAGAGATCTTTAGATCTAAAAAGTTGATGCTAGACTGACTGGCTTCAAAACTTAAATGTATACCCCTGGAATTAGTACTGAGAGACTCCATAAAGGACTGAAGTTCCTCCAGTAAACCATCCCATAGGAGGAGGATGTCGTCGATGTACCTAGCCCACAACTTGAGTTGGGCTTTTCGGTCAACATAGACGTTTTTTAGACATCCTCCTCCCACATAGCCATAAAAAGGTTGGCCAGACTGGGGGCATATTTAGCCCCCATTGCGACCCCTCTGTCCTGGCGGTAAAACTGGTTTTGGAACCAGAAATAATTCCGAGAGGCAGCAAATTGCAGCAGCTCCAAAATGAAGCAAATCTGCTCATCAAATAGACCTGAGTCTCGTCTGAGATAGTACTCAACTTTCTACAGCTAAGGCTTCTGGCATTTTTATAGTGTCCAGTGTGCATTAGGCCTAACAATAAATAGAATTGTTATCCTGTCACATTGGTCCTTGTCTTATAAAAATAGTTTGGTTGTTGGTAAACCTAAATGAGATTGTAAAATCAATTGGTAGCATGTAGCTAGTTTTTATGCAATGTATTGATTTGCACATATTTTGCACATTACCTGCATTAACGAACACCTACAACAGTTCTTCTATTAATTTCAGTAAAATATTTATCTGACATAGATATTTTTTACATTCTGTACTAATGTTATAGCAGTAATAAACCCACAACTCTGGTTTTCCATTGCTGGCAAGAGGATATTTTGATATGAATAAAAAAGGTACGAAAGTTATAAATAAATAAATAAAGGTTTAAAAAACACAATTCATAAAACTGCCTAAACATTATAATAACTTGAGGCCAGTTAGTTGATTCAACAAAGCAGTTCAAGTAGTTTGTAAACAAAGTGGCAGCAAAAAAGGATTCTGGCACCAGGCTTAGGATGTCATCTACCTCTATGGAATTAAAGCCTCGTGCATTGTGCCAACATAGCCTGCCAAGATCTCATAACAAAAAAATGGGTTGTTTATGATTTAATCAGCAGATAGAGTGGAGACCTTAATATTTCCTGCTATTGTTTGTGATATATTCACAAATGCCATCATAAGTCGTAGGACTTAAAAGCTAATACTTACAACATCAGCTGAATGCAATTTCAATGTTAATACGAATACAATAGCTAACAGTATTTACATCTACAAAGAAAATATGTTCATTGGCTAAATATTAGTTTCCTCTGATGTTCTGAGCATCAAATATTTCAATTACATTTTTTCTCATATATTTTCTATATATTGTATTGTAGTGGGGTATTTATGTTAATATTAACTACAGTAGATTAGGACACTGATGTGTTACACATGTCCAGAAAAAATATACAGGGCATGTTTAGTATGTCCATTCCTTTGCCCTTACTTGCTCTGACAGAATATGTGAGGGTTTGTGGGGGGCTTATAGTAAATTGGAAGCCCATTTATAATATGGAGGGTCCCACATCTTTACCCCCAAGGCGAATGAGTTTAAGAGTAAATCAGTACTATTATATTAGAAAAGTAAATAAAGCCACCCACACAGTAAACACGACCTTTAGAGTGCTTCCACACTGAAAACACCGGCCGTTTGTGCTAAAGTGGCACTCATTTTAGCTGTTTAAGTGGTGCTTTTGCACAGCTTTTTGTCCGCTAACGGGCGATTTTAACCCCAAAAATAGAGATAAAAACGCCTATGTTGCAGCGCTTCTGAATCTCTTTTCAGGTGCATCGAAAGCGCTGCCCATTTATTGCAATGGGCAGGGGCAATTTGGGGGGCACTCCCAACCCACCCCAAAGATGCTGCTTGCAGGCCTTTTCCGAACATCCAGCAAGCGCACCGCCCAGGTGTGAAAACACTGATTGCAGAAAATGCCTGAAAACTGCCTCAGTGTAAAAGAGGTCTTAATGAAGAACTCTGGGCAAAGTTTTTATTTTCCAAAGCAGTGGGAACATTTCTAATGCCTGCACTGCAGGGGTTTACTGCTAGTTTGTCCAGAGGCGCAAGGAAAAGCTATACTTACCCATTCCTTAAATCCTCCAAAAATCCGCGCTCCCCCACATCTAGCTGTGGACTATTCCTGTCATCCTCAAATTTACAAGACTGTTAGCATGCGGGGGATGCAGGAGTGGCCTTGCGCCCAGAGGATCGGGGAATTAGGCAAGTATATCTCCCATTAGCAGTTAAAGCTAGCAGTTCACCCATGCAGGATGTGAACTATGCCTGGCCTTTTGGCCTCCCCCTTCATTCCTAAAAGCTGTTCTATGGCTATGAATAGAGGACACATGGATGAATGAAATGTCTGTCTACACTGTGAAGGAGTAAAAATAATAATTTTTGGGTACAATTCTACATAATTAAAAAGTAAATTTTGCTTTTGTCCTAAACTATGCCTTTTTTCTTTCTAACAGCAGATTTTACTAAAACAAACTATTTGTTTTTTCTTGCGGACAAACACCCAAACATTTACCTATGTTGGAAGCTGGACATCAAGTATAATAGTCATACTACTTTCGTTCATATACATGACAGCTTTCCACTATCAATGGTTGACAGTAGGCGGTCAGTGGTGCAGGCACCACCGAGTCCAACAAGAAGTGACTTAACAGGCTCCATGCAAAGGCTATATGCTGTGCACTGGTATAGTCAAGGTATCCATGAGAAACAAAATTGGAGGATGATGAATAAACAAATAAAACTTGCTTCCATATAAACCATGAAGTAATATTTATTGTGTGGCCATAAATAAAGCACACAGTCCAGATAAAAACATGATCATGTGTGAACGACACAGTCTATAATATAAAAGGTCAAATCCCAAGTCTTATCCAACCTCAAACACTAAATTGAGGGTCCAGCACTTGATCATCTGTTGGTGTTTCCCGGGGGAAAGGTACACATCAGTGTGGTGTGTGGTAAGGCTAGAGCCCACCAAGAAGCTGTCCGCTCACAGGATGGAGACAATAATACAGCAGGGCAAGAGAGATGAGCGGCCCGTGTCAGAGGAAGGGACCAGGGGGCTCTCTCTAATCAGATAACATGTTTTAAAGCTCCCAGCTTCTTTGTCAAATCTCTATTTCTCCAGTGAATTGCATGCAGCACAGGACTGGGTCAATAGGATGCATGTTACTATCACATATAAGTGCTAGTCCATTTTATGGTTGAGCTCCCTGGACCTATTTAACAGGCACCATGGCTCCCTAACAATTTAAGCAATTGTGCCAGGCTAGTTTAAAAAAGAAAACCAGCATGGTATTCTTTCCCCAATTCACATCAGACCCCATAATACCCCATTGCTGGACCTGTCATGCTGCATAAGATATACCTCAGGAACAGATGATATTATTATTATTTTTTTGAATCAGCAGGTGTCGACCATCATAATTGATGCGGATCTACAATTCTCGATGTTGTGATTAATGAATGTACATTGTGGGACTTTTTTTAAAGACTCCCACAACCACTGGGCCAGGGTTGAGGGGAAGAGACCCTCGTCCTCATCAACATGGATTTCCCCCAATGTTGATTGCACGGGGCCCAAAATATCATGGGGGGGTGAACACTTATTCCTCCCTCTTCAGGCCTGCCAGGCTGCATGCATAAGAACCTGGTAGGAATTAATTGGGAACCCCATGCCATTTTTTGTGGGGGTACCCAATTAACATCTATATCAGACCCCCAGCAAGGATTAGGGTCTGGTATAGATGAATGGAATTCCTAGCTGTTGTTTACAAACAGAACAAAGTGGGCAGGAGTGTTTGGCCACCTTTATACACCTAAAATTAACTAGTCACGCTTTCAGTGCCATTAATTGTTAACCGTACCCCAAATGCAGAAGCAAACACACATTTTGCCTTAAACAAGTGACAAAACGCAGCAAAACGCACAGTAAAATACTTACGAACTGCAACACAGCAAAGTGTCCTATGAGCTACTTTGTCACATGAAATCTATGGGCTCTGCGTTATGCGTAAGGTGGGAAAAACGTGCCAAAAATGTGCGCTCCCACTAAGCTAGCTGTGAATAGGGCCTGAATGTGAAATTGGTTGTTTATACAAGAACAATGAGACTCCATTCACATTTTTGAATGCATGGCAATTGCTTAGAAAATGAAAGGTGACGTGCATTTCAGAAACATGCTGCAAATGCACATTGTACACATTGATCCACTTAAAGTGGTTCTAAAGGCAAATTATTTTTACCTTGATTCATTCTCTGCATTAAGACAAAAAATCCAATGTCTGTGCCTACCCACCCCTCCCGAAACACTTTCCTTTTACCACTCTCGATCTAGCGCTGTCCCTGCCAGCAGACCTGCTCTCCTCCCTTCCTGCATTCACAGGCTTTATAGAGAACAGTCAGAGCCATTGGCTCCTGCTGTCAAGCAAATTTTGTGGGAAGGGAGCAGGGGGCAGGGCCAAGTGTCTATGGACATAGGTCAGGAGTACGCCTGCAAGAGTGCCCCCAGAAGAGGAGGCTCGGGGGTCCCTCTGTGCAGAACCATTAAACAAAGCAGGTAAGTATAACATGTTTGTTATTTTCATTTAAAAATGTAGCCTTATAATCACTTTAAAAGGGGGCCCCTTCCTATCCAGGGCTAATTGATAAGGTCTCCAACTAATAGCTGTCTGACCCTCCTATACTCAGCTTTGCAGTCCTCCCCTATCATTCCAGGAGGCTTTAGTCAAGAAGTGAGGGAATATGTTCTTAATGAGATTCTGACAGCATTCAAAACCTGACATGGGTTCTAAGCCTTCCCTACACTCAGTAAAATAAAAAATAAAAAAACTTTTAGCTATAATCCTACATAATTACCAGACATTTTAGTGAATTATGCTTTTGTCCTAAACATAGCCATTATTTTTTATCAAGCATTAAAGCAGATTTTCTCTAAAAATAACTATCAACTTTTTGTTATTTCTCCACCCCACCCCCACAAAATCAGTAGCTCTACACTTTAAAATTAGCAACAAATAGTAAAAGGACCTGCTGTAGATTTTGTCTTCTGGTCCATTTGCCTAGGAACTCTGTTGCTCCCTTGGAGAATTTCCAAGTACCCAGGCTTTTTGGCATGGGTACCATGTGACTTCCTCCCATGATGTGCAGTGCTCGGACCTGAGTGGGCAACTACCAAACCTGAACACTGTCATCTGAGGAGGAGATCCAAAGCATCAGGCCTGTGTATGCTCTGAAACAAAGAGTGGCAAAAGGACAGGGTCCTTTTAGTTAAATTAGATTGAAAAAAAATAATAATGGCCTTAGTAAATACTTTCATCTTTGGGAACCATGCAAAATATATACTGGGCCCATTATATGAAAATTACAATGTATCATAATGATATTTACTAAATATACTGAATGGAAAAATCTTAACAATATTAAAGAGGGACTGCAGTCTCCTCACATAATTTGTAATAAAAAACATCTTTGCCATTATAAAGCTTCCCTCCAACCCCTTTGCATATTATTTTATATATACTGTGATTCTGTACTTGCCAAATATGCTGCCAAAATCTCCCTCCACTAAGTCTGGCTGCAGCCATTTTATGTGTGGGCAGCTGAAGCTGCTGCCTGTTCACTTCCTGGATTTACACAGACACACAGAGGCACACCTCCAACTCTGCAGCTCTCGTTGGCCCTCTTATGACTCACCCCCCTCCCTTGCTGGCAAACTCTCGTGAGAGAGAGAGCTGTGCATGCTGTCATAAGCCTAGACTTTTTTTCCGGACAAGAAACATGAAGTGGGCTGTATAAGCTATTTACTGGCAGAAAAAAAAAATTACTATCCAAAGTTAAAACAACAAGGGAAGAAGATTTAATAGATGGAAAGAGGAAAAAAATGACTGAAGTTCCACTTTAAGTATTTGTAGTAGCCTTAAACAGTTTATATACATCAAATATGCAACAGATGGAATGCAATCAGTCTGGATGACATTTTTGTAATTTGTTCTTTAACATATACAATTTAAGATGACTGGCATGATATTTTTTTTATATTTGACACTGCAAGACATGAGGATTAAAGGAGTTAAAAAAAAAAGCATTTGGAAATTTGCTTTACTATGCAGTGCTTTAAATGTTAACAGATTTAGTGTTAGTTGCTATACGCTTTCTGTCTAACCAGTTTTTTTTGCTCATATCTATACAAGTGTTGAAAACTATGATCCTATAGTTCAAAGAAAGTGTATATGTTCCCTTTGCAGATACCAGGACAGTGTATAATCAAGCATTTAAGCATACCTTTGTTTTTACAGCGCATCAAAAATAGTATGAAAAATGAAAGCCTTTTTAGTGTTATTTTAACTGGTGCTCTACAATTTAAAGTAATCCTGTCATATGAGAAATATGAAGGCTGTCAGCGCTGACCTTCAGAAAATGCAAACTGTTTGGCTATCATACTAATGCCTTAACTTTAATACTTTCAGAATCAATGACCTAGAACAAGGGCCCATTCAAGTGTCCATTTTGGTGTGTTAACACATGCACATTAATGCATGTAATGTCATGTGATAATGTGAGCTGCATTAAGGTAGCCCATTCAAATGAATAGACTGCCTTTACACAACGCATGTTAATGAGTAAATATGTTAAAATATAGTAATATTTACTGTATAATAATGTGAACTTCCAGATGCTTTAAAAAAATCAAAATGTCTTTTCATTCCACAGAGACTTTATTAAACAAACACAGAAAAGGTTTTCCACAGCAGACATAACGACAAGAAAAGAAACGTTTGGAAGTACATTTCATCAGCAAATGTTATAAGTAGGAGAATATATTCAGTACCGTATGTGTGAAGCATATAAAGACACATTTATCAGGTATGTGGGATGTGTTCCTCAGAACCAAAATGTGGCTATTCATATTTATATTTCCATTCAAATTGTTCACTGCTTTAAATATACAAACTATGGGCCGGGTTCAGGTAGATCGGCGCATCTTTCTGCCGGGGTAGCGCATCTCATATGCGCTACGCCGACGTAACACAGAGAGGTAAGCAGAGTATTCACAAAGCACTTGCTCCCTACGTTGCGCCAGCGTAACGTAAATTATGCAGCGTAAGCCCGCCTAATTCAAAGTAGGTGGATGGTGGGCGTGATCCATTTAAATTAACCGTGACCCCATGCAAATGATGGGCCGAACGAATGGCGCATGCGCCGTCCCGTGGACGCTCCCAGTGCGCATGCCCAAAATCACGTCGAAACGAACACCTAGGATACATTGAATCACTGAACGTAACCTACGCCCAGCTCTATTCACGTAGTACTACGTAAACGATGTAAAATACGACAGCTGTTCCATCGTCCATACCTTTGCATGGGATGCGCCTCCTATAGGTGGAATAACTTTATGCCGGCCGTATGCCTTACATAAATGGCGTATATTACTGAGACGGGCGCAAGTAAGTTCGCAAATCGGCGTATCTCAGTAATTTGCATATTCGATGCATAAATCAATGGGAGCGCCCCTTGCGGATATGCACCCAAGATACGACGGTGCAGGAAACTTACGTTGGTCGGATGAAACCTAATTTCAGGCGTATCTAGTTCTATGGGTACAGTGCAGAGATACGACGGCGCACATTTACACTTACGCGGCGTATCTGTAGATACGTCGGCGTAAGTGTTTCAAGAATCCGGGCCATAGTCTCTTGAATCACCCAACAGGTAAGTGTGTTCAATAAGTTCAAATTCCCAGACTCTTACTGGATTCCTCAACCCATACATGATTAAATGCATCCAGTAAAGCCTTAAAGGGGTTGTAAAGGTTCGTCTTTTATTTTCTAAATTGGTTCCTTTAAGCTAGTGCATTGTTGGTTCACTTACCTTTTCCTTCGATTTCCCTTCTAAATGTTTTTTTTTGGTTTAAATTTCTCACTTCCTGTTTCTCCTCAGTAAGCTTTCCACCATTATCCGAGCGGTGGAAAGTCATTTAGAACAGCTTACTGAACACCTTACTGAGGAGGAACAGGAAGTGAGAAATTCAGACAAAGAAAAAAAAGAAAGAAAACATTTAGACGGGAAATGGAAGGAAAAGGTAAGTGAACCAACAATGCACTAGCTTAAAGTAAACTATTTAGAAAATAAAAAACGAACCTTTACAACCCCTTTAACACTCCAACGTCTCAGTGTCTTCCTTACTTCTTTTTCTTATCTCTATAGGAAGTATAGCAAAATAATGGACTTTGTAGGCACTACAGTACAACACTTTTCTTTATAAAATATATTGTATTACAATATTTTGCTAAAATGTTTAAAATACATTTAAAATCATACAATGAACTTGCTACCCAAATTGAGCTAATATCACCAACCGAAACGCCATGAAAAAACATGTCCTAGTCCATAGTGTAAGCACCGATAGGGTATGGCTGTCAGTATCCAGGCGGCTTGGTGTAGGTTGATGTAGCTTATTCAAGCTCCACATGTTTCACGCAACTGCGCTTCATCAGGAGCTTACGCAAGAGTTCTGGATGAATAAAACAATATAATGAATATCTATAATATCTATTAAAAATATATAATCAGCAGTGTCACAACTAGCATCGGTCAACGTCTCTCTAGCCGGTACATAGGCCCAAGCAAACATCGGTGCAGGAGGGACAGCATGTGGATATGGGGACGTGTGTAATAGTAGCAACCGCCACCAGAGTGCAGTGTAGAATGCAGACCAGTTGTAAATCGGTAGTACACAATATAATCGAAAAGGGTATCTAAATTTTGTATCCACTAACAGAGATAACACCACTCAAAGTGTACCAAAGTATAGGTGGGATAGAGAGTGTGTATGAAGGCTTAAAATGTATAGTAGCAAACTGTAGAACTGTATTATAGGGATAAAAGCCAACTGGAGGAGTAGTAGATACAGAGACAAGCATCAAAATTATCAGATGTCTATATATTATATAAGATAGAGGTAGTCATTAGGAAAATACAGATTAGAGGCCTAAATCACTCACCCAAAGAAAGATACAGGTTATAGTGGCGGAATATTAGCTCAGCCCTAGTAAAGAGCATGGGCTCATTTGGGGATTGTAGAGGCGCAGATTGAATATATATTATTCCTGAGATACAAATAACCCAAATAGGGCCCTTCCTAAATCTTATAGACCATGTAAAAAATGGGGTTGGGACTTTATATGAGGTATGTGGTTTGGGTCACCACAGGCCTCCATCCCTGTAAGGATAAAATATGGACGGTTGGGACTTTAAATGAGATGCGATTAGCAATATGCGATTAAGTATAAATATATATATATAATGGCAAATGTAAAAATTCTTACCATAAAGACCAGGCTCAAAAATACCAAACCAAAGAAGCACAAAACCAAATTAGTCTGTCTAACTGTATGTAATTAAAACAGAGGTTCAGTTGCAGTCATTTGCAAATGTCTGGGAAGCTGCAGGCCACGTCACGGCACTCTGTGTAACTGCAGTCCTAACTGTGATTTTTAAGGCCTCCAAAGGAGGAACCCAGGTGTGCTAATTAATAGACAGGGAGCAGAAAGCAACATAGAACCGCCCCTATCTATGGTTGGTCTGGCAAATGAGAGCACTGAAAAAACAAAATACAAAAAACAGGGGTGAAACCAAAAACATGCCTACCAAACCAAAATACCACCAAACTGGGTGCGGACCACATCAAACTGGGTCGGCTAGTCAAAAAACGACAATGCATGAATTAACTTGTTGGTGGTAGATCTGTGGAGGCAATGTGTGACGCTCCTGGAATCGCATCTCCATCCCTGGTTAATGTAAAAAATGGGGTTGGGACTTTATATGAGGTATGTGGTTTGGGTCACCACAGGCCTCCATCCCTGTAAGGATAAAATATGGACGGTTGGGACTTTAAATGAGATGCGATTAGCAATATGCGATTAAGTATAAATATATATATATAATGGCAAATGTAAAAATTCTTACCATAAAGACCAGGCTCAAAAATACCAAACCAAAGAAGCACAAAACCAAATTAGTCTGTCTAACTGTATGTAATTAAAACAGAGGTTCAGTTGCAGTCATTTGCAAATGTCTGGGAAGCTGCAGGCCACGTCACGGCACTCTGTGTAACTGCAGTCCTAACTGTGATTTTTAAGGCCTCCAAAGGAGGAACCCAGGTGTGCTAATTAATAGACAGGGAGCAGAAAGCAACATAGAACCGCCCCTATCTATGGTTGGTCTGGCAAATGAGAGCACTGAAAAAACAAAATACAAAAAACAGGGGTGAAACCAAAAACATGCCTACCAAACCAAAATACCACCAAACTGGGTGCGGACCACATCAAACTGGGTCGGCTAGTCAAAAAACGACAATGCATGAATTAACTTGTTGGTGGTAGATCTGTGGAGGCAATGTGTGACACTCCTGGAATCGCATCTCCATCCCTGGTTAATGTAAAAAATGGGGTTGGGACTTTATATGAGGTATGTGGTTTGGGTCACCACAGGCCTCCATCCCTGTAAGGATAAAATATGGACGGTTGGGACTTTAAATGAGATGCGATTAGCAATATGCGATTAAGTATAAATATATATATATAATGGCAAATGTAAAAATTCTTACCATAAAGACCAGGCTCAAAAATACCAAACCAAAGAAGCACAAAACCAAATTAGTCTGTCTAACTGTATGTAATTAAAACAGAGGTTCAGTTGCAGTCATTTGCAAATGTCTGGGAAGCTGCAGGCCACGTCACGGCACTCTGTGTAACTGCAGTCCTAACTGTGATTTTTAAGGCCTCCAAAGGAGGAACCCAGGTGTGCTAATTAATAGACAGGGAGCAGAAAGCAACATAGAACCGCCCCTATCTATGGTTGGTCTGGCAAATGAGAGCACTGAAAAAACAAAATACAAAAAACAGGGGTGAAACCAAAAACATGCCTACCAAACCAAAATACCACCAAACTGGGTGCGGACCACATCAAACTGGGTCGGCTAGTCAAAAAACGACAATGCATGAATTAACTTGTTGGTGGTAGATCTGTGGAGGCAATGTGTGACACTCCTGGAATCGCATCTCCATCCCTGGTTAATGTAAAAAATGGGGTTGGGACTTTATATGAGGTATGTGGTTTGGGTCACCACAGGCCTCCATCCCTGTAAGGATAAAATATGGACGGTTGGGACTTTAAATGAGATGCGATTAGCAATATGCGATTAAGTATAAATATATATATATAATGGCAAATGTAAAAATTCTTACCATAAAGACCAGGCTCAAAAATACCAAACCAAAGAAGCACAAAACCAAATTAGTCTGTCTAACTGTATGTAATTAAAACAGAGGTTCAGTTGCAGTCATTTGCAAATGTCTGGGAAGCTGCAGGCCACGTCACGGCACTCTGTGTAACTGCAGTCCTAACTGTGATTTTTAAGGCCTCCAAAGGAGGAACCCAGGTGTGCTAATTAATAGACAGGGAGCAGAAAGCAACATAGAACCGCCCCTATCTATGGTTGGTCTGGCAAATGAGAGCACTGAAAAAACAAAATACAAAAAACAGGGGTGAAACCAAAAACATGCCTACCAAACCAAAATACCACCAAACTGGGTGCGACCACATCAAACTGGGTCGGCTAGTCAAAAAACGACAATGCATGAATTAACTTGTTGGTGGTAGATCTGTGGAGGCAATGTGTGACACTCCTGGAATCGCATCTCCATCCCTGGTTAATGTAAAAAATGGGGTTGGGACTTTATATGAGGTATGTGGTTTGGGTCACCACAGGCCTCCATCCCTGTAAGGATAAAATATGGACGGTTGGGACTTTAAATGAGATGCGATTAGCAATATGCGATTAAGTATAAATATATATATATATAATGGCAAATGTAAAAATTCTTACCATAAAGACCAGGCTCAAAAATACCAAACCAAAGAAGCACAAAACCAAATTATTTTTGAGCCTGGTCTTTATGGTAAGAATTTTTACATTTGCCATTATATATATATATTTATACTTAATCGCATATTGCTAATCGCATCTCATTTAAAGTCCGAACCGTCCATATTTTAAATCTTATAGACCAAGTCTTCAGTGGGTATCTTTTTCTTATGTCCTCGCGTGTGCCCCTAAAAAAAGGAAAAATAATATATTGTAATGCCTTCTATGATAATACTTTTACTGTGCTCACATGTGTGCATGACAACATGTGTGTGAAATCACCAGTGACTCATGACTTCTCTTTCCCTTTTACCAATATTCTTACCAAACTGCACACTTTATAGCATATACTACTCCAAATAATATCTTCTTTCAGTAAACCATAATCAATTGCTGGATCCCGTTCTTATCAATATCTCCCAAAAAAGAAAAATTAAATAGTGAAGTATATCCATATAAAAAATATAGGGCCAAATCCACAGCCAGCGGCGCAAAATAAGTTTATTCTAACTTATGTCATTTAAGTTACGGCGCCCTAAGTTGGTGTCGTAATTGCCGTATCCACAGCGCATTTGCGCCCAAAAGTGCGCCTGCCGTAACGTAAATTCGGAGGCGTAAGGCGGGGTTATGGCAAGTGGGAAGGAAGTGGGCGTGCTTCATTGTAATGAGCCGTGACCCCATGCAAATGAAGGTCCGGCCGTACTGCGCATGCGCGCACGAATCTGCTGCTCACTGCGCATGTGCAGAACTTTGCTTGGCGCAATCAGTGAGATAGGTAAAAGGCCAAGTGTACTTAGTTTGAGGATCGCACTGTGCTTAACTAGCTCCAGTCAAACACACTTCATTTGCAAAAGTATTTCCCTGTGTTCCCTTCCATGAGCAATTTGCTTCTGCTCTTAGTTTGTCAGTGTTTGTTGGTAAGTTGTGTTTGATAGAGAAGTGTTGGAGGAGTAGTAGATAGTAGTTGTTGTTTGTTTGTGATAAGTGTAATTTTTGTTTGATTGTTTCTGCTAATTTTTTTGTTTGTTTTTTTTCTGCTTGGATTTTGTGTTTGGTTTTTGTGTGTTTGTATTTGACTTTGTAGTAGCTGTCTGCGTCTGTGTGTATTTTTGTGTATTTGTTTGGTGTGTATTTTTGTGTGTTTGTATTTGACTTTGTAGTAGCTGTCTGCTTGTGTGTGTATTTTTGTGTGTTTGTCCTGTTTGGCTTCTTGTTGCTGGGTGGTGTCTGTGATGGCCCCCAAACGCAGGAAGCTGAATTTTTCACATGTTGAAAAGCAAATCCTAGCCAGGTATGTCATACAATATGGAAGATATCTACATGGGCCTGATAGCCGGAACACCTCCCCGGCCCAAAGGAAGAGGATCTATGCCAAAATAACAGATCACATAAATGTGGCGGGGGGAGGGGAGACGAGAACCCCCGCTGGCATTAAGAAAAAGATCAATGATCTGAGGAGCGTGGTCCGCAATAAGGTGGCCAAGCTCACTGCGCATAGGAGGGGCACTGGAGGAGGGGGACCATGCCCCATCCGGCTGACTGAGGAGGAATGGGCAGTGGCCCGGTGTTTCGAGCCAGAGCAGGTGGTGGGCCTGCCTGGTTATCAGTCTGATGTTCCTGTGAGGCCAGGTAAGGTTTTTTTTTTTTTTTATTTGGTGATTAGCATGTGTGGGTGGGGGAAGGGAACATGTGCCAAGTGTGTGGATCCTCAAACCTGTGATTGTTTGGTGTCTTCCACAGATGACCAGGAGATTGCTGGGCCATCAGGCCAGGCTGCTGCACCACCCCAAAGACAGGAGGCTGCTGAGGAGTCCCCAGGGGAGGGGAGTGGCCAAACCTCCCCTCATGAGGAGGCTGAGGGGGAGGAGGATGAGGGGGAGGAGGATGAGGGGGAGGAGGATGAGGGGGAGGAGGAAGAAGATCTCCAGATTGGCCGGGAAATCATTATTGCCACAGATCTGATGACCTTTGACGATACCCTTGAGGCTAGCCTTGAGGCTCCCCTTGAGGCTACCCCAGAGGCTCCCCTTGAGGCTACCCCAGAGGCTACCCCAGAGGATCCCCCAGAGGCTGGCACCAGTCAGGCCACCATCAGGGGTAGCCCCTCCCACTCCTCCCACAACATGCCGCAACCCACAAGGGTCACTCTATCCCCTCCTACCTGGCCACAAGCCTCAGGGGCAGGCAGGATGGCGACCCAGGACACCAGGGTGGGGTCTGAGCATATGCCGGCCAGTCTGCTGAGGGACAATGCCAAGCAGACCCGCAGTCTGGGTGACATCAAAAAAACTATGGCCAAGATGGAGCACAGCCTGGATGTAATGAGGGAGTCACTCAGTGATGTGGCCACCAATTCATTGGGTGTCATCACCTGTTTGTGGTCCCTGCATACCGCCACAACAGGCGTGGGCCAGGAGGTGACTGCCCTCACCCGGGCTGTGCAGGACAACACCCGGGCTGTGCAGGAGAACACACGGGCTGGCCAGGCCAATACGGCTGCCATCACTGCCTGCCTGACCAGGATAGCAGTGGCCTTGGAGGGCAGGCCAGCCGGAGGTCAGACACCAGGGGAGGCTCCTCCCTCCCCTGCTCCCCCCCCTATGAAGATACTCCCTCCCCTGCTCCCCCCCAATGAAGATACTCCCTCCCCTGCTCCCCCCCCCCAATGAAGATACTCCCTCCCCTGCTCCCCCCCCCGTGAAGATCCTCCAGGTGCCCGTGGCCGTGCCCGTGGCCGTGCCCGTGCCCGTGCCCCTGCCCGTGGGCAGCCTAGACGGAGCACTCGCCGCCGGACTTAAATACCAGGGGTACTTTTTTTTTTTTTTTTTTGCTTTAAAAATTTTGGTTATTATACTGTACTTATGATTTGGTTTATGTGTGTGAATGATGTGTGAATGTGGGGGGGTGGCATTCCTGACAAAATAAGGGTGTCACCCTCAGTTTTGGTGGAGAAGGGATCCCCAGGACCAGGGAGAAGTCATCCTAGGTTCCTGAATGGTGTATGAATGCACAGTGACATAATTGGAGCCGTGGCGGGGCGTTACTGCTCCCAAGTACCAAAGGGGGGGGGGGGTACTTGGATCTAATCCAATTCGATGTGCATGTGATGTGTTTGTGCTAGGGACCACAGTGGTGTGCATTCATGCATTCTCATTGTGACATAAATCATGTGCGTTTCCAGAGACAAAAACATTCTCAATGTGTCATTAAACATGTGCGTTTACTGTGCAAAGCAACATTCTCATTGTCACATAATTCATGTGCGTTTGCAGTGAAAACAAATAATAACATTGTCACATAATTCATGTGCGTTTGCATTGAAAAGAAATAATAACATTGTGACATGATTTCTGGCCATTTACTGAGAAAAGATGCCTTCTGCCAGGCGTCTCCTGGCTACTGTGCCCTCAGTAGACCGGGTAGAGTGGGCTAGGGGGGGATTGCCTGGGTGGGGGGTCAGGTCAGCACGTAAGTTAATCTCCAGTCCCCTTCTCGTTGCAAAGTTATGAAGAATGCAACAAGCCCCTATTATTTGGCACACAAAGTCTGGGGAATACAGCAGTGTACCCCCAGTCTTGTCCAGGCATCTGAAGCGGGACTTCAGCAGGCCAAAAGTACGCTCCACTACTGCCCGGGTGCGAATATGAGCCTCGTTGTAGCGTTGCTCTCCTGGGGTTTGGGGGTTCCTGAATGGGGTCATCATGTGAGGGCCCAGGGCATATCCAGAGTCACCTGGAAGGCAAAAGACAGGAGGATATTAGTCATGCATGTGCCCCATGTGATGTCTGCATCATGGGGGGGGACAGTCATACCTGACACACATGTCACTCACCAACCAGCAAGCTGTCTCCATGCACGTTCTGCTCCAATTCACGTGCTATGTTGGTCTGCCTAAAGATGTAGCTGTCATGGCACGAACCTGGAAATTTGGCACACACATGCCAGATGAGGCCATGGGCATCCACGATTACCTGGACATTGATGGAATGCCAGTTTTTGCGATTCCTGAACAGGTGCTCTGTATCATGGGGGGGCTGTAGTGCCACATGGGTACAATCAATGGCCCCGATGGTCCGTGGGAATCGTGCAATCTGATAGAAATCAGCCATGCTCTTCATTCGCTGGTCCTCCTGGGTGGGCTTTTCAAATTGACTGCCCATGCGTCTCAGTATTGCAGGGACAACCTGGTGCACACACCTGCTCATCGAGGACTGTACCATCCAAGCCAGACCTCCACATGTTCTCTGAAAAGACCCAGTGGCCAGAAAATGCAGGGTGGCCATAACTTTAATGTGAGCTGGCAGGGCATGGGATCGTTGGGTTGGGGTGTTCAGATCATCCTGCAGGATCCTGGTTAAGTCCAGGATGGCTTCCTGGTTAAATCTGAAGTTGCCAATGACCTCAGACGCAGTCATGCCAAAGAGATCTTGGCGTGGGCGGTAGATCCTCTCCTGTGCCCTCCTCCTCCTCCTCTGTGCCCTCCTCCTTCTCTGCGCCTGTAAAGTGGCGAGTGCCGTTATAATCATTGATGGCCCAGGCATTTTGGCAGTCACAATGAAGTCAAGCAAAGAAGTGTTGGCAGCTCTTCCTAAATGGTGTTGCTTCAGCAGACCTTTACAGGGCTGGTGTAAAATTAGGGCTGCTTTTATAAAGTCTAATTTTGCTCCAGAAAACTAACAGGTGCGCACAGGGCGTTATCTACGGCGCACAGGGCGTAATCTACGGCGCACACACTTAATTTTGAGGATCGCCCTATCTCCCTCATTTGCATCTTTGCCTATCAAATAAAGCGGCGTGACTAGCGTAATTTGCGTCAGAGGATGCGCCAGAGTAATTATTTTAAGTAGGACGGAAAAACCGGATTTTTCGTTTTGAGGATCGGGCGCAAAGATACGCGCGGAGTAAAATTAGAAATCTCGAGTTAAGTCGGCGCATCTGCTTTGTGGATTTGCCCCACATTTCCTTTAAATTGTACTGACATTATATTGTGCTCCCATACATGCAAAATAAATGTGATCATATTTCTCCACACCAATGTGTACCTTCCTCCATGCACCAAGTACCTTACCCAAACAACCCCTATGACACAGGGTTGGGTGGCCTTGCTTATCAAATTTTTTCTGGCCTCCAAGATACTCAGTCCCCACATAAACAGGTTAAAATCAGGGCATGCAAAGGAAAAGAGACTAATAGGGTATAAAATCCCACTACAAGCACATGTATTATACTAAAAATGCTCACATTGGCAGGTCAATATAGTTCTAATATTCAGGATGATGGAATGGGCACTTCCAGTTTTGACGTAAGCACTGATGTCACTTGTTTCATCAAGATGACTTTGTCAAAGGATCTCAAAACCAGCCCTTAATTTATCCACTGCTATATGTGCTCATATTTGGATACTCTCAAAACTATAAAGTTAGGACTGTGGTATACAGAGGAGCCTTTAAGTAAGCACTTTGGCTTATACAGTATATATCTGCAAATGTGTGCAAACTAATCCCCCTGTTTTTAATTTGAATTGTTAGACTGGGCCATTTTTTTATTATTTTATTTGCTGGTGGCTGGGTAGCTGGTAAGTGTGCTGGGAAATTTTTGTTTGTTTGTGATGTGCGTTGCCTTTTTACGTGCACCTTACTGCAAAGTCTAGTTATACTCTGGATTGGGGAAGTTGCCCCTTGTTTGTACGATTGGTTGAATTTGATTCGGAGGATGTACTGGATGTCTTCAGCTACCATTGTGCTCTTACTGCGCACCCCGTGTGTCCCTGTTTCTTTAAGGAGAGATGGGATCCATCCAGGCAAACCTGCCCTTAATCTATCCACTGCTATATGGGCTCCAATTTGGAGACTCTCAAAACTATAGTCAGGGCAGTTGTATACATATGAGCCTTGACAGAGCCATGGTGGCTTCCACATACATTTATTTGAAAATGTGTGCAAACGAAACCCCCTGATTTTATTGTGAATTGTTGGAAGGGACAATTTCATATTTTTTGCAGGCTTGATGGTAAGTGTACTTTTTTTTTTGTTTGTTTTTTTTTTGTTTGTTTTTTAGAATTTTTGATTACACTATATTTTTGTTTCCTTTTTGCAAGATTCAGTTAATAGGGAGTATGTACATGGAGGGACTTACAGTCCAGCTAAAGGGGCTACAGCCAGAAGTGTTTAAAATCAGGAAAATTAGTTGTGGAAAACAGAACTAGGAACAAGAGGAAAAGAGGAGAAAAAATGGGGGGTGAGGGGGACAGGGAGGGGTAAGGGGCTGGGAGTATTTACCTATGGGGTTTAGGGGTGTTTCCATAAGTCAGGCATTTTTTTGTGGTTGTTTGGAAGTGAAGCCAGCAAGACCAGATATTTGGAAATTTCAAGGGATTGTCATGTGATATACAGTACACATTAGCTTTTCTATCTCTTCTATTTTGTGAAGTCTGGAAAATCATTCCTGGATGGTCGTGGCTTAGGTTAAGTCCCAATGCACTGAGACATGGAGCTTGGCTGCATTCAACATATGCATCACCAAAATGTCTTTTTATCCATGTCCTTCAATGTTAAATAAAGAATTGCATGCCAATCATCTTTGAGTGTATATGTTAGAGAACAAATTACATATTTAAATGGCCTGCTGATGCACCACAACAGGTCTAAAAACAAACATTTACCATTTTTGTTAATGCACTGAACCACAATGCACAGTCATTTTTGATGTCTTGGGGTGCACTGCAACGCAAATATGTTGGAGGTACCTTGTTTTAATGAATTGGGGTGCCATTTTAAAAATTACTACAAATTAGTAAGAAATACAAACTTTTAGAGCCTTTCACACAGGCATCATCGGATCAGTCACGTTTTTTTTTTTTTTAATAAGAAGAGACAGAGTACCGTTTCAAATTACAACAGTTTACAACAATTGGAAAATTTGTTTTCAGTTTAGTTCAGTTTACATTAGTACACATCCCTATTTACATCAATTTTTTTTTTTTTTTTTTTTGCAGAAACCAATCATAGATGACAGAAATATAAAAAAAAAGTGTCTTGCCTAAAAATACACATACAAGGGACAGGTAAATTTACAACCGTTCAGATCCATCTAAATGCAAAAGGACCTTAACTGACACAGATGTAGGCAAATGTAACTGGATAATCATCTATTCATATCCGCCTGTCCATAGACATGCATTGTGGTTCAGTCTGGATCCATCTAAAAAACTGACATATGGATCCAGACTAAACGCCCATGTGGAAAGGTTCTTTCTCCAATCCTGTTTTTCTTTTCTTTTTTTTTTTATGCTTGTCTGAGGTCAGTTGTTATTAAAGTCAATAACCTTGCCCAAAATAAAAAATAAGAAAAAAGCAGAATTCAACAAGACCCATCTGGAAAACTGACATATGGATCCAGACGAAACACCCATGTGGAAAAGTCCTTTCTCCAATCCTGTTTTTTTTTTTTATGCTTATCTGAGGTCAGTTATTATTAAAGTCAATAACCTTGCCTAGAATTTAATAAAAGCAGAATTCAACAACATGCACCTCCTCCCCTCCCCTGTGCTGTCCCCTGCAAATGCACACCCTCTGCAATCCAGAACAGTCCTTTTTCAGGTTGAATGACTCTTAGCATTTTTCTACCCACTCACCTGGAGGGCATTACTTCACAGCCCTGCTTTTACATTACAATTATTCAGACAACAGCACTGACACGATAATACGCTCTGCATCAGGGAGGACCACGTTGTCCTGAAGTAGAAGAAAATAGGTAGAGGACCCTGCACGTCTTTGGACTGTGCCGTGAAAATAATTGCCATTGCACAGTGAAGACCTGTCTAATTGAATGATCAGACAATGGTTCTGGGCTGATATTACCAAAAAACACTACTATATTTGATATATAACATAACCTACTCTAGTGATTACTGGTTACTAGGTTACTGATAAGTATGTTCAGAACATTTGTAATGAAAGAGTGGCTTATATGCTAAGTGCAGCTAAGTAGTCCAGGATCACTTAAAAGGTTTACATGATCAGGCCAACTCATTATTGATAGTGGATTCAGTCCTTTTGAAAAGTGTGTGAATTGTCAAAGATATAAGCAATGATCTCCATGGCAGCAGCACGCCCCCCTAAGCCTAATGACTCCACCTATTTCTGTCTGAGCCATTCATCTCCTCCTTTTTACATTCATTCATCTTTATTGACTGAGCAGCCTGAGGATACTGGTATCTTAACTGTACATCTGAGTGTCCTCTGATATCATTGGGCACCTTTAAAACTGTAACATCCTTCATGGCAAGGACTGTTTGGAAGGCATCAGTGCTGCAAAATATGTTGACAATATGTAAATACATAGATAATTTAAAGTTTACATAAGAGACTGTAATTTATGTCTCTAGTGATCTATTTACTCCTCACAAATAAACTCGCATTTCGATCTAGCCACCCTGGTTGGGGTGTTAATTTTCCTCTCTGAACTATAAATACCCTAGCCTAGTTGTAAAAGGAAACCTGCTTTAGAATATGACTCAACGAACAGTATCAATAAAAAGGCTAAACCTTCACATATGCAAACTCCACAGTATGGAGCTTAAACAATATTTAAACATGACACAGCTATTGTTTCATTGTTGTCTTGGGAGGGACCCATAATTGTAACCCAATCATTCCCGACAAGTATACAGCAGGCAATAAAACAGCAGCGTCTAACCTCAGAAATCCACAGTATTAGCATTTCCCTGTTAATTAGAAATTTTCAATGTTCATTGATTTGTTGGAAGGTTATCTCTTTAATAAGAGAGTATATAGTAACGGCAATGAGTAGAATCAATTGTAATAATAGCTATCTGGTTTACAAAAGCTCCCACTAGTGCAATAAAGCAGCAGCTGTCGCTGAATTCTCTGTGTGCTGCTTTTTACTGCAGGAATAAAGTAGCTTTGCAAAGAGTCTTTTTAAGTAACTGTCTGTAGCCTAAAGTCACAACACTTGGGCTAATGCAAAGTTGTAAATTGTTTTGATTAAACACAAAAATATATTGCTGCCTTATTTTAAATTTGTTATCGTGTGTACAATGAATCCAATGATTTTGATACATACGCACACGGGGTAAACTAGAGGGATCAGTAAACTTTTTCAACTTCCTAAACTATGCTGCAATCAATCATTGTTTTTCTATGCATCAGTTATTAACAATTCCACCATGTTTTTTTGTTTACACGTTATATTTCATATTGGCTTCTCTTTTGCTGAATACATTTCCATCAGAAGTCCAAGCTACTCCCAACTTCTGCAGAGCCAACCAACCTGGAAAATCCAGTTGTGAGAAAGTGATATCATGCATATAAGGGTGGTGACAAAGATGATTAATTTTCACATTTTACCACTGGCATTTTTAAGAACTGTAAAGTTACCAAATCACAGTACAATCTGATTGTACAGTTATATTTAGATATTATTTTACAGAAACGGTAGTGTGTGTGGGCTTACATAGACTGTCAGTCCTATAACAGAAATACTAAGCACCATGCCACTGTCAGTCCTATAACAGAAATACTAAGCACCATGCCATATGCATATGTTTAAATATCCTCACATATAAAACTTGATTCCTTTTTTTTACAGAAAACCATTTTTAAAAACTATGGTAAATACTAGAAAATGTTAATTGTAAAATCTATTTTGTGTGATCAATTTAATTTAAAATTGAATCCAGAATTACTTTGATGTTGCCAACCATTTTCAAATCTAAGCCATTCCAAAGTCTATTCTAGTAAAGTGCAGAAGTCTACCAGTCTTATAATAGCAAATGTCCTAAATATTTGACTATAGGATCTTCAAATTCACTTAATAATGTTAGATATGAAATCCCATTTAAAAACCACAGTGACCAGAGAATGTCTTTTTATAGGACTATTTCTACTTAAAATGATTTAAGGACTATATAAGGACAGGGGACACTTGTCATCAAAGGTCTAGTTTAGGATGTTAGTGAAATATGTGGCCTCCAGCACCTATTTGTTTAATGATTTAATTATGTCCTACAATTGGAAATAGCAGAGTGTGTCTAACATAGCACTCCCTCCTACAGCGGTTATCAGTAGAACTGTTAATAAGCTTTCTTCACGGCCCTTGACATATTACCTAGCCAACTTTTTTCATGGTCCTTGAGTTAAATAAATTCACTTGCATAAAATATCTACAAAAGCAGTTAAATTTCTCTTTAAACTCTTTTTTTTTCTTCATGGTGTATAATGGGTCTATGCTATAATAAAAATATAAACGTATACATACAAAATAAATACCTAATCTACCTTAACTAGCAATTATATTCTTTTTTTTTTTTTTAAAGGAACGCTAATACTTATAGTGATACCAATACATATAATGATACTGGTGATGTTTTAACTGATGATCTTTGTAGCTCATACGGTCTTTAAACTAGTCTTTTTATCTGAAATGCCATGACCAAAATCCATTGGTATGCAGGGATTGTCTAATGCTGTCCTCTTCTCTTTTGCTAGCATGGTTATTTTTATTTCATTCATATGTCACCACCAATTATATAAAATATTTCTTCCTCTTTACTGGCTTAGGCCTCGTACACACGATAGTCTCGCCAGAGGAGAACGGTCTGAAGGACCGTTTTCATCAGTCCAAACTAGGGTTGTCCCGATACCACTTTTTTAGGACTGAGTACAAGTACCGATACTTTTTTTCAAGTAGTCGCCGATACCGAATACCGATACTTTTTTTAAATGTGTCCCCAAATGCAGCCATGTCCCCCACATATGCAGCCATGTCCCCCCCAGCCATGTCCCTCACATATGCAGCCATGTCCCTCACATATGCAGCCATGTCCCTCACATATGCAGCCATGTCCCTCACATATGCAGCCATGTCCCTCTAGCCATGTCCCTCACATATGCAGCCATGTCCCTCACATATGCAGCCATGTCCCTCTAGCCATGTCCCTCACATATGCAGCCATGTCCCTCACATATGCAGCCATGTCCCTCACATATGCAGCCATGTCCCTCACATATGCAGCCATGTCCCTCTAGCCATGTCCCTCACATATGCAGCCATGTCCCTCACATATGCAGCCATGTCCCTCACATATGCAGCCATGTCCCTCACATATGCAGCCATGTCCCTCTAGCCATGTCCCTCACATATGCAGCCATGTCCCTCTAGCCATGTCCCTCACATATGCAGCCATGTCCCTCACATATGCAGCCATGTCCCGAGTCCAGCCATGTCCCGAGTCCAGCCATGTCCCGAGTCCAGCCATGTCCCCTATACCTTTGCCGCCGCCGCATGGAGAAGATCACAGCATTCATTTGAATAGCTGTGATGTTCCCGCACAGCGTTTAACCCATGCAGCGGTGCGATGCGGCGGCTTTCGATGCGGCGGCGGCAGCGGCGGGGGGGAAGTATTCTATTTAGGTATCGGGGGTATTTGCACGAGTACGAGTACTCCCGCAAATACTCGGTATCGGTCCCGATACCGATACTGGTATCGGTATCTGGACAACCCTAGTCCAAACCGATCGTGTCTAGGCCCCATAGGTTATTTAACCTTCGGTCAAAAAAATGAGAACTTGCTTTAAAATTGAACCGATGGACGCCTAACCGATAGGTCAAAAACGATCGTTAGTATGCAAAAGCATCGGTTAAAAATCCATGCAAGCTCAGAATCAAGTCGACACATGCTTGGAAGCATTGAACTTCGTTTTTTTCAGCACGTCGTTGTGTTTTACGTCACCGCGTTTTGACACGATCGGTTAATTAACCGATGGTGTGTAGGCGCCACGGACCATCAGTCAGCTTCATCAGTTAACCGATGACAACGGTCCTTCGGACCGTTCTCATCGGATGGACTGATCGTGTGTACGAGGCTTTACACTAATGGGTCGCAATTGCCCCCAAACAATTAATTAGATCTGATCAGACAGGGTTGATGCTAGAAATCTTACTCTCTGAGAAAATGTTACTGTCCTGCCTACTCACAGGGGTTGCTACAAACTTCCCTCCTTCTCTCGCCTACCCGGATACTTAAAAAATTCCCCCTCTCACCCCCCCCCCTTTACCATGCCCACCCCCCTAGCCTTAGTAAAAACACAAAAATGTATTCACTTTGGAGAATTTGCTCCAGAGCTTAGTGAAAGAAGTAAAGCTATGCTGACTTTTATCATCCAATCAAGTGGAAACAAAAGAACTTTTTTATTTTCCTTAACCACTTCCTTACTGGGCACTTAAACCCCTTCCTGACCAGAGGACTTTTTGCGATTCGGCACTGCGTCGCTTTAACTGACAATTGCGCGGTCGTGCGACGTGGCTCCCAAACAAAATTAACGTCCTTTTTTCCCCACAAATAGAGCTTTCTTTTGGTGGTATTTGATCACCTCTGCGGTTTTTATTTTTTGCGCTATAAACAAAAATAGAGCGACAATTTTGAAAAAAAATAAAATATTTTTACTTTGTTGCTATAATAAATAGCTCAATTTTTTTTTTTACGTTTTTTTTTTTATCCTCAGTCTAGGCCGATACGTATTCTACATATTTTTAGTAAAAAAAAAAAAAATCGCAATATGCGACTGGTTTGCGCAAAAGTTATAGCGCCTACAAAATAAGGGACAGAATTATTATTATTTTTTTTTTTTTTTTTTACTAGAAATGGCGGCGATCTGCGATTTTTATTGGGACTGCGACGTTATGGCGGACACATCGGACACTTTTGACACATTTTTGGCGCCATTCACATTTATACTGCAATCAGTGCTATAAATATGCACTAATTACTGTATAAATGCTTTTTTTTTACTAGAAATGGCGGCGATCTGCGATTTTTATTGGGACTGCGACGTTATGGCGGACACATCGGACACTTTTGACACATTTTTGGCGCCATTCACATTTATACTGCAATCAGTGCTATAAATATGCACTAATTACTGTATAAATGCTTTTTTTTTACTAGAAATGGCGGCGATCTGCGATTTTTATTGGGACTGCGCCGTTATGGCGGACACATCGGACACTTTTGACACATTTTTGGCGCCATTCACATTTATACTGCAATCAGTGCTATAAATATGCACTAATTACTGTATAAATGCTTTTTTTTTACTAGAAATGGCGGCGATCTGCGATTTTTATTGGGACTGCGCCGTTATGGCGGACACATCGGACACTTTTGACACATTTTTGGCGCCATTCACATTTATACTGCAATCAGTGCTATAAATATGCACTAATTACTGTATAAATGTGACTGGCAGGGAAGGGTTAACACTAGGGGGTGAGGAAGGGGTTAAATGTGTACCCTAATTAGTGTTCTAACTGTGGGGGAGGGGGGGTGACTGGGGGGGTGACCGATCTATGTCTCTATGTACAAGAGACACAGATCCGTCTCCTCTCTCCCCTGACAGCACCGCTGTCTGCGAGAGCCGGGAATGAGAGATGATCTCATATGTAAACATATGAGATCATCTCTCATTGGCCGCACAGATCGCCTAGGAAACGGCCGCTCCGATTGGCCGTTCACGGCGATCTGTGACTGGCTGTGTCCAAGGGACACGGCCAGTACAGAAGTTCCCCGCCGCGCGCTCGGGAGCGCGCGCGGGGAACGTGTAAAGGAGAGGCCGTAAAAACACGGCCTGTTAGAAATTGGGAGCCGCGCTGAGGCCGTACAAAGTCGTACGGCCGTCAGCAAGTGGTTAAAAATGACTTGGTATAATTTATAAAACTTTACCACATTATGTTAGTTTTGAAGCAAATTTTCAAGCAAAATGCAACTTCCCTTGCAAAAACAGCCTATTTAGTAAATTAACCCCATGGTTTCTATTGGAGCCTGTGCTGAACTAATAATAACATTTTATATACGTTATACACAATAGGTACTTCACCTGCCTGGTAGATAGACAGATATAGTCATAATAAATCATGTTATAGTCTAAAGCCTCATACACACGATCGGACTTTCAACCACCTTTTCCGTGGATTTTGGTCTGAAGGGCGTTGGCCGTAAACTTGGTATGCATACACATGGCCCAACATTCACCAAATCACGTGGTTTTTCAGCTCATTACCGCCATCCTTTGGGCAACTTCTGCTATTGTTGTCTGATGTTTGGCATTGGTTCTGAGCATGCCTGTCTGTACTTTGGATTTTAGTTGTACAGACTTGCGTACACATGATCGGATAAACCGGAATAGCAGATTTATTGCCCAACAATTGGTGAGCATGAAGAGCCAACTTTTGCTTTTGTTAATTCAGCCAATAATTGTCTGATGGAGCATACACACGGCCGGATTATCCGACACAACACGTGGCAACTATATAGCAATCAGACAATTATGGCCATAAAGTTGGATCGTACGTACGAGGCTTGTCTTTGTTGATATTTTCACCTGTTTCAGAATATTCAGAACTCTCTTTTCATCCAACATGCATATACATACTATACATAGTCCCCCGGCCTTATCAGATGTATATGACTAATTTTTCATCATCAAGAATATGGAATATTATATGTTGTGTCAAAATGTTTGTCTTTCATAGACATTGTGTGGGATGGCAAATAATGACAGTAGATTACGTGGCCGACAACAGCTTGGATTGAAGATGTAATCAAAAGGGGCTGTCTGATTCCTTGGATGAATTTATACATATATTTCTATTGTCTCCTGTATGTAACTGGTGCCAATATAACTTAGATGTTGCCATCATTGCAGATAGCAAAAATTTTTACAGATCCGGTCAATGTCAGTTGGACTAGTCTGTCAATGACTAACAGCAAATTTAATGTAGAAAATTAAAATAGGTGGGCATAGTACTGGATAGCACTGAATACCTATATCCAGTTTATAAACAGGCTCTGCAATGCAAGTTTGTTCATAGTGTGTTCTATTTAGCAATAATAGTATAACTGTCACAAACTGAAAATACAGCTATAATTATTGTAATGGAGAGACCTAAGCAACAGTCATAGTTAATTGCCCATTAATTCTGTCCTTCTAATTTGGCTCTAGTAAACAGGATAAAGAAAACATACTTTTTTCAAGTTGAACTTTCAAGTTCATGCTTGCATAGAATGCAAGATTTCAAAATATAATTGTAAAACAGAAACAAGTGAAGGATAAAAAAGGTCATGCAGAGGAATGTAGAAACTGGAAAGACAAGTGCTGATGCAGCGTTACCAAAACAGGCCATGTTTGAACTATGTAGCCGCAGAAGTGCACATTCTGTCAAACACATGTCAGTGGTGTCAGTTCGCTTTTTTTTTTTCTGCATATGAAGAGATGAACCGGAATTACCACGCTTTTTCCAGGTAACTCATCAAGTCCATCTAAATCTATTTTTTTTATACATGGCAGTCATAAGAAAAGGGAGTGTGCATTCCAGGAAAGAAAGCATCAAGTAAGGCAAATCACCTCAGGAAACATTTTCTTAACTTTTCAGGACCTGAAGTAAGGGAAAGTCATGGAGTTGACTTAATAGCTGATTGTCTAATTATTTAAACCTTGTTGCACTACCTTTATGAGTGAAAGGCCCCATACACACGATAGAATTTATCCGCGAATACGGTTCAGCGGACCGTATCTGCGGATAAATCCTCTCTAAGATTTCAGAGGATTTCTATGCGATGGCGTGTACACACCATCGCATTGAAATCCGCGCTGAAATCCTCTGCCGATGACGTGTCGCGCCGTCGCCGCTATTATGACGCGGCGACGGGCGCGACGCTGTCATATAAGGAATTCCACGCATGCGTCTATTCATTACGGCGCGTGCGGGGAATCCCTTTGGACGGATGGATCCGGTAAGTCTGTACAGACGAGCGGATCCATCCGTTGGAATGGATTCCAGCAGATAGATATTCTGTGCATGTCGACAAATATTTATCTGCTGGAAATCCATTCCAGGGGAGATTTATCTGCGGATAAATATCCGTTGGCGTGTACACACCATAGGATCTATCCGCAGAAACCCATTTGATGGGATTTATCTGCGGATAGATTCTATGGTGTGTATGGGGCCAAAGGCATTTCAGGATTCTTGTAATCCTGTATCACAATCCCTTCTGCAACTTAAAAGCAAGACCTACACAGGAATGCAGGCCCCTACAAAGGAACCAATTACCTACTGTATGCTCTGGGATGATTGTGAATATCAACTCTTAGGCCCCATACACACGATAGAATTTATCCGCGAATACGGTCCAGCGGACCGTTTCTGCGGATAAATCCTCTCGAGGATTTCAGTAGATTTTAATGCGATGGAGTGTACTCACCATCGCATTGAAATCCGCGCCGAAATCCTCTGGCGATGACGTGTCGCGCCGTCGCCGCGATTATGACGTGGCGACGTACGCGACGCTGTCATATAAGGAATTCCACGCATGCGTCGAATCATTACGACGCATGCGGGGGATCCCTTCGGACGGATGGATCCGGTGAGTCTGTACAGACCAGCGGATCCATCCGTTGGGATGGACTCCAGCAGATGGATATGTTCTGCATGTCAGCAAATATTCGATCTGCTGGAATCCATCCCAGGGGAGATATATCCGCGGAAACAGATCCGCTGGCGTGTACACACCATAGGATCTATCCGCTGAAACCCATTTGCTGGGATTTATCTGCGGATGGATTCTATGGTGTGTACGGGGCCATAGAATTGGTTCAGCTGAGTTGATGTGCCCAGATTTGTTCATCTTTAAACATTAGTAATTATTTTAAAATGACCCAGTCACCAGACCATTAATTTCAACAATAATCTTCCAATAAGATTATACATGCATTTAAATTATTACCTTATTTTTACCTAGAAACACCAAAAGCCCTGAGACTGCTACTGAGAGCTACTACCTTCAATATGATGTCAGCAGCTCAAGTAAACTCATAACTGTCACTCAAGTGAGACTACATACAGTAGTATTTCTCTTGTCTCCTTCCCCAGCAGCTACATAAAATACAAGAGAAAGGGTAGAGGAGCTAGGCCAGCACAGAGAGTATTTAGACACTCCCAGAAGAGAAGAGGGCTATTACATACAAGAAAGGAGGAGGTGTGCTAGGAGTAGTCAATTTAGCACTACCCCCGAAGGAGCTGCTGGTTTAAATTTGGGCCTGTCGTTACCTTAGTATTCCTTGCACTTGTGTCAGGGGTTCTCCTTGAAGAGTTATCCAGAAGAAATGTCTGCACCAACACAAAGTCTCTTTCAAGGGTTTTATTGAACAAATTTTCCAACAGAGGGATAGAGAGATGGGAAGGACTCGGGTATCTTACTTGCAGATCACAAACATTCTCCTAGATCCAGAGGAACAACTGTCTCCACGCTGGACTCAGCAACCACCGGATAGGCCCACTCTCACTCCCCTAGCAGCCGGTGCAAAGCTAGATCAAAAGCTAGTCTCTGCCACAGGCTAGGTAGTAGAATTTGTTCATTAGTCTCTGCCACAGACTTAATGAACTTAGGATTCGCTCAATAGTCTCTGCCACAGACTTGTGCAACCCCTCACTGGGTTAACTTCTGAAGAAAAGAACAGAACACAGCTATCAGTGCCAGGATCTCTCAGCCGTTCTGGCAGCACTGTGAGGTAAATTTTGATCTGGATACATCCTCCAATTGAGCCCTCAATTGTTCGGTCCCTTCCATCAGGCAAGGCGACACAGGATCATCCCTGGATTAGGGATGAGCTTCGTATTCGAGTCAAACTCATGTTTGACTCGAACATCGTATGTTCGATCGCTTGTCAAAATACTTACAAAACAGGTCGTTCGCGCCAAATTCGAGTTTCGTTTCACAGACCATAATTCACTGCGGCATCGCTGGCTGATGATTGGCCAAGCATGCACTATGACCCGCATGCTTGGCCAATCACAGCTTGCAAAAAACAGAGAGACATAATTGGCCAAACCAAGGGTGGCTTTGGCCATTTATGGCTCAGGGGGTTTAGTACACACCCCACACTATAAAAGGCCGCCTGCAGGTCGGCCTTGTGTAGTGTGTTGCGCTGGTTAGGAGAGGACAGAGAGAGTGTCATTTTTTGCAGGTAGATAGAGCAGGCAGGCAGGCAGGCTAGTCAGTTAATGTTACAGTGTGTAGCGGATATATACATCCCAGGTTTTGTACATATATTTTTACACTGTATAGTTTAGCTAGATCAGTTCTTCCTAATTTACTGGCAGGCAGGTGATTGTGCTAGCTGCAGTATTCTTACGTGGTTTATTGCCTGTGTCCTCTGTAGTTTGCACCTAAAGCTGGTGTGTACTGCCTGTGTGCTGTGTAGTTTGCACCTAAAGATTCAGGAGCAGTGATTTTAATGATGCTTAAATAAAAAAAAAATGAAAAATTCCTTTAAATATTGTACCTGCTGGGTGTCTATAGTATGCCTGTGAAAATGTCTTTGAGAACCCGGGTCTTGCCCGAGGGAACATGTATTAATGGAAAAAAGTGTCCTGAAAGAAACAACCGTTTTTAAAACTTTTTTTCCATTGATACATGTTCCCTGGGTTAAGACCCAGGTTCTCAAAGATGTTTTCACAGGCATACTATAGACACCCAGCAGGTACAATATTTAACCACTTCCATACCAGGTACTTACGCAGCTTCCCGCCCAAGCCAATTTTCAGCTTTCAGCACTGTCGCACTTTGAATGGCAATTGCGCGGTCATGCTACACTGTACCCAAACAAAATTGGCGTCCTTTTTTCCCCACAAATAGAGCTTTCTTTTGGTGGTATTCGATCACCTCTGCGATTTTTTTTTTTTGCGCAACAACTAAAAAAAGGCTGAAAATTTGGAAAAAAAAATACGTTTTTATTTTTTTCTGTTAATTTTTTTGTAAATACGTTTTCTCTTTCAATTACGGGCACTGATATGGCGGCACTAATGGGCACCGATGAGATGGCACTGATGGACATCGATGAGGTAGTACTGACGGGCACAGATGAGGTGGCACTGATTGGCGGCGCTGGTATGCGACACTGATGGGCACATATAGGCGGCACTGATGGGCACACATAGGCGGCACTGATGGGCACACATAGGCGGCACTGATGGGCACACATAGGCGGCACTGATGGGCACACATAGGCGGCACTGATGGGCACTCATGGGCGGCACTGGGCACTCATAGGCGGCACAGATGGGCACTCATGGGCGGCACTGATGGATACTTATGGGTGGCACAGATGGGCACTGATAGGTGGGCACTGGGCATGGATGGGCACTGTGGGGTGGCACTGGGGTGGCACTGATGGACACTGGGGTGGCGCTGATGGACACTGGGGTGGCGCTGATGGACACTGGGGTGGCAGCACTGATTTTTGCCAGGTTGCCAGTCAGTGCCCATTTGTGGGCACTGACTGGCATCTTTTTTTTTTTCTTTATGCTTTTTTTTTTTTTTTTTCTGTCATTTTTTTTTTTTTGCCCACCCTGGTGCTCCAGGGTGGGCATCCCTGGTGGTCCAGTGTGGCGATCCGAGGGGGGGCTGCGCTGATAAACAATCAGCGCTAACCCCCCCTGTCAGGAGAGCCGCCGATCGGCTATCCTCTACTCGCGTCTGTCAGACGCGAGTGAGGAAGAGCCATCGGCGGCTCTTCCTGTTTACATCGTGATCAGCCGTGGTTGGACACGGCTGATCACGTGGTAAAGAGTCTCCGCCGGAGGCTCTTTACCGAGATCGGAGATGCAGGGTGTCAGACTGACACCCCGCATCACCGATCGCCGCGATGCGCGCCCCCACGGGCGCGCGCGGCATGAAATCCTGCAGGACGTTCTAGAACGTCCTGTCAGGATTTCATAACCACTTCCCGGACGTAAATCGGCCATAGGCCGGGCGGGAAGTGGTTAAAGGAATTTTTCATTCTTTTTGTTTTAATTTTAGCATCATTAAAATCACTGCTCCTGAAAAAATTACCGTTTTAAAACTTTTTTTCCATTGATACATGTTCCCTGGGGCAAGACCCGGGTTCTCAAAGACGTTTTACAACAATAACTTGCATATTAGGTTTTAAAATGAGCACGTTCGAGTCCCATAGACGTCGATGGGGTTCTAAATGTTCGCGCAAACGTTCGGTCTGTTCGAAGGTTCTGGTGCGAACCGAACGGAGGGGGGGGGTGTTCGGCTCATCCCTACCTTGGCTCAGTAAGCCCCAGTGGCTCCTGGGCCTACATCTCAGTTGTGAGGCCTCAGGCCAACGTGGCCCTGAGGCGGAAACTGCCAACACATCCATGAGGGCAGGAGGGCCCTCAGGTGAGGATCGAAAGACGAAACCCCACAAAATGGTGTCTGTCCTTTAAGTACCCTCTCCCAGAATGCACAGTGAGCTCACCACGCCCCCTGGGCTGCTTTTGGGAAAAGAGGCACTCAATGCATCCAGCCTGTTGCATTTCCAACCCTGACCAGCGGCGACAGCGACACCCATCGTCAGGGGGAAAATCATGCAACCAGCTGAACTGAGACAGAGCCATAATTTAGACACAATCCTTCTGAGCCAACTACTGCTCAGACAACTACTATTTTAACACATAGCACCCACTCATTGGGAGCAGGGCGCTACATCTACATTTCCAGTAATTTCCAAGGCGCATTGTAAAAAATAATTTATGTAAAAAAAAAAACACTGCAAATATTTCTTTAAAATATTTGATTTCACTCTGCTTTTACCTCCAGTCTTTCAAGTTGATCACAGGGTCCCTTTATACTGGATGTTATTGATTTGCAAAGACTGCACATGTTCCTTCCTCTGCTCACCTGATCTTAGAAAACTCCTGTGCTCAGTCCATTCACATCTCAATATGGGACCCATGTTTTTTTTCTGGGTGGCTTTTGAATAGGCAATTGGTCAAAATCTCATTACTCTACAACTTACTAGTCTTGCTTAGTTGAGAATTATGTCACCACCAGTGCTTTAACTGGGCCGGAATGCGGCTGTACTCAGTACCGCCACTTCCAAAAATGGCCCTGGAGAGTACCAGCACCTCTCCGTGCGCCCAGTACGTGGGTTTACAGTACCGGAACGCAGCCGGTGGGCTTGTCGAGTTGCGGGCCGGTAATGTGTGTCAGACAGGCAGCGCAGTCACAATAGAAACTGTATGCCGCCCCGCTGGAGCCGACTCACTGCTGCCGAGTGCGCTCCTGGCTCCCTTTCCTCTGTCCTGTCACTCCTCTCCTGTGCGTTTCCTCGACCCCCCCCATGGAGGAGAGTTGGTTCATTCCCCGGCGTGCGTTGCGTGACGTCACGCCGGAGGCGAGGTGAGAGGTGAGAGGAGGACTCGCGCAGGGAGCTGTGTCGGCAGCAAGGAAAGAAGCCCAAGTCACGAGGAGCCTCAGCTCAGCCTGCGTCTACAGTTCCTAGTGCTGCTACTGTCTGGATCCTGGACTCAGGACTGCAACAGAATTAAGTAAGAAAATAATTGACTGTATTGGAGGGAGGGGGGGTTGGACTGAGGTGACCATCAGTTTTTTAATAAAAAAATTGCAGAAAAAAATATTTGAGTTATTTTGAGCTTGCCTTCTCTAACTAAAAAAAAAACCCATTAATTGCAGCCTCACTGTGCCACCAAATGCAGCCACTGTGCCCATCAAACGCAGCCACTGTGCCCATCAAACGCAGCCACTGTGCCATCAATTGTCGCCACTCTGCCCATCACACGCAGCCACTGTGCCACCAAACGCAGCCACTGTGCCATCACATGCAGCCACTGTGCGAACACACGCAGCCACAGTGCCATCAATTGTCGCCACTGTGCCATCACATGCAGCCACTGTGCCAACTCACACTGCCACTGTGCCATCAATTGTCGCCACTGTGCCATCACATGCAGCCACTGTGCCCATCAAACGCAGCCACTGTGCCATCACACGCAGCCACTGTGCCACCACACGCAGCCACTGTGCCACCATCAATTGTCACCACTGTGCCCATCTAATGCAGCCACTGTGCCCATCAAATGCAGCCACTGTGCCCATCACACGCAGCCAAGGGTATTTTCATGTTCAGTATTGGGGGGGGGGAGCACCGGCGCCTAATAGAGTACCGGCACCTCTTTTGGCCCACTTAAAGCACTGGTCACCACCCTGTCCAAAACCTCTTGGGATACTCACATTACACATCCTAGTAGGCTTCAAAGCAATCTCTAGCACAATGCCCAAGCGCAGCTGTGCGTCTTTAGAGGGCTGACTGCAAGAACCTGGAAAAAATTGCTGTCCCCTTGATGATGTAAGAAGAGCAGATGGCAGCACATAACCCAGCATAAACTGGCAGAGCAGCATGTTACACAAGATAATTCACTGGGAGTGTATGCTTTTTTGAGAACAACCCAGCGACCAATGTAAGAAAGAAAGAAAAAAATGCATGGGTCATTTTTTTTCACAGAGCTCAGCTTCAATTATTGTTAAGAGATCAAACAAATAATGGATAGTCTGTCACTAGGGATGACGAAATGTTTCTGGGTTGGGTTTGTGGACTGCTTGTCAAACCCATTGTAAAGGGCTAAAAATTGCAAACTTAAATCTGAATCCCATGAAAATCTTTGGAGGCAAATCTTAGAAATCCATTCTGGCCATTTGCAAGGTTGATATGCAAGAGATTGTCAAAAAAGGTGGGGAACTGGGAATTCAGCTTTTAAAATTGGCCAGTGTCATAACAGTTTAATAGTGTAGTTTGAAAGCTTTTTTCACAGCATCACACTGCATTGTCTGAAAGTTTTATTGACATTTTAAAACAGAGTGCAAAACAATACCACATTCCCCAAACTCCATCCTCATATCTCCAAAATATAGACTTCAGGCAAATGTTAGGTAGAAATTGATAAGGCTTCAGGGTAACACATAGGTAATTGAATACGCAGCAAATAGAAAGAGCCCTGCACTGTCTGCTTTTTAATGTATCTGCTGCTAACTAAACCTTTGTGGTCTACAAACTCTGCCTTTAGCATATCAGCTGTAGTAAAAGTGCCGGCTATTTGGGTACTGTGGATATAGTGAAACATGTGACTATGCACCAAAGAGCTCTGTGGAAGCAACACCTCAATGAGTCAAGTATTCAGCAAAAGCACACACTCCTTCTTCTCGTGGGCACATAGTGGCCACTTTATTTTATAGTGCTACTAATGTTCCCTTTTACTCCTCCATTACAAGGGTGCATAGCAGTCATTATTTTGGGACTGCTAATGTGCCCTTTTCCTCCTTTTTCTAATCAAGGTTGCATAGCAGCCATTTTTTTGTGCCCATGAACACTGACACATGTGGGAAAAATTATTTTTAAACAATGCCTTCAAACCCGCAAGACGGGGGACCATGAATGCATTTTATTACTTCTAATGTTGTATCACTTGCCCCACTGAATACAGCTTTGATCCCTCTGTGGTGGTAGCTGGATTTACCGCTGCTATGATGAAGGCATGTGGAAGCAGTGAGGCAGCTGACTTCTTTGATGAATTCACCACTGCAATTTAATTGTAATATAGCACAATGTAGTGAATCACCCTGAACCCTCTTTTATCACTTTGCTTAATATTAGCAATGTAATGTGCATCTGCTGAAAACATTTGCTTATGTAGATTTGGTGGGTTTATAACATCCTTGTGAAGTCAGTGTTGAAGGACTGGCATTCTTTTTGATGTTCTCTGCTTTCTGATTGGTTAAGGTCTATCTAAATACCTGCCTATTGCAATTTGCTTTTGTCACTTTTTTTGACAGAATTCCTGTGAGACTCTGAAATGTTGCACTTTAATTTGATGTGATTGCTTTAATACATTTTTGAACTTTAAAATGGATCCATGGTGTGCTGACAACATATGCTTACTTGTACATTAATATTCGATCAGCCAGTTGGTTGTTGCTGCAGCACCTCTATAATCCAGGCTTTATCCATGAAGGAGTGCATTGGGAATATATCTTTGATTGACAATGCAACCTGGGTACTCCCTTAACAAAACAAAAAGTCCTGGGCCTAAACAAACCTTGTCCATACGCAAAACAAAAAATGTCTTACAGCCTCTTCTGGAACACACAGCAAAAAGAAAGGGGGAGTTTTATGGCCAGGGCAAGGCTTTTTATTATTCTTCCAGGTGCAAAACAGCCACCTCAAATGTTGTTAATGTACCATTTCTGCCCCCTCTTTCTTAATGGCCTAATTCAGCCATTTTTTTTTTGTAATGCTAATTTGCTCTTTTCTTCTTCCTCATCCTCCTCTCAAGGCCACATATTAGGCAATTTTATTTTGACTCCTAATGTGACCTTTTCCTTTGCCTCCTTTAGCCATTTTTTTATTGGACTTCTACTGCACCATTTTTTGTGGCCTCTGCTACACCACAGTGGAAGGAACCCATCTGCCATTATTTTGACTAGAGGTTCTAAACCAAACATCATTATTTATCCCATCATGTTTCCACCAACACCTTACCAATAGAAGGTGACAAATAAAGGGGAATCTACTGTCACCATCCAGTGGGCCCAAAATGACTCGGAGGATGCACTGAAAGGATTTTCACAAAGTCTGTTGCTTCAGTGTTTTTAGATATATTTGCCTGATGTTACTATGGTATACTGAAGTATAATTACAAACATTTCATAAGTGTCAAATGCTTTTATTGACAATGACATTAGGTTTATGCAAAGAGTCAATATTTGCAGTGTTGACCCTTCTTTTTTAAGACCTTTGCCATTCACCCTGGCATGCTGTCAATCAACTTCTGGGTCACATTCTGACTAATGGCAGCCCATTCTTGCATAATCAATGCTTGGAGTTTGTTAGAATTTGTGGGGGGGTTTTTGTTTGCCCGTCTTGAGGATTGACCAAAAGTTCTCAGAGGGATTAAGGTCTGGGGAGTTTCTTGGCCATGGATCCAAAATGTTGATGTTTTGTTCCCCAATCCACTTAGTTATCACTTTTGCCTTATGGCAAGGTGCTCCATTATTCAGTATTGTCTGGGGGATAGTTCTGGTAGAAGTTTATGGTTACTGAAGTGATGTTTTACCAATGGAATAATCTAGCTATGGTTCTACATCAGTAACAAAGATATACTTTTGAAATCAAATGTCACTCCAGATCTAAAGAAGATTGATGTGGATGCCAAACCAAAAGGTCTTCTATCCAGCTTACTTTGTTGTGGTGATCACATGCAGGCCAAGAAGATCAAAGCTCATGAATCATTTTTACATTTCAATTACATTTCAATATTTTTATTTAATTGAGAATAACAAGGAGCGAAAGGTACAGAGCGCAGTAGAAGACATTTTCTTATACGTATATTGTGTAAGAGCACAGATCACAGTCTGTGTAGCCATACCAAAGTCATAGTGGGCCAGTGTCAGTGTCAGTTGCAAATTCAACAATCAATAATACCCTTGTAGGCCAAGAAGATCAAAGCTCATGAATCATTTTTACATTTCAATTACATTTCAATATTTTTATTTAATTGAGAAAAACAAGGAGCGAAAGGTACAGAGCGCAGGAGAAGACATTTTCTTATACGTATATTGTGTAAGAGCACAGATCACAGTCTGTGTAGCCATACCAAAGTCATAGTGGGCCAGTGTCAGTGCCATTTTGCAAATTCAACAATCAATAATACCCTTGTATTGTGTGTTGTATCACTAGTAATAGAAGCATTGAAGGCTCAATTATGATATTAAACCTGTGAGCATGTGATCTAACTAAGCCCTAAACATATCCAGGTAAAGAAACAGGCCAGGTATGGTCTAACTGCACAATGACCATGCATAACATGGTTATTCCATCTAAACATGGAGAACAGCAGAAAGAGACTAGAAAAGAGCAGATTAGCAAAGAGTGTATCTGAATTGGTAGGCAGGGTGTTCCCGCAGCCTCCTTAATCCACTGACATGTATTGAATCCAAAGATTCCATATCCTGTCAAACTTAGCTTCATTGGGGGTGCATGTGAGTTTGTAATCGATCATAACCCAATTCAGCTTTTAGTTTACCAATCGATTGCCACTACTGTCTGGTTCCAACATCTCGCTGTAGGTATATTCTTGCAGTAATATATAGGAGATTAACTGTTTGGCTTTTTTTCAGAATTTCAAACCTCAGTTTCTGAAAGAGGGAAGTTTCTGGAGATCTGGGGATAATTATTCCTGTTACTGATCGAATTTAAACCCAGACACTGGATACTTTGGGGCATTGCCACCATATGTATTACATGGTGCCTTTTTGGCTTCACCGTCTAAAACAATTAGAGGATGCTGTTGGGTGCATGTTTGCCATTCTAGTAAGCACCAGGTACCATCTTAACAATGTCTTGTATTTCGACTCTATTAAGGTGGTATTAATGAATGTTTTCGTCAAATCTAGTGATTTCTTGCCAGTCAGAAATTTTGAACAAGGTTCCAATATCCTGTTCCCACTGTTGCATATTCAGTAACTTATGATTCAGTTCCATTAGTATGTTGTATAGGATGGAAATGTGACTTGAGTGGAATCTCTGGATATTGCAAGACAACTCAAATGACATCAGCATTAAATGACTGGCCGAATGTCACAGTTTAGCTTTAATATAAGATGCAATTTGGTTTTATTGAAATAGTTCAGTAGGGGGTAAGTGTAAATTGTAATAGTAATGTTCTAGGGAATATAAATTAGAACAATTTAAAAAGTCCCCATTCTTTAAGAGACCTTTATTTTCCAACCAGTGGAACCGGTGTAATAATAAGCTTGGGATCTGATAGTGAGGCCTTAGCAGTAAATTAGTTAATTAGACAACTCAAAGCCTCAGACAGCTCAGCTGTGCTTATGCACATTGCACAGTGATAAATAATATATTTTCTGTTGAGTTAAATGTTAATACAGCTGTCTACTGAGTTTACACAGTCCCAACTGAGCAGAGCTAGGCATTGATTTGAGCATAAGCTGTAGCACACATCCAGTGGTGAAAGTGATGACCTGGCCATCTTCCCTAAGCAAACAGACAACACGCCACTAGAAAGGTGGCCGAACAATGGACACCAGGCTTCGATTAGGCTCCAAATACTGTCTGTCAGATTTGGAAAGACTTGCCTGGTAAAGCTACTGTATATATCTAGCAGAATAGTACATTGAATGACATTTCCTTCAAAGCAATCTTCATTGTTTGAAGGCTAACATTGCACGAGACTTGGTCCACTTTAAAGTGGAATTCCAGGCTCTTATGTGTTTATTAAAAGTCAGCAGCAACAAAAAGTGTAGCTGCTGACTTTTAATAAACAGACACTTACCTGTTCCACGGTCCAGCGATGCGGCCGAACTGAGCGTCGCTCATCTTCCCCTCCTCTCCGATGGTGCCTCCATTGTCACTCTGGGCACCCGGCCATGACAGCTTTCAGGTTCACGGCCGGGCACGCACGGTGCAGGTGATCTCCTGGGACCTGTAGATATAATATAGGCTGCGCAGTGGAAATTAATAAAACATGTCCTAGTAAACTCTGTGCTGTAAATCAAATCACAAAAAATGCCCAAAAATGCAAAATCGTAAATTAAATCAAAGTAAAATGCACCCCTCATCAAAAGGTGAGACATCAATTGCTGCACAAATACAAATAAATAGTCCTGAATGTCCCAATAAATAATCAACAAATTGATTGTTAAATGAACTTGGTGTTAAAAAATTAAGGCCAATACGTTGATGTTGTGAAGTCCTCCTACAAACAGGTTGGTGACATCAAACCAGGAGACACCCAAGAACAGTGGTGATTGATAGAAAATAAATCCTCTACCTCCAAAACCACTGCTGCTTACCAGAGAATAAGATCCCAACTAGAGATCTTTGTTCATGGATGGCTTATACTCCAGCCCAGGTCTCTGTATGACAGTGTCTGATGTCTCCGCTCAATCAATGGTTCTATCCTCTGCCTCTCACACAAGATCATATGTGCTCATAGCCTCGATCGCTCCGTACATCTCAAATCTCTCCTGTACTCTTTGCATCCATTGCATCGGCCGAACGGAGCATCGCCCACCCCCCCTCCTCTCTGAAGGTGCCTCCATTGTCACTCTGGGCACCCGGCCGTGACAGCTTTTGGCTTCACGGCTGGGCACGCACGGCGCATGCGCGAGTTGCGCTGCGCTCCCAGAGTGGACAGGCGATCTCCTGGGACTTGTCAAGTGTCCCAGACGACCACCTACAGGGAGGGGCCACCTAAGGTGAGAGGAGGAGTTGCCTAGGCGGTCCCTGGGCGAAAGGAGGAAGTGGGACAGGAAGTTCCACTCCTAACGAAGCTCCCACTCCCCCCAAAAAAAATGTCATGCCAAATGTGGCATGTAAGGGGGCGAGGAGTAGTTAAAGCGGAATTTCCACTTTTGGGTGGAACTCCGCTTCACGTATTCTTCTACAGATAACGTGAGACATTTACATGGCAAAAAAAGAGCACTTAAACACAAAATATATATTATTATTATTATTATACAGGATTTATAAAGCGCAAACAGTTTACGTTGAGCTTTACAATATAAAAGAGAGACAGTACAGTTACAGTACAAGAGGGTTAAGAGGGCCCTGCTCATAAGAGCTTACAATCTAAGAGATGGATAAGGGAATTCATAAAATACATTTAACACTGAATTGTATGTTTGTATGGCATCTGTCTTTAATTAGCTCTGGAATTTTAAAGTACAGCAGGTTTCACACACATAAGTTTCCATAACTTTCACAGGTTTCACACTTACCATAAAACCAGTTATTTCTCCCCCTCACCCTCTCTAATCACTGGAGACAGGACAGATTTATAATGTAAGTATGTAACAGGTAGCAACTAGAATTGGCCTATATCACAAGAAAATTTGCATGCCTGTACAAAGTGCACAAATCAGCATTATTTGAACATATTTTGAAGATACTTTTCAGTGTTCACATCATTACCAAGATGCTACCTATCCTCAAAACCACAACGTATTAGTTCCAGCAGCTTTTCACGTCTGGGCCTTGCCACAACTTCCTGCATATATTCTAAACAAACTACCTGCAATTAGCTGGAGTCATGCAAGAAACATTGCTGTTTGTTTTATCTTGGGTTTACCATCCTCAAACTGCTTTCTTCAGTTAGAAAAAGTTCCAGTAAAAGTGAATCTTACGCAAATAATGATCATTTTCTTGTCAAGCAACGTCCTTTAATGAAATACATACAGTAGCTTTTTGTCATGTGATAGGTACTGTTCATAAGATAAATGCTGTTTATAGGCTCTAATTGACAGCCAGGCAATGTAAAGACAAGAATGACCACACAAGATATTATTAGGACATTTTTAAGGAAAGTTCCATGATATATCTCTGTGACAGTGGGAGGTAAGAGTATTATGTTGGTTGCATTTACTTCCATGCTGTCCTTTGGAAGATCTATTTTTCCTAAAACTATATAAAATATGTTATTTGTAGCAACAAATTCTATGCAGAAACTAGAAAGAACTGAAATAAGAGTAAGTACCAGTGGCGGCTGGTGCTCAAATATTTTGGGGGGCACAAACAAACGAAAAAAACAAACATCAATTGTTGCCACTGTGCCCTTCAAACGCAGCCACTGTGCCCATCAAACATAGCCACTGTGCCAATCAATTGTCTTCACTGTGCCATCAATTGTCACCACTGTGCCATGCCATCAATTGTCGCCACTGTGCTATGCCGAAAATTGTCGCCACTGTGCCATGCCATCAAACGCAGCCACTGTGCCATGCCATCAAACGCAGCCACTGTGCCATCAATTGTTGCCACTGTGCCATCAATTGTCGCCACTGTGCCCATCAATTGTCGCCACTGTGCCATGCCATCAAATGCAGCCACTAAGCCCATCAATTGTCGCCACTGTGCCCATCAATTGTCGCCACTGTGCCATGCCATCAAACGCAGCTACTGTGCCATCAATTGTCACCACTGTGCCCATCAATTGTTGCCACTGTGCCATGCCATCAATTGTCGCCACTGTGCCTATCAATTGTCGCCACTGTGCCCATCAATTGTCGCCACTGTGCCCATCAATTGTCACCACTGTGCCATGCCATCAAACGCAGCCACTGTGCCATCAATTGTCGCCACTGTGCCCATCAATTGTCACCACTGTACCCATCAATTGTCACCACTGTACCATGCCATCAATTGTCGCCACTGTGCCCATCAATTGTCGCCACTGTGCCATGCCATTAATTGTCGCCACTGTGCCCATCAATTGCCGCCAGTTTGCCCATCAATTGGCGCCAGTTTGCCCCCTCAAAAACCGCCAGTTTGTCCCGTAAAATGCCGCCAGATTGCACCCTCAAATACCACCAGATTGCTCCCCCCTAAGGCACTTACCTTTCTTGGGTCAGCCATTCTCCCTCCACGATCCCTTGATGTTTTCTCCCGCCCTTGATGTCGCTTCAGCAAATCAGGTTACCGGTAACCAAACCCGGTGAACCTAATTGGCTGAGACGCGTGTCAGTGTTAACCAGGGAACGCACACCCTGAATTGTTTTTGAATAATAAATATCTCCATACTTACCCGCTCTTTGAAATTCCATTTCACAGAGCGGGTAAGTATGGAGATATTTATTATTCAAAAACAATTCTTTACAATCACTTTAACCACCATGCTTATTGGGCACTTAAACCCCCCTCCTGCCTAGATCAATTTTCAGCTTTCGGCGCTGTTACACTTTGAATGCCCTGAACCTCCTCTTCTCAGGGTCCGTCTCCCCGCATGGATGTAGTCCCAAGGGAGGGGGCGAGCACGCTGACTAACCCGCAGCCAGAATGGCTCGGATGATGGGGGCAAGCTTACTGAGGAGGAACAGGAAGTGAGAAATTCAGACAAAAAAAAAACATATAGAAGGGAAATCGAAGGAAAAGGTAAGTGAACCAACAATGCACCAGCTTAAAGGAACCTATTTAGAAAAAAAACTAACATTTACAACCCCTTTAAGCTTTGATAAATAAACCTGGAAGCTGATTGGTTTCTATGCAGATATGTACTAGATTTTTTAAGGTCCATACACACAATCGGACTCTTTGACAACAAATGTCCGACGGACCTGTTTGATTGGACAATCCGACCGTGTGCATGCTCCATTGGACAAATGTTTTTCATCGGACAAATGTTGGCTGTGAAAACAGACAAACTTTCCGGCAACAAATGTCCGATGGAGGATAATCTGATTGTGTGTACACAAGTCCATCGGACTAAAGTCCAAAGTACAAGCAAGCATGCTCAGAACCAATGCTAAAGATCAGACAACAATAGAAGAAGTTGCCCAAAGGGTGGCAGTAAAGATCTGAGAACCATTTAATTTGGTGAAAGTTGGCTGAAAAAGTTCTGCTGTGTGTATGCATACCAAGTTTATGGCCAATGGCCATTCGGAGCAAAATCCACAGAAAAGCCTGACGGAAGTCCGATCGTGTGTATGAGGTTTTACTCTCCAGTTTTAGTAGATCAACCCCATTGTATGAGTTGCACTCCATAGAGCAGTGGTCATCAACCCTGTCCTCAGGGCCCACTTATGCCCCGTACATACGATCGGAATTTCCATCGGGATAAACTCAGACTGATTTTTCTGACGGAATTCCATTCAAGCTGTCTTGCATACACACGGTCACACCAAATTCCGACCGTGCAAAATTCGGTGAGCCGAGAAAATTGTTTTCATTGGAAAAAAAGAGACATATTCTCTTTCTAAGCCCGTCGGAATCTCCGATGGAAAAAATCCGATGGGGCACACACACAGTCGGAATGAATTCTGTCTGACGTTTTTCATCTGAAATTGCAGTATTCTAGTCTGCATCTCCCCAAGGTAATACATAAATACTTGACTTGACCTATTGAGTTGTGGGTACTTGCAATAAGAACGGATGGTATCATGTTATATACAGCACTGTAATAATTCTGTTTTTATTTTTTTAGTGTAGAAAAAAATCATATGCATTGATATAACCTACATTTAGGGGCTTTGTAAGGTTACCCTCCTCACGGCAATGTAGTTACATAGATATTACCTTGAGAAAGGAGAGCTTGTAAGGTCCCAAAACATTGGGAATATTAACTTCTTCGCGACCACGCTATAGACAAAATACATTTACAGAGTGGCGCTCAACTGCCGGGAGGACATCCCTGGATGTCCTCCTGTTTACAAGTTCCCTGTGCGCTGCCACGGGCGCGCATTGGGGAAAAGCTGTGCCCACCAGTCACGCGGGTGCCGATGCGTGTGCCTGGCAGGCCTTGATGTCTGCCATGTACACTGCGATCGGCATTCACAGAGCCAGGGATGTGGAGCTCTGTGTGTAAACACAGAGCTCCACGTCCTGTCAGGGAGAGGAGACTGATGGTGTGTCCATTGTACATAGGAACACCGATCGATCACCTCCCCCAGTCAGTCCCCTCCCCCCACAGTAAGAATCACTCCCTAGGGAACACATTAACCCCTTGATCGCCCCCTAGTATTAACCCCTTTCCTGCCAGTCACATTTATACAGTAATTAGTGCATATTTATAGCACTGTTCGCTGTATAAATGTGAATGGTCCCAAAATAGTGTCAAAAGTGTCCGATCTGTCTGCTGCAATATCACAGTCCTGGCAAAAATCGCAAATAACCGCCATTACTAGTAAAAAATAAAAATAAATGTTATGAATCTATCCCCTATTTTGTAGACGCTATAACTTTTGCGCAAACCAATCACTATACACTTATTGCGTTTTTTTTTACAAAAATATGTAGAAGAATACGTATCGGCCTAAACTGAGATATTTTTGTTCTTTTAATTGGGATATTTATTATAGCAAAAAGTTTAAAGTATTGAATTTTTTACAAAATCTTTGCTCTTTTTTTGTTTATAGAGCAAAAAATAAAAACCGCAAAGATGATCAAATACCACCAAAAGAAAACTCTATTTGTGGTAAAAAAAGAACGTAAATTCTGTTTGGGAGCCATGTTGCAATTGTCATTCAAAGCGTGACAGTGCTGAAAGCTGAAAATTGGCCTGGGCAGGAAGGGGGTGAAAATGCCCAGTAGGCAAGTGGATAATGCATGTGCATATTTTCTTATAAAGTTCTAATTAGCATTCCTTCAGTACAACTGCAGCTTAACGAATCAGGGCCTGGATGTGCTACTGTACGGTCAGCGTTATTGTAGATTGTATCACAACCTGCCATAGACACTATGGGCCTGATTTACCAAGCCTTTACTCCATGACTCATGGAGTAAAAGCAGGAGTAGCAGCCGTTTGGCCATTTACTAAAGAAATACGCTGCTAGTGCAGTGTATTTCCCTAGTTACTAATGTGCTCCGTGCGCCCAGGAGAGGGTGCATTGTGCACCAGTACAGACCTGGCGCACGGCACATTAAACTGTAAATTGCGGGGGTTTGGGCGGGAGTTTATTAGGGGGGGAGGTGGGGGGATGCAGGGGAAGTGAAGTGACATGTGTTTTAAAGTGTTTGGCGGGCCGAATTGAAAGGGAAAGTGTTTTTTGAAAACAGATCCCCGTACGCTTGCACAGTGCGCCTGAACCTCGGGAGGTTCATTTGCATACTGGGCATGCGCAGAGAGAAAAGTCAGGGATTCCCGTGCGCCTTGTCAGTACGCCGTGAAAATCTTGGTAAATACCAAGCGGCGTACCCGTGATTGCGCTGCGTGACGCGGCGCACGGGAATCTCCGAGCTGTTTTCAGCCCTGAAAGGGAACTCGGCGCCAAATTTCAAACTTGAAATCGGCGCGGGTCCCCCTTCAGGGCTACATTAGGCTCTTAGGCTTGGTCCGGAACGTGAGGGGTTAAACCCGCGCCGATTCGGCGCGGGGGTCCCCCCCAGATCCAAACCAAGCCCTCATCCCAAGCATGCAGTCTGGCCCGGACAGGAATGGGGGAGGGGACGAGCGAGCGCCCCCCCCCCTCCTGAGCCGTACCAGACCGCATGCCCTCAACATGGGGGAGTGTGTGCTGTGGGGGAGGGGGGCACTGCCCCCCCACCCCACAGCACTCTTGCCCCCATGTCGATAGGGACAAGAGCCTTTCCCGACAACCCTTGCCATTGGTTGTCGGGGTATGCGGGCGGGGCTAATCGGAATCTGCGAGCTCCCTTTAATAAGGGGGCCCCCAGATGCCGGCCCCCCACCCTATGTGAATGAGTATGGGGTACATCGTACCTCTACCCATTCACATGGGGGAAATGTAAAGTAAAATAAAACACCACACAGAATAAAATATTTTATTAATCTGCTCCGGAGCCCCCCTTTCTTCTTTAGCTCTCTTAGAAGGGGGGGTTTCTTCTCTCCCGATCTTCCGCCGGGACCCTGGGCTTCGGTGATTTCTGCCGGGGGAGGGCGCCATCCCTCGGTCCTCTCCGGAGCCTTCCGCCGGATGCCCCCACCCCATTTAAGCTCTTTTTCATTAGGGAGGGGCATCCGGACTTCGGGGTCTTCTGCCGGGGGATGGCGCCTATCCCCCGGTCTTTACGGTGCCTTCCGCCAGGGTTCCGGTCTTCCTGGTCTTCTGCCGGGGGTGCTCCAACTCCCCGGTCTTTTCTCTTCTGTCTTCTCTGCTCCCTCTTCTGCCTGGCTCCCCCGCGGAGCCAGGGCTTTCTTCCGTCTTCTTTCTTCTCTCTTCCTTCTTCTGCCTGTCTCCTTCGGGAGCCCAGGGCTTGTCTCCGCTGTCTTCTTCCTTCTCTTCCATTCGATGTTGACACGACGAGGTCCGGCGCTGACATGCCGTCTGAGCAGTGGGCATGGACTTATATAGGGCAATGCCACCATGTGACCTCAACCCATGTGACATCACATTCCCATCATGCCCAGGGAATGTGATGTCACATGGGTTGAGGTCACATGGTGGCATTACCCTATATAAGTCCATGCCCGCCGCTGACACGGCAAGTCAGCGCGGAACCTCGTCGTGTCAACATCGAATGGAAGAGAAGAAAGAAGACAGCGGAGACAAGCCCTGGGCTCCCGGAGGAGACAGGCAGAAGAAGGAAGAGAGAAGAAAGAAGACGGAAGAAAGCCCTGGCTCCGCGGGGGAGCCAGGCAGAAGAGGGAGCAGAGAAGACAGAAGAGAAAAGACCGGGGAGTTGGCGCACCCCCGGCAGAAGACCAGGAAGACCGGAACCCTGGCGGAAGGCACCGGAAAGACCGGGGGATAGGCGCCATCCCCCGGCAGAAGACCCCGAAGTCCGGATGCCCCTCCCTAATGAAAAAGAGCTTAAATGGGGTGGGGGCATCCAGCGGAAGGCTCCGGAGAGGACCGAGGGATGGCGCCCTCCCCCGGCAGAAATCACCGAAGCCCAGGGTCCCGGCGGAAGATCGGGAGAGAAGAAACCCCCCCTTCTAAGAGAGCTAAAGAAGAAAGGGGGGGCTCCGGAGCAGATTAATAAAATATTTTATTCTGTGTGGTGTTTTTTTTACTTTACATTTCCCCCATGTGAATGGGTAGAGGTACGATGTACCCCATACTCATTCACATAGGGTGGGGGGCCGGAATCTGGGGACCCCTTTATTAAAGGGGTCTCTCAGATTCTGATAAGCTCTCCGCCCGCATACCCCGACAACCAACGGCCAGGGTTGTCGGGAAGAGGCTCTTGTCCCTATCGACATGGGGGCAAGAGTGCTTTGGGGTGGGGGGGCAGTGCCCCCCTCCCCCACAGCACACACTCCCCCATGTTGAGGGCATGTGGTCTGGTATGTCTCAGGAGGGAGGGGGGCGCTCGCTCGTCCCCACCCCCATTCCTGTCTGACCAGACTGCGTGCCTGGGATAAGTGCTTGGTTTGGATCTTGGGGGGGACCCCCACGCTATTTTTTTTTGCGCGGGTTTAACCCCTTATGTTCCAGACCAAGCCTAAGAGCCTGGTATGCACCTGGAGGGAACCCACCTTATTTTTTTTTGGGGGGTCTGGAGCTCCCCTTCATGAACAGCGATCTGTCATTTACACATGTCAGTCCCCCCCCCCTACAGTTAGAACACACCCAGGGAACATATTTAACCCCTCCCTCGCACCTAGTGTTAACCCCTTCCCTGCCAGTGGCATTTTTTGAGTAAGCAATGCATTTTTTACAGCACTGATCGCTAGAAAAATGCCAATGGTTCCAAAAAAGTGTTCGATGTGTCCGCCATAATGTCGCAGTACCGATAAAAATCGCTGATCGCCCCAATAACTAGTTAAAACAACAAAAAAAAAAAATTTGTAGACGCTATAACTTTTGCAAAAACCAAACACTAAACGCTATTTGCGATTTTTTGGAACCAAAAAGATGTAGAATACGTATCGGCCTAAACTGAGGGGTTTTTTAGTTTTTTGAATATATATTTTTGGGGATATTTATTATAGCAAAAAGTAAAAATAATTTTTACATATGTGGGCGGGACTTACGCAAGTCCCGCCCACATATATAAACATCGTTCAAACCACACATGTGAGGTATTGACGCGTGCGTTAGAGCGAGAGCAATACTTTTACCACTAGACCTTCTTTGTAACTATAAACTGGTAACCTGGAAAAAAAAGAAAAAGGTTGCCTATGGGGATATTCACGGAATTCATTTTGGCCCCATTGCAGGAGTGTTTCCAATAGTAAAGCGTGACATGTAAGGTATCTATTTACTCAGTGTAACATCATCTTTCACATTATCCCCAAAAATTGGGCTCACTTTTGTGTTTTGTTAATTTTTAACCACTTGAACCCGGACCATATTTCTGGTCAATGACCGGGCAAGTTTTTGTGATTCGGCACGGCGTCGCTTTAACTGACAATTGCGCAGTCGTGCGACGTGGCTCCCAAACAAAATTGGCAACCTTTTTTTTCACACAAATAGATTATTAAATGTGCGTGTTTACTTCTGTCTTTAACACCTCCCCTTCAGGCTGGAAAGCATCAGATCAGGGGAAACCAAAAAAAAAAAGCTCTCATTCCATTGCAGCTTGGTTCCTACATGTGTGATGAACTGAGCATGCTCAAACACTTAGAAAAAAAATATCCTTTCTTTTTAAAAGGTGAAAAACACTCATTGGATGCTCATAGAGCATGGTTTGGATTAATTGCAGGTGTGCCCAATTACAAGCTCACCCAAACTAGAGACTGCAATTTGTTCATGTGATTTCAATTGCTTCATTACTAGCACTGTTATAAAAAGCTTGGATCGATCAGTCCTCAGCTGCCCTCAGAAGGGGCAGGCTGGCAGAAATGCTGTTGCTAAACACAAATGTGGTTTGTTGCATGGGTTTTGTTTTATTTTGCCAATGGTTTTGGTTTATTTTTAAATGATGTTCACTTTGATGTATTTGTCTATGTGGCCTTATTTTATGAAAAATGTGTAAAGCTATGGTTATTTAGAATTTTGAAATGTATTTTTGTTTGTTTGTCTTTTTTTGCTTTCCTTGTTTTGTTGACCAATAAAAATTACTTTAAAATTGTTAAGTTTGTCTTTTGTTACTTTTTCATGCTACATATGTTGACAGCTGCAGCTGAACTAGGTTTGGGCCTAACAAATTATGTGTGATTTTTGTCTAAGCTTCTTTCCTGGTGTGTAATCATGAAATGTTTGCCATGTTTATTCTCCATGACTTTAAAGACAAACTGGTAAGTATTTTATTTATTCTGCAGTGGTCCTCAGCCCTCAAGTACCCCCGACAGGACATGTTTTGGGGATTTCTCTTATCAAGAATTGCTGTCCAGACTGTATTTTAAAGCACATGTGCAAGATGAAGGAAAACCTGCAAACATGGCCTGTGGGGGGGGTTTGCTATTGGTGGACAGGCTTGACGTGCTGATTTACAGCACTGTGCTTAAATCTAGCGCAAGGCAATCCTATTCAAATTGTGGGTGTTTGAGGGAAGCCAAGTGAGTGTTAGAACCCCTGCTTTGTGTTTTTTTATTTTTGTGTTGAGCTTTGTGTCACTTTTCTTAAAATTGGCTTCACTTCCTGTCACACAGCTGAACAGGAAGTGAGGTTAAAACCCTACCAGTGTCATTTCTTGGGGACACAGGTCAATCTAACTAGTGTCCCCATTAAGCAAATTGCACTCCAGCACTGCTGTGTACACCCCAAATCATGGGTCTTCAAACTACGGCCCTCCAGTTGTTCAGGAACTACAATTCCCATCATGCCTAGTCATGTCTGTGAATGTCAGTGCATTACAAGGCCTCATAGGATGTGTAGTTCTAAAACAGCTGGAGGGCCGTAGTTTGAGGATCCCTGCCCCAAATGATTATTTAGTTTGGGGTTTAGTAAAGGCAAAGCCACTCTGCAGTACAAGCATAGTTGCTGAAAATCAGAGAGGAAGCACTGATGGTTTTAACATCCAATCCTGTAGAAGCAAAGTTGTTTTGTTTTCTTTCTTCCTTGCTTTGCACTTGTAGTGCAAAGTGGATTTGCCTTTAGTCAATGGACCCCAAAGTCCAAGATCCCTAATAATTTGGGGTGTACACAGCAAAATGCTAGAGTGCAATTTACATAATGGGAAACTATTTAGCTTGATCTCTGTGTCCCCAAGAAAAGATATTAGTAAGGTTTTACCCTCACTTCCTGTTTGGCTATGTGACAGGAAGTGAATGAATTAGAAAGGGTGAAGACACCTCACAAATGTTGTCACTATCAGGGGTGCAGACATCCCCAAAAAATGAGCAGATAATACTTATTTGCAAATTAATAATTTTTTAGTTAACATTGGGTGGGGTGCTCTAACGCACACATTCCTACATATTAGCAACGCTCTATCCTGGCCTATTGGCATGGTTATATTTTTTGGGGCTCTCAATAAAACTCTATGAAATTTGTGCTTAAACTAGAACCAGGGGCGGACTGACAACTCATGTGGCCCCTGGGCAATAGAAGATTATGGGGCCCCTCTGGCTTACAGATGACCACCATGCCAGGAGGTAGTGCAGAGGCAGGCAGCTAAAATCTTGGGATATTCACATTAAAAGCATGTCATTTTCGGACATATCAGGGACAGATCTAAAAAAAACACAGATTTTTACATACTGTCCCTGGTTTTACTGAGCCTGGCAACCCGGATGGGGCCCCCTAGTGGCATGGGGCCCTTGGGCAGTGCCCGAGTGACTCAATGGTCAGTCCGCCCCTGACAAGAACTATAATCAACAAGTTTTATTTTCTTTAATTTTGGATAGAGTGAGGGAGGGTTATAGGCCCTGTCAGTTTATTTTGTATTATCTGTGTCCAATTGGGGAGATTTGCCTTCACTTCCTGCCCCATAGCCAAACAGGAAGTGAGAGAAAAACTATGCAAATTAACCACTTCCCGCCCAGCCTATGGCCGATTTACGTCCGGGAAGTGGTTACACAATCCTGACAGGACGTCCTGCAGGATTTCATGCCGCACGCGCCTGTGGGGGCACGCAGTGCGGCGATCGGTGATGCGGGGTGTCAGTCTGACACCCTGCATCTCCGATCTCGGTAAAGAGTCTCTCACGGAGACGGAGACTCTTTACCACGTGATCAGCCGTGTCCAATCACGGCTGATCACGATGTAAACAGGAAGAGCCATCGATGGCTCTTCCTCACTCGCGTCTGACAGACGCGAGTATAGGAGAGCCGATCGGCGGCTCTCCTGACAGGGGGCGTTCGCGCTGATTGTTTATCAGCGCAGCCCCCCTTCGGATCACCACACTGGACCACCAGGGATGCCCACCCTGGACCACCAGGGTGTGCAAAAACAAAAAAAATATAGAACAAAAAAACAAAAAGCAATAAAAAATAAGAAAAAAGATGCCAATCAGTGCCCACAAATGGGCACTGACTGGGAAAATCAGTGCCACCCCACAGTGTCCATCAGTGCCACCCCACGGTGCCCATCCATGCACAGTGCCCACCTATCAGTGCCCACCTGTGCCACCCATAAGTATCCATCAGTGCCACCCATAAGTGCCGCCCATCTGTGCCGCCCATGAGTGCCCATCAGTGCCGCCTATGAGTGCCCATCAGTGCCGCATAGCAGCGCCGCCAATCAATGCCACCTCATCTGTGCCGTCAGTACTACCTCATCGATGTCCATCAGTGCCATCTCATCGGTGCCCATCAGTGCCGCCATATCAGTGCCCGTAATTGAAAGAGAAAAACTTATTTACAAAAAAATTAACCTAAAAAAATAAAAACTTTTTTTTGTTTCAAAATTTGCAGTCTTTTTTTAGTTGTTGCGCAAAAAAAAAACGCAGAGGTGATCAAATAACAACAAAAGAAAGCTCTATTTGTGGGGAAAAAAGGACGCCAATTTTGTTTGGGTACAGTGTTGTATGACCGCGCAATTGCCATTCAAAGTGCGACAGTGTTGAAAGCTGAAAATTGGCTTGGCGGGAAGGTGCGTAAGTGCCTGGTATGGAAGTGGTTAAGGGAATCCAGTGCCCCCCCAGAACTAGTGTGTGGGTCCCCTGAAAATTACTGGGCGGGGTTATACAAAAACAGGGTGTGACCTTGACAGGAAGGGGTGGGTCATTTTTCTATTAGGAGGTGCAGATATGTAGTCAGGCCTAGGGCAGAACCAAACCTAAATATACTACTGCATATTAGGGCTTATTTAGACCGGAACCGATTTACAGCGTGTTTTTATATTGTGGGAGGAAACCCACGCAGGCACAGGGAGAACATGCAAACTCCATGCAGATGCTGTCACGGGCGGGATTCGAACCAACGACTCTTTTGCTGCTAGGTCAAAGTGCTATACACTACACCACTGTGGTGAACGAACATGATTGCAGCTGAAAGCATGAGAACTTTTTTTTTTTTTTTTCAATACCATGCTTTCCAGCCTTATTGACCCCGCCTCTCTCCATAAAGAGGACCTGTCACACACTAGTCCTATTACAAGGGATGTTTACATTCATTGTAATAGGAAGAAAACTGATCATTTTTTTTTTTTTTTTTATTTCAGTGTAAAACATTATAAAACTAAATAAAAATAAATAAGAAAACCCCAAAAAAATTTTTTAAAGCGCCCCGTCCCGACGAGCTCGCGCACAGAAGCAAACGCATACGCGAGTAGCGCCCGCATATGAAAAACGGTATTCAAACCACACAAGTGAGGTATCGCCGCGATCGTTAGAGTGAGAGCAATAATTCTAGCCCTAGACCTACTCTGCAACTCAAAAAATGCAACCTGTAGAATTTTTTAAACGTCGCCTATCGAGATTTTTAAAGGGTAAAAGTTTGATGCCATGCCACGAGCGGGCGCAATTTTTAAGCGTGACATGTTGGGTATCATTTTACTCGGCGTAACATTATCTTTCACAATATATAAAAAAATTGGGCAAAATGTATTGTTGTCTTATTTTTTAATTCAAAAAAGTGATTTTTATCCAAAAAAAGTGCGCTTGTAAGACCGCTGCGCAAATACGGTGTGACAAAAAGTATTGCAATGACTGCCATTTTATTCCCTAGGATGTCTGCTAAAAAAAAATATATAATGTTTGGGGGTTCTGATTAATTTTCTAGCCAAAAAATTGTGATTTTCACATGAAGGAGAGAAGTGCCAGAATTAACCCGGTGGGCAAGTGGTTAAAGTACTCATGGCTATAAAGAATAGAGTCATTGCTCATTAAAAAAAAAAAAAAAAAAATGGGGTCCCTCCAAATTAAATTACCAGGCCCTTCAGGTCTGGAATGGATATTAAGGGGAACCCCGCCGTAAAAAAAACCCCAAAAAATGGCGTGGGGTCCCCCCAAATATCCATACCAGACCCTTCAGGTCTGGTGTGGATTTTAAGGGGAACTCCACCCCAAATTGAAAAAAAAATGGCGTGGAGTCCCCCTAAAAATCCACACCAGACCCTTATCCGAGCACGTTGACCTGGCCGGCCGCAGAAAAGAGGGGGGGACAGAGTGCGGCCCCCCCCCCTCTCCTGAACCGCACCAGGCCACATGCCCTCAACATGGGGAGGATGTCCCCATGTTGATGGGGACAAGGGTCTCATCCCCACAACCCTTGCCCGGTGGTTGTGGGGGTATGCGGGCGGGGGGCTTATCAGAATCTGGAAGACCCCTTTAACAAAGGGGACCCCCAGATCCTGGCCCCCCCCCTATGTGAAATGGTAATGGGGTACATTGTACCTCTACCATTTCACCCCAAAAAAAATGTCAAAGTGTTAAAAATGACAGTAGCCGGTTTTTGACAAATCTTTTAATAAAATCTTCTTTTCTTCTTTCCTTCGGGTTTCTTCCGCTGCTTCTTTCTTCTCGTCCACATCTTGCCCGACGTGTTCTTCTATCTTCTCCGTCCGTCCTTCAGCCTTCTGGTCCCGCATCTTGCCCGTTGTCTTGTCCTGTCTTCTTCTCCGTCCGCCTCCTCGTCCGCATCTTGGGTCTTCTGCGGTGTTCTCGTCCCCGGACCCAGCGTTTGAATTTGATTTGGCCGCCGTTTTCCCGCTCCTGGGACCCGCCCCCCTCTGACGCCACAAGTAAACTCCTTAGAAGGTCATGTGCGTCAGAGGGGGGCGGGGTCACATGAGTGTGACACGGCGGGAACTTCTTCTCCGGGCGGCGCGATTGAAATTGAATTCCCCGCTGTGTGACGCTCTGCGACCCCGCCCCCCCTCTGACGCACATGACCTTCTAAGGAGTTTACTTGTGGCGTCAGAGGGGGGCGGGGTCACATGAGTGTGACACGGCGGGAACTTCTTCTCCGGGCGGCGCGATTGAAATTGAATTCCCCCGCTGTGTGACGCTCTGCGACCCCGCCCCCCTCTGACGCACATGACCTTCTAAGGAGTTTACTTGTGGCGTCAGAGGGGGGCGGGTCCCAGGAGCGGGAAAACGGCGGCCAAATCAAATTCAAACGCTGGGTCCGGGGACGAGAAGAAGACCGCAGAAGACCCAAGATGCGGACGAGGAGGCGGACGGAGAAGAAGACAGGACAAGACAACGGGCAAGATGCGGGACCAGAAGGCTGAAGGACGGACGGAGAAGATAGAAGAACACGTCGGGCAAGATGTGGACGAGAAGAAAGAAGCAGCGGAAGAAACCCGAAGGAAAGAAGAAAAGAAGATTTTATTAAAAGATTTGTCAAAAACCGGCTACTGTCATTTTTAACACTTTGACATTTTTTTTGGGGTGAAATGGTAGAGGTACAATGTACCCCATTACCATTTCACACAGGGGGGGGGTCAGGATCTGGGGGTCCCCTTTGTTAAAGGGGTCTTCCAGATTCTGATAAACCTCCCGCCCGCATACCCCCACAACCACCGGGCAAGGGTTGTGGGGATGAGACCCTTGTCCCCATCAACATGGGGACATCCTCCCCATGTTGAGGGCATGTGGCCTGGTGCGGTTCAGGAGAGAGGGGGGGCCGCACTCTGTCCCCCCCTCTTTTCTGCGGCCGGCCAGGTCAACGTGCTCGGATAAGGGTCTGGTGTGGATTTTTAGGGGGACTCCACGCCATTTTTTTTTCAATTTGGGGTGGAGTTCCCCTTAAAATCCACACCAGACCTGAAGGGTCTGTAATGGATATTTGCCGGGAACCGCACGTCTTTTTTTTTTTTGGTTTTTACGGCGGGGTTCCCCTTAATATCCATTCCAAACCTGAAGGGCCTGGTAATTTAATTTGGGGGAACCCCTACACATTTTTTTGTTTGTTTTATGAATGAATCCCTTTAGAATTGTCAGAGCCGACAATTCATTATAGCCGCGTGTGAATTTTTAAATGACTTTTTTCCTTCTGAATGTCACTTTGTGCAGGGGGAGTTCTAAGTGCGGGAAAAATGCGCTATTTCACATGCTGACATTACACCCCCCCTAGGTACGAAATTTAAAGGAATATTTCACTTTTATTGTTTCACTTTAAGAATTATTAATTTCACTGCTCCCGAAAAAACGGCCGTTTTAAAAAATAAAAAAAGCATTGATACATGTTCCCTGGGGCAGGACTGAGGTCCCCAAACACTTTTTAGGACAAAACTTGCAGATTAGCCTTTAAAATGAACACTTTTGATTTCTCCCATAGACTTCTATAGGGAGTTCGGCGCGGCTTTACATATTAGTTTCAATGCGCCGGCTGCTACGCTGGTTCATGCGCCCAATTAAGCCTCCACCCGGAGTACTAATTAACGCATGAACCAGCGCAGCGCACAGAGCATAGTAAATCAGGCCCTATACGTCTACCAGTTACGAATCGGTTTCCTTTAATGGAGCATGTGTTACTGTTTACTTCACCTGAAAATGAGGGTCTCTGAGGTTACAGCTAAGTCATCATTTTTTTTTCTTTCACATATTCATTTTTCTTTTGTCAGTTATAACTACAAAGTGAACCCACCAAAAGGAGGTCTCATCTCTTTTACCTGTTCCCATCTGAAGCTCAACATATGTGGCAGTTTCCTTCACCACATTCTATATATAGAAGCCTGTATCTGCGGCTTACTGCTTTTTATGCGAAAACAACACACCTTTGACTCTAATTCCTCTTACCACCCACAGCAACGGTCACATGTCATAACAGCAGTACATTTTCCACAGGATAACTATGCCATGTCTTAACTGTGTTATTTATTTCTCATCTTTATTATCAAAGGTGCATCATTTAGTATTGTATATATAGAGATACATTATAGATGAGTAGCTCATCATCAGATATCACACCTAATTTTGAAGGTTTATTCTATAATTTGACATAATTTATTATAAACTACTGTGTCATTTTTTGCTTGACACTATTTTATGAATTGAGGTTCAGACAATCGGTAGCAATAAGCAACACTATATAAACACCCATGCAATCTGATTCCAGTGCCCAAAAAAAGGTTAAAGCGGAGGTTCACCCTAAAAAACAACTATGTACCATCCCATCCAGCATACTAGCGTCAGCTACAGTATGCCTTTTTTTTTTTTTTTGCGCTGTATTTACCGTTTAATCCTTCAGTTTTGTTTCAGACTCCCGCGGGGAGTAGGCGTTCCTATGAAGAGGGGAACATGATTGACGTCCGGCTATGGCGCGTCACGCGTTCCGAAAATAGCCGGACTAGGTCTCGGCTCTTCACGGCGCTATACGGCGCCTGCGCACAGACTAGGAGCTGACTGCGCAGGCGCCGTATATATCCGAGTCCTATTTCGGCTATTTTCGGAACGCGTGACACGCCATAGCCGGACGTCAATCATGCTCCCCTCTTCATAAGAACGCCTATTTTCCTGCCGGAGTCTGAAACGAAACTGGACGATTAAACGGTAAGTACAGCGCAAAAAAATAAATAAAAAGGCATACTGTAGCTGACGCTAGTATGCTGGATAAGATGGTAGATAAAGATTTTTTTTTTTTAGGGTGAACCCCCGCTTTAATGCACCCTTTTTATTCGGATGCGGTGCTGTTTCAGTCATACAAAATTAATGGGCTTTAATTGCACTGCAAAGAATCGCATGTGATGCAAACAGGAATGCAGTGTGATTTCTTTCCCAATCACATGCGGTTTCCTGCATCGCATCTGTGTGAACCAGCACTAAGTCAATTATTACTTCCATTAGTTAGAACAGTGAAAACAATTCTGATTGAGCATTAAAGTGAGTGTAAACTCAAAGTAAAAAAAAAAATAACAAATAGGTTTATATTTACCTGATCTGTGCAATTGAATTGAACAGAGTGGCCCCAAGCCTCCTCTTCTTAGATCCCCTGCCAGTGCTCCTGGCGTGCCACCATATGTAGCCGCTTTCTATCATGGCACGCCTGCAGGCATGATCCAAAGCCATGCTGCCTGTGGAACAGATAGCATGGCTTGGCCCTGCCCCTCGTCACAGGAATTGACTGGCAGCAGCAGGAGCCAATGGCTCCTGCTGCCTCAGCAAAGCATGTGAGACCAGGAAGTGAGAAGAGAGAGACGCTGCAGACTGGCATAGTGCTGGATTGAGTGAGAACACAGATAAGTATACAGGAGAGTAAAGGGGGATAATTTTACCTAAACATTTTTAACTTAATGCAAGGAATGCCTCAAGGTAAAAAATAGCACCTGTAAAGTGCCTGCAATCCCTGTGTGAAAGCCTGAGTGCTTTCACACTGGGGCGCTGCGCTGGCAGGGTGTCAAAAAAGTCCTGCACGCAGCTTCTCGAACACTGCTCCTAAAGCGCCCCTGCCTATTGAAATCAATGGGCAGCACTGCCAAAGCCCCTGCAAACCGCCTCGGCAGTGGTGCTTTGTGGGTACTTTTAACCCTTTATTCGGCCGCCAACAGGGGTTAAAAGTGCCCTGTCAGCACCCAAAAAGCGTCACAAAACGACGATAAAGCGTCGCTAAAAATAGCATTGTTTTACCGCTGACGCCCGGACACTGTCAGTGTGAAAGGGCTCTTAGTGCGACTGATATTTCTTGTCTCTTTAATATTCTTAATAAAGTTGTATAAAACCTAAAACCAAAAATGTAATATATTGCAGCTTACCAATTTTTAGATGTGGTGGCTGCATTCGTTTTCTTATTTTCGGCTTTTTCCCCCTCTGTTTTCACCTGGTCATCTATCCAGTAACACACCTTCTGCATTAAACCTCTCTGGATGAAGGAGCAGAGGATCATCTTTGGACAGCAGTAATGCCGCGTACACACAACTGTTTTTCGGGTTGTAAAAAATTACGTTTTTTTTTTATGTCATTAAAAACGATCGTGTGTGGGCTCCAGAGCATTTTTCACGACGTAAAATATGGGCATTAAAAATTTCGAACATGCTCAAATTTTTCCCGACGTTTTTAACGTTGTCGTTTTTAACGTCGTAAAAAATTATCGTGTGTGGGCTTTAACCACTTAAGACCCAGACCAAAATGCAGGTAAAGGACCCGGCCAGTTTTTGCGATTCGGCACTGCGTCGCTTTAACTGACAATTGCGCGTGCGACGTGGCTCCCAAACAAAATTGGCATCCTTTTTTTCCCCACAAATAGAGCTTTCTTTTGGTGGTATTTGATCACCTCTGCGGTTTTTATTTTTTGCGCTATAAACAAAAATAGAGCGCCAATTTTGAAAAAAAATGCAATATTTTTTCCTTTTTGCTATAATAAATATCCCTCAAAAATATATAAAAAAAAACTTTTTTTTTCCTCAGTTTAGGCCGATATGTATTCTTCTACCTATCTTTTGTAAAAAAAATCTCAATAAGCGTTTATCGATTGGTTTGCGCAAAATTTCTAGTATTTTCAAGATAGGGGATAGTTTTATTGCATTTTTATTAAAAAAATGTTTTTACTACTAATGGCGGCGATCAGCGATTTTTTTCGTGACCACGACATTATGGCGGACACATCGGACAATTTTGACACATTTTTTGGACCATTGTCATTTTCATAGCAAAAAATGCTATAAAAATGCATTGTTTACTGTGAAAATGACAATTGCAGTTTGGGAGTTAACCACTGGGGGGCGCTGAAGGGGTTAAGTGTGACCTCATATGTGTTTCTAACTGTAGGGGGCAGGGCTGGACGTGTGATATCATTGATCGTGTTTCCCTATAATAGGTTTACACACAGCTCTCCTCGTTCTTCAGCTCCAGGGACCGATCGTGGGACTCCAGCAGGCCGGAGCTTTAGACTTAAAGAGGACGTACAGGTACGTGCTTGTGCCCAGCCGTGCCATTCTGCCGATGTATATGTGCAGGAGGCGGTCCTTAAGTGGTTAACAACGTAAAAAAAACTGCATGCTCAGAAGCAAGTTATGAGACGGGAGCGCTCGTTCTGGAAAAACTATCGTTCGCAATGGAGTAAGCACATTCATCACGCTGTAACAGACTGAAAAGCGCAAATCGTCTTTTAATAACACAAAATCAGCAAAAGCAGCCCAAAGGGTGGCGTCATCCGCATGGAACTTCCCCTTTATAGTGCCGTTGTACGTGTTGTACGTCACCGCGTTTTGCTAGAGCATTTTGTTTCACGATCGTGTGTAGGAAAGGGCGTTTTAACGATTGGGTTGAAAAAAGCATTGTTTTTTCTAGACCATTACAAATTTAATTTTTTACAACCTGAAAAACGGTCGTGTGTACGCGGCATAACAGTCAGTCTGGGGGAGGGTAGTGTTAGATGTACTGGCAAATTTAGATACACTAACAAACTGAAGCCAAACTCCAGCTCACACTGCAGTTACCCAAACAGTTAGGCCCCTTTCACATGGGGCGGATCTGTTTGACAAACTTTTCTTTCCAGCAGGATGACATGTCCGTCTCCACTCACTGTGCTGAGACAGACCTGCCAGAGTCCCACTCTCCTCTATGGGGAGATCGGATGAAAACTGTCCGCCTTTACGTTATCTTCCAATCTCATCCGATACAATCCACCAGACGGATGGAAAATAGGACCACCATCCATCTGGATTTGGGGGACAGGATCGGATCGGATAGTAGCGGCTGTCAGCAGACATGTCACCACTGACATCCGCTCCCTTATAGGGGTGTATGGAGCATCTGATGAGGTCCGCCTGAAAAACTGACATGTGGACCTGATCAGTGTGAAAGGGCCCTTACAGCAACATTTTTTTTTTCTGTTTGGGATAAAAGATTTACATGAATAAATAAAAGCTTATCATTTTAAACTCCCCTGTCAGTGGTAAATGGTTTGTCTCAACCCTTTCACGGCTACATCTGCAAGACAGATTATGCTGTTGAAAAAAAAGGGAAGCTGCAGTATAATACATGTTTGCTTTTGGGTTTAATATCACTTTAAGTTGTCCTAATTGGCAGGTAGAGATACTCTTATACATTATTTGAATAATGTGTTTTGAGGCCATATCAATCTCCTGAGTGCTGTTTACAAATCAGACAACCTAATTACTTTAGATATGCTTTCCTTCAGGAAGTACAAGAGAAGAAAATGCTTTCTCCATCAGTGGCGTAGGAAGCATGACTCACGAAGCAAATATTTTTCACCAAACTTATATTCACGTATACTGTACATGAAATTACTAAGAAGTAAAATGGATACAGCACAAAGCACAGTGTTTTCTGACATGACAGGTTTTCTTATGCTGCGTACACATGATCATTTTTCAGGTTCTAAAAAAATGGCGTTTTTTTAATGTCATTAAAAACGATCGTGTGTGGGCTTCAGAGCACTTTTCGGGTTCTAAAAAATGTCCAAAAAAAAATTCGAACATGCTCTATTTTTTCACTACGTTTTTTGGGTTCTAAAAATGGTCGTGTGTGGGCTTTAATGACGTGAAAAATTTGCGCATGCTCAGAAGCAAGTTATGAGATGGGAGCGCTCGTTCTGGTAAAACTCGTTCGTAATGGAGTAAGCACATTCATCACGCTGTAACAGACAGAAAAGCGCAAATCGTCTTTTACTAACATGAAATCAGCTAAAGCAGCCCAAAGGGTGGCGTCATCTGAATGGAACTTCCCCTTTATAGTGCTGTCGTACGTGTTGTACGTCACCGCGCTTTGCTAGAACATTTTTTTTCACGATCGTGTGTAGGCAAGGCCGTTTGATCAAGTGATCAAGTGATCAAATGATCAAGTTGAAAAAAAAAAAAAAATTTTCTAGAGCCTGAAAAACCTAATTTTTTAGAACCCGAAAAATGATCGTGTGTACGCGGCATTATTCATTGTTAAGCTGTCCCTGCATAAGCCGATCTGGCGGCTCATGATTCTTGTTCTTAGATACGATTGTCAGTTAACCTCCCTAGCGGTATTCCCGAGTCGGGCTTGGGGTGAATTTTACATACCAAAAGCCATAACCCCGAGCCAGACTCGGGATCGCATTGCAGGATACAGGGGAAGTTACTTACCTTGTCCTTGGATCCTGCGATGTGTCCCCGCTATGTGTGCGAGCTGTCATCTTGCTCGATTCACACACTGGTGACTGCCGAGTGCCACCAAGCTTCGTTCCCGAATGGTGCGATGCACGGGGGTGGAGTTTGGCGCTAAATTCAAAACAGCATAGATACATTATAGATACAGTATACTGTAATCGAATGCCACGTACACAAGACCGTTTTGAATGTCATGGAAAAAACAGCCTTTTTCTCGACGTGATTCTTGTCCAGCCTGCCTTGCATACACACAATCATGAAAAAAAAATGCTCGAGCAAAGCACGGTGACGTACAACAGGTACGACGGCACTATAAAGGGGAAGTTCCATTTGGATGGCGCCACCCTTTGGGCTGCTTTTGCTAATTTCGTATTAGTAAAAGTTTGGTGAGAGACGATTCGCGTTTTTCAGTCTTCGTGCTTTTCAGTCTGTTACAGCGTGACGAATGTGCTATCTCCATTACAAACGCTAGTTTTACCAGAACGAGTGCTCCCATCTCATAACTTGCTTCTGAGCATACACGTTTTTTTCCCGTCGTTAAAGCCTACACACGACCGTTTTTCACAGCGTGGCAAGGGATGGTAAAAATAGAAGATTGAGCCCACCTAAAAAAAGGACATGCAGTCACTCGGGGCTGAACACATGCAGCAGCCATGATGCATTGCTTCACAGCCATAAGAAGGATTAATCCCCAAAGTGAATGAGCCTTACCACAACCGCTTGCAATGCACATGGTTGCAGCATGGAGAATAGTTTTTTCCAGCATTAAAAAGGTGGTGAGGAGGTAATTTGTTGTCTGCCAATTGCCTCTCAACCTCTCTCTGAAAATAAATCCAAGATAATGGGGGAGATTTACTAAAACTGGTGCACACAGAATCTGGTGTAGCTGTGCATAGTAACCGTAACCGATCAGCTTCTAACTTCAGCTTTTTCAAATCTTCTCTGACAATAAAACCTAGAAGCTGATTGGTTACTATGCAGAGCTGCACCAGATTCCGTGTGCACCAGTTTTAGTAAATCTCCACCAATGACTTCAATCAGAATCACTGGCCACTTTGTTGACATTCAGCATATTAAGTGCACGTAGACTGGCATGCTCATTGCTCCTCCTTTTACTGGCCAGGCAGGTTACATGCCTGGCTAAGGATCTGATATCGATTTTGAAGGGAACCCATTTTATTTTTGGTTGCGGTGCCCTGAATTTTTTTTAGGACACCCCAAACTATATCAGGCCACATATTCTCAATATGGGGAAGGTACCTTGTCTGGAGAGGTGGCTAACACCAGGCAACCTCAAACAAGCTCATTAACCCTGGAAAGGCAGACTCAATTAGCAACCATAAAAATACAGAAGAGAGTGCCAGAGCAAAATTGGCTAAAATAGTTCAAGATAATTTTAATCGTTGATAAAAAGTACTATAAAAACAGCCAATTTGTTTATTATGTGATGTTCTAGAATTATGCCGCGTACACACAATTGGACAATCCAACATCAAAACCGTGGATCTTTTTTCGACAGATTGTTCGCTCAAACTTGTCTTGCATACACACGGTCACACAAATGTTGTCGGAAATTCCGAAACATCAAGAACGCTGTAACGTACAAAACACTACGTCAATCCGAAAAAAATGAGGTTCAATGATTCCGAGCATGCGTCGAATTGATTCCGAGCATGCGTAGGATTTGTGTGCGTCCGAATGGGCTACAGACAATCTGAATTTCTGCCAAGAACTTTTGTCGTCGGAAAAATTGAGAACCAGCTCTCAAACATTTGTTATCGGAAATTCCAACAGCAAATGTCCGATGGAGCCTACAAACGGTCGGATTTTCCGACAACAAGCTCACATCGAACACTTGTTGTCGGAAATTCTGACCGTGTGTACGCGGCATTAGTGTTATATATTCATATGCATATCTATGTTTTTGCTTATTTTTGCATCCCTGATAAAGGGGGAGTGGTGTGTTGGCCGGCTATATTTAATTTTTTATCAAAAATTAAAATGGTCTTGGACTCTTTTATCTGATTTTGGTTTGATGCTTCTTTTTGTATTTATAATGTTATTTATTGGTCAGAGAGAGAATCATCAAAGCTAATTTTGATGTTGCAGTGGTTAGAGTGGGTGAGTCAGATCTTTAGCCACCTTTCATCTATGGCCACCCTATGAAAGCTTTCATACCAGATGAATGGAACATCATAGACCATATATTTAGGTCCAATAGGTTCTCAAAACTTTTATTCTTCATTCTTTTAAAATGTGCTAGCTCTTTAGCTTTACTAAATTATGTTTCAAATTTAAAATTGTGCATGAATTCAGTACACAAAACTCACTGCACTACCACACTTTTGGGAATGAGAAGAAAAGCTTAAATACTAAATGTAATAGACTGAGCAAGCACACATAGCTTAACAGCTACATATAGAATTACAAAATGTCAAGTGTCAGTAACAAACTACTTTTATTTGCATTGTAAAACAGCTGGAGTCTGTGTTACATTCAACCTTCGAGGACCAGTAAACCTTAAATACAAGTTATCTGGCATGACGGAACTATATAACATTCACACAGTATGACCAAGCTTCCACCGACATATATTTTATTGTCAGACAGAACTTAAAGTATTTGACTTTCATAAAAAGATTATAAACAGCATAAAACTATGCTGTGTGCAGAAACTAAACTCCAATTATAGCTTTATACTAAGGGCCAGATTCAGAGAAGAAGTACGCCGGAGTATCTGCTGATACTCCGGCGTACTTTCAAATTTGCCGCGTCGTATCTTTAGTTTGAATCCTCAAACCAAGGTACGACGGCTTCTGGCTTTGATCCGACAGGCGTACGGCTTTGTACGCCTTCGGATCGTAGGTGTAATACTTTGGCGCCCGCTGGGTGGAGTTCGAGTTGTTTTCCTTGTCGGGTATGCTAATTAGCTGTTTACGGCGATTCACAAAGGTAAGCGCGGCCGTCGCTAATCGGCTTTTCCCGGCGTATAGTTAAAGCTGGTATTTCGTGGCCTATCTTTAGACTTGCCATGTTAAAGTATGGCCGTCGTTCCCGCGTCGAATTTAAAGAAAAATTTTTTGCGTAAGTCGTCCGTGAATAGGAAAGGACGTAACTCACGTCGACGTTCAAAAAATGACGTCGGTGCGACGTCATTTCGCGCAAAGCACGGCGGGAAATTTCAAAACGGAGCATGCGCAGTACGTTCGGCGTGGGAACGCGCCTAATTTAAATGATACATGCCCCATTTGAATTAGGCGGGTTTGCGCCGGACGGATTTACGCTACGCCGCCGCAAGTTTACAGGCAAGTGCTTTGTGAATCAAGCACTTGCCCATAAAACTTGCAGCGGTGTAACGTAAATGCAATACGTTACGCCGCCGGAATTCTACATGAATCTGGCCCTAAATGTCTAAAGTTAAGATTACTTGTTAAGATATTTATTTAAACATTACAAAAAAAATCCTGTCATGAGAGAAACATGAAGGTTGTCACTGCTGAGTTCTTCTACAAGTGCTAGTTGCCTGGCTGTTATGTTGACCCCATGGTTACCATACTGTAAACCACAGACTAAAACATGCAGATATTGATAATGATATGTGACATTTCTCTCAGGCCTTGTACACACGACCGAACATGTCTGCTGAAACTGGTCCGTCGGACCAGTTTCCGTGGACATGTTCGGTCGTGTGTAGGGCCGACCGGACAGTTTCCCGGCCTAGCGGACATGTTTCCAGCGGACAAAAGTTTCTTAGCATGCTAAGAAACTTGTCCGCTGGAAGCCTGTCCGTCGGACATGTCCGATGGTCAGTACGACTCATCGGACATGTCCGCTGGCCCGAAATCTCACGCATGCGTCAAAGTGATTCGACGCATGCGTGGAAGCATTGAACTTCCTGGTGCGCGCACGTCGCGGCGTATTCTGTCCGCGGGGAATCACCAACTTCCATCACCAATAAGGGATAAGTTGTCAGATCACCACCAAATGGGAATACATGCTTACCAGCTGTAGTGTGACCCCCTAATTAAAGAGAAGTCAAACAAGCTTGTAATAGAGCACCGGACCCTGGACCACCTTATGATAATTCTCCGACTCCTCCACTGGCTGATGGCTGTGACTGGTTATCACTCAGGTATCACCGCATACATATTAAGATGTAAAACAAGAGGCTCATCATCCCACACAGTCGTGGAGGTAGGTCTCCTGGATCCTCACTAGCTGACCAGCAGCAGAGGGAAGCAACATGGACGACGACTTCCAAGACCAGCTTCAAACACATGCATTGGGCAATAGTGTTTTATGGTAAAATAAATTTCTCCAACCCCACTGCTAAATAGAACTGCTAAATAGACTAAATAAAAAACGCTGTTGCATCAGAGAAAGGTACATTATGCCCCCCCCCCTCTCCCCATTCTCGTAGACAGCAATTTAATCCTTGTTTTTCAACTATTTAAGCATCAAAACAGATCAAGGTGGTCTATTTTAATATATGTATGTATTAGTAACAATTTCCAACTTCGGTGCAACTACAGTATAACAGAAGTTCGCCTTTAATTACAAACATACTCCAGTCAAACTCAGTAATGTAGAATGGCAGAAATAGTATTTTTTTCTAATTATTTTATTCCCCTATGCACAACCGCAGTAGAAGGTTTGTGGTATCTGGAAGCTTCATGCCTCTGGTAAAGGTTTGGACACATGTTCATGCAACCTGGAAGCACTTTGGCCAAAACTCACATGAGTTAAGGCACCTGAGCACAAACTTCTTGGCTTCTATAGGTGGCTATATATATGCTGTATAGAAACATGTTCCCAACATGGCATGGCCAGTTAACTGCCAAGCTTGGTGATTTTGAGGTTTCAGAATCTTACAATATTAAAGTGGTTGTAAACCCACTTTTTCACTTTTACCTACAGGTAAGCCTATAACAAGGCTTACCTGTAGGTATAAAGAATATCTCCTAAACCTGTACGGTTTAGGAGATATTCCCCTCGCAATGCGGGCGGCGCATGCGCAGGGGGGAATCCACGGCGAAAGGACTGGCATCCGCCGGACCCTGCCAATTTTAAATCTCCCGCGCACACACGCGGGAGTGACGTCATCGCCGCTCCAGCCAATCACAGCGCTGGAGCGGCGATACCCGGAAGACACGCCGGAGCAAGATGACATCCTGCTCGGCGTGGACCAGGTAAGTGGTGTTCACCTCATTCCGAGGTAAGTATTGCATACTAGCCGATTATGCCTTTTGCCTTGCAGGTTTGAAAAAAAAAAAAAGTTTATGCGGTTTACAACCGCTTTAACATGAACATTTGTTTTGCCACAGCTGTTGGAGCTTTACATACGAATACAAATTGAGTATTCTTAGGTACTCTCTAAAGAGACTAGAACAAGATGTTAACATTAGCAACCAATGTGAGTGAGAGAGCTACAGTAGAAATGGGTGGAATAGTTTTGCTGTGGATAAGTAACTTGCCAAGGACTATATTCGAACAGTGTCAGCCTATCATTATTCTAAAGAAGAAGTCCAGCCTGAGCTTTTTAGGCTGGGCTTCTCCTAAGGGTCACAGGAGTGCAATCCCTTTTGCACTCATGTGACCCGTTTTCAGCAAAGAGCAGTCTAAAGTCTGCTTTCCGCTGACATCACTGCAATCAGTCGAGGCAGCGCGTCATCCGGACTTCCGAAGTCTGGATCCGCCAGCTGCCATGATTTATGGCAATCTCAGTGAGCTGCTGAGACGCTAAGACAGCCGCTCCCCACCCCTCCACAGCTCAGCGCTCCAATGAGCATGGAGGAGCAGAGAGGAGAGCTGCTGACTGACAGTTAGCAGCTCTCCTCTGGGATCTGTGAGAACCGAGTTATCAGCAATGTTCGTGGCTCGGTTCTCAGTGCAGAGATGCCAGGGGACAGATGCAGCATCGGTCTGATACTGCATACACCTAGGTAAGTATACATACCCCCCCTCAAAAAAAAAAAACATACTTCTCTTTTAAAAAGGATTAGCAGCTGATTATATCCGCATGTCCTGATCATTCTACCGATTCTTGCTGCTGGAATCTGTTGGCTGCATGTGAACATGCGAATGTGGCACTATACACTTTCCATTCTTTATCAGACACAGTTTACCTTCCAATGCTTTTGTTTTTTTATTGTGTCAATGTATTTTTAACAGGCCACCTGTTACCCAAAATACACTAGTTGCCAGCATCCTACATATTCTGCTAAACAGCTAATCCCCAGTCTACAGTTCCATAACTCACGGATCTTTAGCTATTCTGCACTCTACCTATCACACTTTTGATCATTTAAGAAGAAAGAATAATACAGATATGTCTGTCTGAAAGCCCTGCACAATTTTAATTAAAGATAATTAAAAAAAAAATTAATTAAGGTAAACTAAGCATATTTTTTTACCTAAAGATATTAGTGTAATAAAGGGTTTCTATGTGACAGCAGGATTAGCTGGTTGCAATAGAAGACCTGGATGATAAATATGATAAATATAATGTTTGCAGCTACATAAGTTTATTGTATGTAAAGCGGGATTCCACCCTCATTTTTTTTTTTTAAAGTCAGCAGCTACTAAGGACATTTACCTGTCCTAGGCACCCACGATGATGGGCCCCCGATGGCGATCGCTTGGTCCTGGCGCCTCCATCTTGACTAAGGGAAACAGGCAGTGAAGCCTTACGGCTTCACTGCCCATTTCCTACTGCGCATGCGGGACTCGCACAGCGCTTTGTGAATGGGCGGCTGCCTCCTGCGATACACTCAGTTCCCAGAAGGCAGAGCGCTACATTCACCAGAAGACACAGCGAGGATGAGGAATAAGACGACTGCGGTGGAGGAAGAGGCAGAAGAGCTATTTCCAGATAGCAACAGCCCTTTCTGGTGAGTACAATTTTTATTTATTTTTTTCAATTTATTTTTTTCAAATTTTTGGGGGATTTTAGGGGAAAAAACAGGGTGGAACTCCTCTTTAAATAGGTGTCCAGGTTGATTTGCAATGAGCAGTGGAACATTAAATATAGATGACAAAAAGTATTTTCTTAAATGTTCGCTATCATTCACATAAATGTAGAAGTAACCTGGTGAGCAAGGTTTTTCCAGGATGCGGGCAATTATTCTCAATAATGCAAGTCTTAGGCAGCATGTCATTCAGCTTACTGAGCATCACCACCCTACTTGTTGCTGAGGTTTGAAGAGAAATTTTCATCTGCTATCAACTGCCTTGAAGTTCCACAGAATGATAATCTGGTGTTTGAAGTCTGGTATCCTGCACACTCATAGCTGCACAAGCAAAGGCCCTGACTTTCGTGCCCATACCGAAAATGTTGTACTTCATTTCAAAGATAGCCAAAGATATTTTCCTAGCAACTGGTACACCACCCACTGAAAGAAAGTAAAGTGGAAATAGCAGAGTGGTGTGTGCGTGGGAGCTGGGGGAAGATAAATTCAGGTTGCATTACAATTTCATCAAATCTTTTTATTTATTAATGGGAAATTATTGGTAAAGTGATTTTTACTTACGAGGGAGGTTTTTACGGGAGTTTGTTTTTCATACTAGCTGTAACATGTCTTTGAATTTTCAATATGCAATCTTAACAAACCAATACATGCTTTATTAACCAGGAAAGATGTCATGCTATTGGTTCCTACTCATCCTAGGAGAGAGTTGTCACAAGGACGTCCAAGGGATTTTAATAAAACCTGGTTTTTACACTACAGCATCAGCTTTGAAGCATGGGTCAGAAATGTTCTCCTTTTGTCTAATGCTTTGCATAGCTAGGTTAATTGCTCTTGAAATAAATTGTGAGTTACTGAATGCAGATTCCCTTAATACTAATTGATAGTCATTACTCAGTCTGTTTGAAATGAATTGGTATTCCCACATCAGCTGCAAGCAAGCAGGTGTCCAAGCCACAAAATGAACACTCACAATTGACACTAATTGGCAAGTTAGGAAACAGTCTCAGAGGAAATTCGAAAAATTGCTTTGCAGTTATCCCCAGTGGAAGTATTTGCCAAGTCAAAATCAGCAGTACAGAAAAACCATCATGTGTAAGGACTGTCCACATTCATCATTTATACAGAATAATCACTTCTATCAGAATGTACTAATTACACAAACACGTCTCTCATCACCTTGTAATGTTTTATATTAACCTAGATATCATTGGACTTCTAGGACCAGACACACCTTGTGCTTAATAAATGCAAAGCGGCCTCTAAGTTCTCTCAGAACCTTAATGCTGTTTAACAAGGCTCTACGACCAACTCTTCGACAAAGGTCCTGCAATGAAAGAAAAACTTAAGTTCACTCTTTGGGACTTGTTTTAACATAGCATACACATGTCTGTTGCTTGGGGCAATACATGGTTAAAGTGGTTATAAAGGTACAAGACTGTTTACCTTAGTGCATTCTATGTATTAATGGAACAAAAAAAAACTTCTCTTTGCAGCTCCCCCCGAAGCCCCCCTAAATACCTATGTGATCCTGATCTCAATCCAGTGATGTGCACGAGAACAGCGCTTCTCTCGGCTCGCTCCCTCCTCATTGGACAAAGAAGCAGCAGTGGGAACTTGCTGCTGTCAATCACAGCCAGTGGGGGATGGGGCTAAGCCATGCTCTGTGTGTCAAAGCAGCTATGGGAGCACTCAGCATGGGTGAGGAGGCAGGAGCACTAGTGGGAGACTCCAGAAGAAGAGGATCAGGGCTGCTCTCTGCAAAACCTTTGCATAAAGCAGGTAAGTATGACATGTGTGTTATTTGAGAAAAAATGTTGCCTTTAGAATCACTTTAAATCTGAGGATGACTAATTACTAATAGTGAGTGCCAGAACATGTCACACACAGTCCCACTTAGGGCTCTTTCACACAGGCGGTCCGTTCAGGTCCGCCTGATAGTTTTTTTTGCGGACCTTAACGGGCGCTCCGTGCTCCTCTATGGAGCCATGGATGTCAGCGGTGACATTCCCGCTGACATCCGACCCGCTCCGATCCGAAGTGTGACGGAGGAAAAACCTACTTTTCCATCCATCTGGCGGATCGGATCTGGTGAACACGGACAGACGGTCCGTGTTCATCCGATCCCCCCATAGGGGAGAGCAGAGAAAAGACAGGGCGGTCCCTGCACAGTGTGCGGGGACCGCCCTGTCATCCTCCGGCTCAGCGGGGATCAATGGAGCGATCCCGGCTGAGCAAGCGGAGGTTCACGGGACGGATCATTACTGATCCGCCCCGTGTGTAAGGGGCCTTTATTAGTATGCATTCCATGATCATTAATTGATCCAATATTACTTTATTACAGAGCATATTTGACTAAAAAAAGGACACTGGTTTTAATTGAACATCAGAGAGGTTACATACTGGAATTTATTTAAAAGGATTGTGGAACCATAACAGAGAATGTGTTCCTCCTAAAAACACTTTTCTCATTTTGTTGATGAAAACATTTTAGTAATTTCTTAGTAAATCAGCCATTAATATTCTTTATATACTCTCAGTATATATATATATATATACACACGTTTTTCCTTGCATACTATAAGTACTATAAGCACGCTGTGTATATATTGACTTTTCTATTTTTCTGCCAGGCTGGCATCATTATTTTTCTTTCTATATACTTAATGTAGCAGGTATTGTCTCCAAACATGCCTAGATTGCAAAAGAATTTATACAAAGTCTATGGCACATACTTTTTCTGCATATCAATGTGTAGTTTGTGCTTTTGTTCTATTGAACCTAAAGCAGATGTCCAGAGTTAAGGTACTTCTGGGAAGTAGTGTCCCAATGTACAGTCCCACCATTAAAAGCTGGTCAGATAAAGGAGAGAACAGATGGCACAGAGAAATAGGGATCTCAGTTCCATGGTTAGGGCACATGGCAGTAAAAAGAACACTGAGCATCCTGTTTCTGTTTTCCCTGTAATCCTGTTCAAGGAATGTTCATTTTTCTGGGCATTGTAAGTGTGCATGCACATAAACAATGCATGACAAATTATTGTTTGACTATATGTTCATATCCAGCTGACATATTGGTCCTGTGTGTCCCATGTGTTAAGCTGCAATACCATATAACAAATGCTAAAACTGTAATTTACTATGTATGATAACATTTTCCATTTTTTTACTTTGTGCTTACCTTTTCCACAAATTTCCACATGTCAGTCTGGTTACATGATGCACAGGTCTTTTTCATCTTTCCCTCTTCTCCAGCACTGATTGGTACCCAGGAATGAAGAGAGCTGGGCCACTCTCTTCATCATTACAATAGGAGTACAGTCTGCTATTTTGAAATCTCCTCATGACATTATTCACTCTGGAACACTGTACGCATCTTCTGGAAAAAGGAATGACTGTGGGAGGCAGCACTGGAGGGGTTGTGAGTATTGCAGTCAGAGATGCACCTCCTGGGAGACTATTAACAACAACAAAAAAAAGTTTGAACAATGTTTGGCCTAAATATTGTCTTGATTTTTTTAGGACAAAGTTTAATGCAATAAAAAGATTTATCAAATGTAAAACACTTTTTTTAGTTTAGGATAGAACTAAGAACAATTAGAACCCCTGTAAAGTTTTAATTGCTGTCCCTGCTAGGGATATTCACTGTCTCTATATGTTCTAGTGACCATTGTCACCAATACCGAAAGTGGGAAAAATCCAAAAATATTGAGTTAGCACCATAACAGGGATATAAGAGATATCTTCATGTGGAGGCACGTGTTCTGATTGCAACTGTCTAAGAGAGGGTTTCTATCAATTTGGAGAGGTTTCCTCTCACTTCCTTGTGTGTCAACAGAACAGGAAATTAAGAGAAATCCTTTATAAAAAGAACACATGGCAGAAAAAATCCTGAGAGGGATGTTTACCATGTCCCACCCTACCCAAAATGAAAATCTGTTTAGCTTTTAGATGTACTTTAGAACACTATATTGTTACCTTTGTGCTTTACCATCTGATTCTCAGCATTTCTTTAATATATAGAAAAGCAAATTTTGGATGTTAAAGTAGAACTAGAGGCAAAACATAATTTATTTTTCATTTTGCATAGAGGAAGAAAGGATTAAAACCCCTGTCAGATTTGTTTCCCATTGCAGAGATTTCCCTTCACTTCCTGTCCCATAGCCAGAGGTGAAAGGAAATCCCTGCAAATTAAGGGAATCCCTTGGGGATCCATAGGTCACCAGAACTAGTGTTCCCATTGGAAGATTACACCTATATTACTTTTCTGGGGACAACCCAAAATTTGGGATTTAATGCCTCGTATACACGATCAGTTTAACCGACAAGAAAAGTGTGCTGTGAGCTTTTTGTCAGGAATTTCCGACCGTGTGTATGCTCCATCACACTTTTTCTATGAGAATTCCTGCCAAGAAAAGATTGAGAGCAGGACCTAAACTTTCGTGACAGGAAAAATTCCTATCGGGAATCGTGGTAGTCTGTATGCAATTACGACCCAAAAAAAAATGTGCATGCTCAGAATCAAGCAGAAGAGCCAAACTGCCTATTGAACTTCATTGAACTCGGCTCGTTGTACTTGTTGTACGTCACTGCGTTCTTGACATTCGGAATTTCAGACAAGATTTGTGTGACCATGTGTACGCAAGACAAGTTTGAGCCGTTTTCCTGCTGAAAAAAAAAACCATGGTTTTCCCGTTGGAAAAACTGATTGTGTGTACATTGCATTACTTTCACTTTTAATGATAATGGTAACCATGACAAATAGAGAGGTTGAATATCCCTAACGGAGGCACAGACAGCAATAAAAATTAACAAGCATTCAAATCCCCCACCACTCTATACAAAACTTTAAAAAAAAGTATTGCTTTTTGCTATACTTTAACATCACTTTGGCCTTTCAATTGTAACTTCAAAATCTGAATATTATACAGTCTGTACTAGTACTGTAACATTACAGAGACTCAAATATAGGTAACAATAAACTAAAAGTAAAATAAAACAACATTTTTTTTGGTAATAAAGTATTTCGAATTTTATATTTTACTGGCTACCATTTCAAGCAAAGTATAACAGATTTATGTGCATTTAGATATTTTCATTTGTAATTAATTACCTTTGAGATATTAATTATTTCAGTTAGCTAATGCCAATGATGTAGAAACACTGCATGTAGAGTGTGACATTTTATCTTCCAGAATTACTAACCCCTGTGATTCATGGGCCAAAGCTATAGACTTCACCAACCAAGACACTATGATGCCGCGTACACATGATCGGTTTGTCTGATGAAAACGGTCTGATGGACCATCGGTTAAAAATCCACGCATGCTCAGAATCATGTCAACGCATGCTTGAAAGCATTGAACTTCATTTTTTCCAGCACGTCGTTGTGTTCTATGTCACCGCGTTCTGACACAATCAGTTTTTTAATTGATGGTGTGTAGGCACGACTGATCATTAGTCAGCTTCATCGGATAACTGATGGAAAAATCCATCAGACCGTTTTCATCGGATGGACCGATTGTGTGTACAGGGCATTAGCCTTTGAACCTTATGTACTCTAGAATAAGAAACCAATGATATATACCACAAGCAGTATTAAAAGACATGTTTTACATGTTCTAGTAGATATTTTCAAAAAGACATACAACCATATTCAATAAAAAGTAATTTTTCTTAAGTGCTCATTCGTGAGAGCTGTACCCTATTACACCCAACCAGTATTTATTATGCTGGGGCCACAGAAGGACAAGATGGATTGAGGTCGTTTGCTATGCACTCAAAAAGTACATAAAAACATAGGCCCAGATTCACGTACAGCGGCGTATCTTTGTGCCGGCGTAGCGCATCTCATATGCGCTACGCCGACGTAACATTGAGAGGCAAGCTGAGTATTCACAAAGCTCCCATATTTGCGCCGGCATTACGTAAATGGGCCGGCGTAAGCCCGCCTAATTCAAATTAGGTAGGTAGTGGGCGTGATGTATTAAAATGAATCGTGACCCCATGTAAATGAAGGGCCGAACGAACGGCGCATGTGCGCACATGCTCAGAATCATGTCGCATATACTCCCTAAGATACGACGGCTCAATGCCTTCGACGTGAACGTAACCTATGCCCAGCCCCATTCACGTACGACTTACGCAAACAACGTAAAATCCGACGGCTGTTCCGACGTCCATACCCAAACATGACTTACCCCTGCTTTAGGTGGAATAACTTTACGCCGGACGTATGCCTTACGTAAACGGCGTAGATTACAGCGATGGGCGCAAGTACGTTTGTGAATCGGTGTATCTAGGTCATTTACATATTCGACGCGTAAATCAATGGAAGCGCCCCTTGCGGCCAGCGTAAATATGCGCCCAAGATACGACGGCGTAGGAGACTTACGTCGGTCGTATCAAGCCAAAATTCAAGCGTATCTTGTTTCCTGAATAAGGCGCATAGATACGACGGCGCATCCGTGGACTTACGCGGCATATCAGAAGATACGTCGGCGTAAGTCCTTTCTGAATCTGGGCCATAAACTTTATTTAATAAGGACAAATATTCCTGCTGAATAGTAGCAGTGCAAGTGGGTAGGGCATGTGGCAACTTGTAACAACCTGCACATTTTATGTTGGAGATACAAAATTGTGTGAAGTTTGTAAAACATTGTGAAGGAATCTGAGATCCAAATAGTTCCTGTGGTTACCTCTTATTATAAACTACAATTGCTCTTGGTCCTTGGTCCGTTAATGAATTAGGCCATAAGTCTTGTGCTGCAAAGTATGGCAAAATATCACTGGCTTCTATTTAAAATTTAAATAGAATGTAGCCTAATCATTTTTTCTTTTTTTTGTCTTTTTTTTTTGCACTGTATTAGTTTAGAAAAAGAAGAATCTTGTTGGTTACTATGGACGAGAAAGCCTGTTTGACACCACTCTTCCTTCAGATATGTTGAGAAGTTGTGTGGTAGTTATGTGGTAGCTTACTGACACCACCGGAAGTGGTGTCAGTAGGCCACTGGAGGATACCGGGGAGGAGCCGCTAAGGATCAGAGCTGAAAGGCTTGGACTGCAAGCAACAGAGTAACCGTGACAACGCGTTTCATTCTAGGAGCTCTTTCTCAAGTCACGTCCCAAGTCAGTCTCCTTTCAGTAGCAACTCAGGAAAAATAAAGGGGGAGGGGCTTGCATAGCATAAAACCTTTTAAAACTCAAATAATTATAAAAAAAACTCACATTTCCATTTGCTAAACAGCAGTGTTTAACAAACGCCTTCTTGGACACTGTTACCTCCATGCATCGAGATTGTGGTCACCAATATTATCATGTTAGATGTGAGGACATCACAGACTAATCCCATTCAACATGTTTCATCAAAAACTTACTTCCTCAGGAATAGCATCTGTGCTGTCATTTGGGCAACCTTATATACAAGAATAAAGACCTAGTTAACCCCCCAGTCTCCAAACATAGTTTGCTACCTCCAATGGAAAAAAGGTATGTTCTTTAAACAATAATACACCAACTATATTGTATATAAAAAATATAAAAATATATTTACACCTATAACAATCCGGCTGCAACATAAATCCTAGGAATACAGTTGCACAAAGATAGAATATTATCATGCATTGCTAAGATAAATATGAGGTGTACATATACTGTACATATAATAAGGTCACTTGCTATCTGTATGGGAAATAAGCTGATTACACAAATCCTGATTTGAAAAAAAAAAGTACTTTTATGCCTTGGGTGGCATAAACGTCTTTCACAGGATAACTATTCTATCAGGTACATTACATTAAAAGCATTAGGAAAAAAGACTTTAATCCCAGGTACTTGCCAGCAGACATGTGAGAGACGTCACAGGAGACATTCTACTTTTTTAAGATTTCCAGTCACAACAAAACATTGCAGTACTAGGTACCATATAAACATGCTGCATCACTAAGCAGAATCAAAAAGAAGAGAAGAATAACATGTTGATAGATATATTTATGTGTGTTTATTGCTTAAAGTGTAAGATTTGTTCCTAAAATAACTGTTTGCAGTATATTAATTGCACTCTTGCTATAACCCTAAAAGGATAGAAATGACTAGAGTCTGTAAATACTTTGTAGGCAAAATGCATATTTCGCCTATAGAAACCAAATTCAATCATGTTTCTGCAGTAAGCTATTTGACTTCTGCTATGGGCAATAGCACTGCTTTCTACTACATCTGAGAATACAGTTACAGTCACAGTTTGTCAACCTTGAGTTAGTTAAAAGGCGAAAAAATACTTTTGGCAGTTAAATAGAACATTTGAACAGATGCCGTGTTCTTTAATTTTCCTTGCATGTGATTGGGTATTCTTTTCAAAGTGAGCCTTTACCTTATTTACTAAGCTCTGGAGCAAAGTGCACAGCTCTTTTGCCTTCATTAAATCAACCCCTGTACCTTTACTGTTGAAGGTCTTGGGCACAGACCATCCTCATCCTGTTTGGATCCAGGCACCTATTGTAATGTCACTGCTTGCAGTGTGTGCACATTTTGGTTCATGATTTGAGTGGGCACTTTTGTGATTTCACTTTATCATGTTATAATACGTACTATGGGCTAGATTCACAGAAGAAGTATGCCGGCGTATCTACTGATACACCGGCGTACTTTCAAATTTGCCGCATCGTATCTTTAGTTTGAATCCTCAAACCAAGATACGATGGCTTCTGGCTTCGATCCGACAGGCGTACGGCTTCGTACGCCTTCGGATCTTAGGTGCAATACTTTGGCGCCCACTGGGTGGAGTTCGCGTAGTTTTCCTGCGTCGGGTATGCTAATTAGCTTTTTCCAGGGATCCACGAAGGTACGCGCGGCCGTCGCATTCTCTTACGTCGTCGCTAGTCGGCTTTTCCCGGCGTATAGTTAAACCTGCTATTCTGTGACGTATAGATAGACTTGCCATGTTAAAGTATGGCCGTCGTTCCCGCGTCGAATTTTAATATTTTTTCTTTGTGTGTGTAAGTCGTCCGTGAATAGGAAAGGACGTAACTCACGTTGAAGTTCAAAAAATGACGTCAATGTGACGTCATTTCACGCAAAGCACGGTGGGAAATTTCAAAACGGTGCATTCGCAGTTCAATCGGCGCAGGGACGCGCTTCATTTAAATGAATCACGCCCCCTACCCGCCCAATTTGAAATACGCACCGAGAAATACACTACGCCGCCGTAACTTACGGCACAAAATCTTCCTGGATTCGAAATTCTGCCAGGTAAGATACGGCGGCATAGCGTATCTCTGATACGCTGCGCCTGGGCAATTGTCTGTGAATCTGGCCCTATATTATTATCATACCTTCCAACTTTCTGATATGGAAATGAGGGACATTTAGGGATAGTTCACACTTGCTTCAATACATGGCTTTGGACACGCTTTGTTAACCTCCTTAGCAAGATTCCCGAGTCTGGCTCAGGGTGAATTTTTCATACCAAAAGCGGTATCCCCAAGCCAGACTAGGGATTGCATTGCAGGATGCAGGGGGAAGTTACTTACCTTGTCCCTGGATCCTCCGCTGTGTCTCCTCGCTCGATTCACAGTGCCGAGTGCCGAGCTCTGTTCCCTGCGACGTTACGACGCACGGGGACGGAGTTCAGCGCCAAATTCAAAAAGTGAAACACACAATACACATACAGTATACTGTAATCTTACTGTATCAAATAATTACACACCCCCTTTGTCCCTAGTTGTCCCTAGTTGTCTGCCCAGTGTCCTGCATGAAGTTTTATATTATAAAAACTGTTCTTTCTGCCTGGAAACTGGAGATTGTCCATAGCAACCAAAAAGTGTCCCTTTACATCAAAAGTGCTTTTAGATCAGCTAGAAAACAGCGATAATAAATTAGAATCACTTGCAGAATTGAGCAATAGCGATTTATGGGGAAATTCGTCTTCAAACACTAGATCTAATGACAGTGACAATTCTGCAACTGAGCAAATTGTAGTGTTTTTGATTACATTATTGAATAATTTTTATTATAATTACATTATTATTTGTTATAATTATTTATAGTTATTTATTATATTATAATTTTCGATTTTGTGTTTCAAACTTTATTCATACCCGGAAAGTCTACTAGACTCTTGTTTGGACAGATTTAGGTGAGTTATTCCTAAGAATTGCAGGCCTAAAATATAAAACGCCAAATTTCCATGCAAAATAATTGTACCGCTTTCAGCACCTAAAACCAGAAGGAATCACACCGCCGGGGAGGTTAAAGCTCTCTGAACGCCAGTCAAAGCACCTGTCACAAAATAAAATGGTTATCTTACAGTCCTGTTTACACCTTGCTGGTGCTTCGATGGGCCTTTGGTGGGGCTTCGGTGAGGCTTCAGTGAGGCTTCAAGCAAGCTTTGCCGTAGACTTCCATGGAGGCTTTTAAGACACTTTGAAGCACCACTAAAGCTACATGGGGTATTATTTTTGACATGAAGCTGAAGCAAAGTAAAAGCCTGTGTAAACAGGACTGTAAGCTAACCATTTTATTTAGTGACAGGAGCTGTGACTAGCATTTAGATGGTTTTAAAATAGCCTGCCGAAGCCTTGTTTTGAAGCAAGTGCAAAAGAATGCAGGCAAAGAACGTACTCCCTGTCACACCCCCTTAAACGAGAATTGTACAAAAAAAGATTGGTTGAACCCACAAGTGCTTTTTTAACCACTACTATTCCTTTATATTGTATTTTGGAACTTACAAATGCAGCAATTTAGAATTAGGATGAAAGGTTTAGCTCTGTGAAACACTTTTTTTTTATAGCTGGATAGTGCATTTTATATACAGCGATATCAATCAGACCAAAATGAGGGACAAATGACGAGGAAAGAGGGACAGAGGGGCTTTGTTCTAAATGAGGGACAGTCTCTAAAAAACAGGGCAAGTTGTGAGCTATGCACTTAGTGTGTTCTTTCTTTCGTTTACATTATTTTTAATAACATGGCTCTTAACATGCTGATTGACTTACTATGTTTCAGCACTTCTTGATCACGCTATAATAGAGGGTCACTGTGGGGTTGATTTACTAAAGGCAAACAGACTGTGGACTTTGCAAAGTGAAATTGCACTTGGCTGGTGCAGATGCTCCAGAGCTTAGTAAATGAGGTAAAGCTTCACTTTGCAAAGAATACCCAATCAAATGCAAGGAAAATTAAAGAACACAGCATCTGTATAAATAAATGTTCTATTTAACTGCCAAAAGTATTTTTTCGCCTTTTAACTAACTCAAGGTTGACAAACTGTGACTGTAACTGTATTGCTTCTTCTCAGATGTAGTAGAAAGCAGTGCTATTGCCCATAGCAGAAGTCAAATGTCAAATAGCTCACTGCAGAAACGTGATGGAATTTGGTTTCTATAGGCGAAATATGTATTTTGCCTACAACGTATTTAGAGACTCTCGTCATTTCTATTCTTTTAGGGTTATAGCAAGAGTGCAACTAATATACTGCAAACAGTTATTTTAGGAACATATCTTATGCCGCGTACACACGATCATTTTTCGGCATGAAAAAAACGTAGTTTTTAAAAAATGTCATTTTAAATGATCGTGTGTGGGCTTCACATAATTTTTCAGGTTCTAAAAAACTACCAAAAAAAAATTCGAACATGATGCATTTTTTAACGTTGTTTTAAACAATGTTGTTTTTCGGGTTGTAAAAAATGATCGTGTGTGGGCTAAAACGATGTTAATAACCCGCGCATGCTCAGAAGCAAGTTATGAGACGGGAGCGCTTGTTGTGGTAAAACTACCGTTCATAATGGAGCAAGCACATTCATCACGCTGTAAGGCCTTGTACTCACGACCGGATCTGTGCGCTGGAAACTGTCTGCCCGACAGTTTCCGGCGTACAAGGCTGATTTGTGTTTTGTTCCGCTGGCGTGTACACACCAGCGGACCAAATTCCCGTCGTACCGGAACGCGTGCACGTAAACTACGTACGACATCACTATAAAGGGGAAGACCAAAGTTAATGGCGCCGCCCTCTGTTCCTCTTTTGCTAGTTACGGGTTTGCTCGTGTTAGTGAAGGTTTGGTTAGAGCTGATTCGCGCTTCTCGGTCTCCAGGCTTTGACAGCGTGTATTCACGGGTTCAGTGCGTGTGCTTGCGGTAACGTAGTTGTCATTCGGCTATAGGCAAGCAGGTTGTTTCTGCTTTAGCAGTTGCATCCTGTGCGCTCGTATCTGTTTGTCACGCGTTTGTCGCAGGTAGTGCTGGATTTGCGAGTGCTTTCTGTTTCAGTGTGTTCTTGACTGACCAGCCGGCCGGTTTGAAGCCATGATGGAGCAGCAGCGTCAATTTTCGCGAGTTGGTGCTGTTTATGGGATGGCTGCTGGATATGTTCATTTGTCCAGTACTTTGGCCAGAAACAGGGGGCGGAGGCGTTTCTGGACCAAGAATTGGTTGCGCCAGCGTGACCAGTTCTCACATATGCCTCTGCTTAGGGAAATCCAGGAGAATAATCCTAATGACTTTAGGAATTTTCTCCGCATGACGGACCCCGTATTCAACAGTCTGCTGGAACTTCTGTCCCCCTATATCACGAGGCAGGACACTGTGATGCGCCAAGCCATCACGGCCGAGCAGAGGCTTATTGCCACGTTGCGGTACCTGGCGACTGGGAGGAGCCTGCAGGACCTCAAGTTCTCGACAGGCATCTCTCCGCAGGCGCTTGGGGTCATCATACCGGACACGTGTGCTGCCATCATCAAAGTTATGCATGAGGAGTATATTAAGGTAAGTTTCCTGGCTCTAATAATGTGGCCAACTAACTTTATTTTTATTTTCCCAGATATGCTGTGTGTTTAACTAACGTTACCTTTTCTCCCTATGCATGTTGATATCAGCTTTACATGTTTTATTCTTGGCCTACCTGCATATTTGTCCCTTACCCAATATTAACCTGTCCAGCATGCTATCCTAGGGACAAACCCACCTTGCCATTTTTTAAAACAGGACTTTTTGGTTTTTGTGTCCCCCCCCCCCCCTTCAAACTTTTATTGTCCCCATCAGAGGGCTGTGGAGTCTCTTAATGAAGTGGCCCTATATATTTCATTTCCCAAATTCTCCATGCACATTTTTCTAATGCAATTTTAATAATGTGAACTGTCACAAGGATGCTTGTAGGATGTTTTTGTTACAAAGTACTAAATCTCTATTTTTGTTTGTCCCCACAGCTACCCTCCACACCACAGGAATGGCAGTCTGTGGCTTCCCAATTTGCCCAGCGGTGGGATTTTCCAAACTGCAGTGGAGCAATAGATGGGAAACACGTCCGCATTGTGCCCCCACCCCGCTCGGGGTCCTACTATTATAATTACAAGGGTTATCATAGTATTGTGTTGATGGCGGTGGTATCGGCACAGTATGAGTTTCTATATGTGGACGTGGGGAAGAACGGCCGGATGTCTGATGGGGGAGTGTTCGCACGGACTGATTTCTATGATCGTCTCCAAGCTGGTGGTCTGGCATTGCCACCAGATGAAGATAATGTGGAAGGACTTCCGTTTGTGTTCCTAGCGGACGAGGCTTTCGGGCTTGGTCCTCACCTCATGCGGCCTTTTCCCCAGAGGACCCTCACCTCAGAGAGGAGTGTGTTTAATTTTCGGTTGGGCAGGGCTCGGAGGGTAGTCGAGAATGCCTTTGGGATACTCACCAACCGGTTCCGCCTGTTCAGGACATCGATACATCTGGCGGAATATAAATTGGACACCGTTGTATTTGCCTGCTGCATTTTGCACAACTTTTTACGCAGGCACTCCCAGACGTACCTACCCGACATCGGTTCTGAGGCAAGACTACCCTCAGATCCCCTTCCCGGGCTGGACACTGGTCGCGCTGGCTTGGCCCCCCAATCAGCTCGTGAGGTACGCGACAAATATGTTGAGTACTTCATGGGTCGGGGGGCCATTGCTATGCCAGATCATATTTCTTTCTAATTCGGCCCCCAAAGAAAGGAATATTCTAAAAAATAATAAATAATTAGACCATTGGACTTTATACAGTTGTTTGTCATTAATGCTTTTTCTCTTTTTCTGTCTTCCTGGTTCTCTAACTAACTTCTTCAATTGTAATGCATAATTGATTTCTCCACTTTTAGTAACTAACCACATTTTGCACAGTATTCACTCATCTACAAACAGGGTATTGAGTCTAGAAATAAGAAGCAACTCCATTTGTAAATTTTGAGGTCAAGTATTTTAATTTTTGCTTGTTCATGACCCCAAAAATTATTTTATAGTTTTTTCATTACTCCCTGCTTTTGTACTTAGCAGTCTACAAAATTTTTTTATAATTTTTTTTTTTTTTCAGGTAATTCAACCAAAAATATTATGCAGATTATACATTTATTAACAAGTTCACTTTTTTTTTTATCAAATATAGTTAGATTTATTGTTTACATATATATATATATATAGATTATTTTTGGTGGGGTGTTTACCGCCTTAATTTTTTTTTTGGGCATATTTTTTATGCACAAAAAACAATAATTTTTTAACCATTTTTTTTGTTTTTGGTGTGTTTTTCTAAAAGTAAATTTTTAGGTGATATTTTGGAGTCAAATCTCTACTTCACTAAATTCAGTGATTAGAGAGATTTATAATTCTATATATATATATTTTAAATTTTTTGGCGTTGTTTATTCTTTATGGTCTAAACTTTATAGTATCCCAAAATGTTCAACATGGTCAAAAAGTAACAAAATCCAATTCCAAAAATCTAAAAACTCACAACAGCAGTCAGTCATGGTGTGCTTTCACACTGGAACACGCCAAAATTGGAAGATACACACATTCAGTGCAAACTCGCCAAATGTCATTGGTTCAACAGACAAATGGCCACATGTGCTATCTGACATCATGGGTGATCAATGTCTGTGTTTTGTGGGAGCAAACCCTTCCTCTCAACTACTTGAGGATGGAGGAGGGGGTTGGACCCACAAAGCACAGACATTAGATATTCTGTGATGGCAGATAGCACATGTTGGCACACTGTGTGTGTATCTTCAAATTTTGGCGTATTCATTATTCAAACTGTAAAAATGTTTGTGGGGGCGGGGGATGGGCGGGGGGTGTTTCAGTCTTTGACACGGCCCATCATGTCAATAATGTTTTTAAAATTAGATTCGATGACCATCATTCTTTGCCGCATATTGTCCATTTCCGTGCTGCATTCCAAAAGGACATTTGTTACATTCTGTTCCATGAGAAACATCCTTTCACGCATATTGTGCATTTCAGTGCTGCACTCCATTACCTGCTGAATAATTATAGCAGCACTTGCACGTGAAAATATTGGCACACCATCCTCCTCCCCTAAAAAAAAAAATAAAAATGGCATTTACAACATTATTTTTTGATGAGGCCTATCTACATATGTTTTTTTGAATCAAGCTAGGGTGACACTGACCTGATGGGCTTCTCCTTTCCACCTCTTCGACATCTTCTATCACTCCTCCTTCTTCCACCACCTCCCCATCATCTTCTATCACTCCTCCTTCTTCCACCACTTCCCCATCATCTTGGACTCCTCCTTCATCCATCAATCCACCTTCTTTCAATTCGCCAAATTGTTCTTCCGCCACTTGCCCTTCATCTGCTATAACTTCTAAGTCCAAAATTACTTCTTCCTCCTCTCTTCCTTCCTCCTTTCTTCCTTCCTCCTCTCCTTCCACATCCTCCTCTCCTTCCACATCCTCTTCTCCTTCCACATCCTCTTCTCCTTCCACATCCTCTTCTCCTTCCACATCCTCTTCTCCTTCCACATCCTCCTCCTCCTCCACATGTTGAGATGGCAGATTTTGGCCTTGTCTGGCCCTCTCTGCCTCCTCCAAATGCTGGCGACTTCTTTCCCCTGAAATAAACCAAAAAAAATGTAGACTCATCAGCACACAGATATTGGAGAGCATAAATCGCACACATTGCTTAGAAGATGCTTTCATTTAGTTACTTTTATCTTTCACCAAACCTACATTTTGCAATTACTTCTATATGGCAAGCTCTGATCCTGCCCCTTTTTAGCAAAGTGACACACATGGATGTCCCCCCTAAACTGTATTTCTGGGAGACCCTACCAAAACCCATTTTTGATTTGGGGAGACACAGGTGCTCTGCATTGCAGATGTGAAAACATCTGCTTTATTACCACTGTTTTTAGAATGAATCCTGTTTGCCTTTCCCATTCTCATACTTTTTTTTTCTAGAACTAGCTTTTACACAATGTTTACAAACAAAGTTTTTGGCCAGTGAGCCATGTCCAGGTGTGTTGTTCCTGGAATAACCGAGCCTTTCTGATAAACTATGTGATGTTACGTTGTTTACTAAGAACACTATTTGTAAATATGTAGTTATTTATGTCCTAAAAAATAAATGACAACATGTCTTTAAAATTACAAGCAGGCCAAGGAGGCAGATGGTGAAATATACATGGCAACACATTATTGCAGACAATCACCCCCCCCCCCAACCCCAATATATATTTACTTACTTTTACGCAGAATTTTAAGTATTTTCTTCATCTGATGTGGCTCCCTCAATTTTAAGTCTGACCATCGTTTCCTCAGCTGTTCCTTGGACCTGGTGATCCCAAACATCCTCTGCATTCTCCTCGCCACCTTGTCCATAATATGTGCCTTTCGGCGGTTAGGGGTCTTGTATGGCCCTAATTCACCATCATAGTCCTTCTTTCGCATGATGTAAACTAACTCCACCATTTCCTGGAACCGCATATTAGTGGCTTTATATCTTCTTTTCCTTGATCGGGACGTCCCTGCCTCTGTCCCTTCACTTGTGGCATGAGAGCATCGTGCCCGCTCGTGTGACATCGCCATCTTTCCTTTCCCACAGAGATTATGGGCGTGGAAAAGATGAATTCTTACGCCATGGGCGGAGAAGAGGGCGGCGTTTAATACATACGCGGAGTGTAGAGAATGCAAACAACGTGTTTACGTCGGTTACGCGGAGAATCTTCGAGCGCATCCAGAACATACACAGTTAACGCCATATTTCCTAAACTCATTGATTAGGGGCCTCGCAAAGGTGACGAGGGCGGGGTTTAATAAATACGCGGAGTGTTTAAAAGGTTTACGCCGTGATTACGCATCTTACGCGGTAATTAGGCGAGCGTGAGAGACGAGGAGCGAGAGACAGGAAGGTAAGGAAATTAAAAATGTGATCAGCAGAGGCCTTGAAAATGTAGACACATGGGATGGGGGTTTGGGCTGTTGGTTGCACCCTTTTGAAGCTATTCTGTCTATGGGGTACCACAATGTTATTTTGGTTTACAAATGCCTTTGGACACCTCACAAAATAGAGATGTGAACAATGCTGTACCTCATTGACAAGTTTTTGAATGGTGTATTCAGATCAGGCAAAGTATTGTTCAAGTGTTGGTTGTACAGAGGTCATTAGGAAGTGTCTTTTATGTCATCCATTGTCAGGGGCATGAGATTTACACATGAAAGAGTGCCTAGATGAAAACTGTCATTTGTAAGCATTGTTTATTTTTCTATATTTAAAATATTTACTGCAATGTGAACAATGGCTCTGCATCTAGCAAATCAATGTTTGGTACAAGCAATGCGGCCGAGCTGCCAATCATTGTTTAAACAAGAGAGACTGTGTTTGTAATTAGATATAGGTAATAAATTTGAAGACACATATTAGATCAAGGTCAACGCTGATCCTTTGGAATATTTATTTTTCTGTGGTTTATGTTTTTGTAATCTAGACTCAAAAAGAAATATAATTTTGGAAAAATTACAATGGACCTCCTACAAAGCAAGGAATCTATAGAGGCCTTACTCCAAAAATATCAGGAGACGCCCATCCTGTGGAATTCCAAGCACTCTTTATATTGCAATAAAGAGGTACGAGCGGCAGCACTAGAAGAGCTAGCAAATTATATGCAAACTTGGGTGCCAGGATGCACTGCCAACATGGTGAAGGATAAACTTGCCAACCTCAGAAGCACATACAGGAGAGCATACAAAGCTAATAAAAGACAAAAATCGGGAGCAGCAGCAAGACAAGCAAAGGAACCCAAACTGTGGTATTATAAACAGATGGCTTTTTTGCGGGACGAAATGGAAGGCAGGAAAACGATGTCCAGTCTTTCTTCCAACCTTTCCTCCATGCTACCTTCCAGCGGACCTTCCCCAGATGACCACAGCCCTGCAGAGTCGGAGGAAGAGGGCCTGGCTGACAGAGATGCAGATCTGCCACCCTTCGATGAGGAGGTATAGTAGTTTCCTCTATATTTCTGGCGTAAATAATTCTTGGTGGATTAATGATTAGATATTGTAAAAAAAAAACCAAGCTGGGAAAAAGCAAAAAAAAAGGTGTTCAGACAAATAGGTGTCAGAGATGACAACTGCAGGGGTCAGAAGTAGAGTGTATTCAAGTAATAATGAACAGAAAATACTAAACGAAAAACATGAAAATGAGTGTGGTTTGATTTAGCGAAATTGTAAAAAAATTCCTTTTTTTTCCACACAGGAAGAAGAGATCAGCCAGGAGGTGGCAGATCCTCAGGTGTCTGTCAGCCAGGAGGAGGCCGGGGTCAGTGGCAGCCAGGAGGAGGCCGGGGTCAGTGGCAGCCAGGAGGAGGCCGGGGTCAGTGGCAGCCAGGAGGAGGCTGGGCCCAGTGGCCTGCAGCAGGTCCACCCGGCCAGGAGAACCACCACCAGCCAGTCTTCTCCCCCCCAGGTGAGGCCATCAGGCCGAAGGAGGCAGTTGAGGCCTGTGGAGGAGGCAAGCCTCCGCATGATCCAGGAGGCAAGCGCCATCATGAGGGCCCCCCTCAACCCCACAGAGGCCTTCAGTGCCTCATTGGCCCATGATTTAAATGAAGGGGAGGAGGACCAGAGAAGACTGGCAAAGGCCCTGATGAACCAGGTCCTTTGGTGGATGCAGAGGGGCCTGCTGACCACAGACACTGGGCTATGTGACCCGGCCCGGCTTGCGGAACACCATCCTCCTGCTGCCACATCAACCCCACCTGCAAGACCCCGTGTTCGATCCGCTGGAAGGCTGCCTGGAGGGAAGGCTGGAAAGAGGAGGAAACGTTGATTTTCTGCCTTCCATTTCCTTCCACATAAAGGACATCTTGTTTGTACTACCACAGTTTGGGTTCCTTTGTTTGTGTGCTGCTGCTTCATATTTTTGTGTTTGGCTCCTGAGGCTTGGAAGTTTATCCTTCACCATGTTGGAAATGCAAGTTTGCATATAGTTTGCTATCTATTCTAGTGCTGCCGTTCTTTTTATTTTTTGTGATGACATTTGCCTGAATAAAAGGCTTTTTGCTTTCATTTGAAAACATGTCTATTGTTTGTTATACTGTGGGGATTATTAGGCAGCAAACCTTTAATAAATATACAATGGGTAATTTACAAAGGACACACTCCTTGGGGGGGGGGGGACATTTGGTGTGCCAACATGGATTAATATTCTCTAATGAAACACAAAAAAAAAAAAATAAAAACAAAAATGAAAAAAAAATGTAAAAAAAAATTAATTAAAATGATGACATAACTAGAAACAACCAAAAAAAAAAAAAAAATGCACATTCCTTTACAAAAATGACTACTCTAAATTATGGAGGACCACCAACCAAAACACACGTCTGGCATAGAAAACATTATTAAAGGATTACATCACAAGCAAGAAATGTGACATTTCAGTATGGGACAACTCTATTGAAATTGCATCAGCAAGAGAACGGGGTTATTCTAGCAAGAGAAGAATTAATAAAACGAGGCTTGAAAATGTGGTTTAGTGCGCCTTTTTAAGACATTGTTCTCTTGCTAGAATAAAAGGTTTCTAATGACGAATGTGCCATATCCCAAAGAAACGCGAGTTTTACGTGAACGAGCGCTCACGTCTCCTCATTTGGACTGAGCATGCGCGGGGTTTTTGTACGCTGCTTTTGTGTACAGACGACCGAACATGTCTGACGGACACGATTCCAGCAGACTGTTTTAAAGCAAGACCAGGAAACAGTTGTTCGTTGGAAAACGGTCTGGCCGACGATTGTTTGCTGGAATTCAGTACGTTACTGCCTACACACGAACGAACATGTCCGCTGAAACTGGTCCGCGGACCAGTTTCAGCAGACATGTTTGGTCGTGAGTACGAGGCCTAACAGACAAAAAAGCGCGAATCGTCTTTTACTAAAGCAGCCCAAAGGCGAATGTAACTTCCCCTTTATAGTGCCGTCGTACGTCTTGTACATCACCGCGCTTTGCTAGATAATTTTTTAAAAACTATGGTGTGTGGGCAACGTCGTTTTAATGATGAAGTTGGAAAAACTTTGTTTTTTCAACATGCTGAAAAACAACGTTTTTTTTTTCATGCTGAAAAATGATCGTGTGTACGCGGCATAACACTTTAACCTCCCTGGCGGTATGATTCTGTCTGGAATTACGTACCAAAAGCGGTACATTTATTTTGCAAGGAAATTGGCGTTTTATACTGTAGGCCTGTAATTTTTAGAAATAACTCACTTAAATCTGACCAAGCAAGAGTCTTGTAGGCATCCCGGGTATGATTTTTTTTTTTAAAACAAAATTATAAATTATAATATAATAAATAATTATAAATAATTATAACAAATAATAATATAATTATAATAAAAATTATTCAATAATGTAATCAACTCAAAATCACTGAAATTTGCAGTTGCAGAATTGTCGCTGTCATTATTTTATTTTTTTTATGACGAATTTCCCCGCAAATCGCTATCGCACATTTCTGCAAGTGATTATAATTTATTATCGCTGTTTTCTAGCTGATCTAAAACCATTTTTGACATAAAGGGACACTTTTGGACAATCTACAGTTTTTAGGCAGAAATGACATTTTTTATTATATAAAAGTACATGCAGGACACTGGGCAGACCACTAGGGACAAGGGGGGTGTGTATTTTTTACATACAGTACTGTAATCTATAAGATTACAGTATACTGTATGTAATGTGTTTGTTTACTTTTTTGAATTTGGCGCCGTTCTCCGTCCCCGTGCGTCGTAACGTCGCAGGGAACGGAGATCGGCGTCACACGGGGACTGTGAATCGAGCGAGGAGGTCCCGCTCGCTCACACAGCGGGTGGCATCGCTGGATCCAGGGACAAGGTGAGTAAACCAAGCCTGTGGATCCAGCGAAAGGTAAGCCCGTCCAGCCCGAGCGTGACTCGGGTTTGCCGATCCTAACATGTAAAACCAACCCCGAGTCACGCTCGTGTTTACCGTCAGGGGGGTTAAGCAATAGAAAAAAAACAGCATTTTTTCATTACACATTGCTTACACATAATTGGATGATGGAAGTCAGCAGATCTTCTGCTCATTTGCTAAGCTCTAATTGTACAGTCTAGTTGCCTTTAGTAAATCAACCCCTGTATTATACACAAAAGGTTTCTTATCATTCATCAGAAAATATATATGAATAAAAAAAAAATTAAACGTAACTGAAATGTCACACAAAAAGTAGCCCTAAGAATGAATGTTGGGATTATACATTGGGTACACAATAATACCTGTATATAGACCAATAGTGTTGAGCAGAATACGCCATATTCGATTTCGCGATATATCTCGAATATATAGTCGAATATTCGAGATATATTCGCTAAATTCGAATATTCGTGATATTTTATCGAAATGAAATGATTGCGAATTTTCGCTATTGCGAATGCGAAAATAATTGCGAAATTTCGATAACTGCGGTAGGAGCACTCTGATTGGCTCAGAATATTCTTGATATTTTTTCGAAATTTCGCAAAATGCGAATGCGATATTTACTGCGCAATTTCGACAAATGCTGTAGGAGCACTCTGATTGGCTCAGAATATTCGTGATATTTTACAATACAAAATAATTGCGAATATTCGGCAAATGCTGTAGGAGCACTCTGATTGGCTCAGAATATTCGTGATATTTTACAATACAAAATAATTGCGAATATTCGGGAAATGCGGAAGGAGCACTCTGATTGGCTCAGAATATTCTTGATATTTTACAATACAAAATAATTGCGAATATTCGGCAAATGCGGAAGGAGCACTCTGATTGGCTCAGAATATTCTTGATATTTTACAATACAAAATAATTGCGAATATTCGGCAAATGCGGAAGGAGCACTCTGATTGGCTCAGAATATTCTTGATATTTTACAATACAAAATAATTGCGAATATTCGGCAAATGCGGAAGGAGCACTCTGATTGGCTCAGAATATTCTTGATATTTTACAATAGAAAATAAAAAGTGTTTTGCATTGGTGGTGATTCTTTACTCTATCCATCTGTCACAGCCGTTTGTCAATCAAACACCTTGAAGATTGAACACGTTCATGCTGCATGCTTTGGACTTTTTTTCACTTCACATATCAAAGACATTTTTATGAAAGATTATTTTTCTATTATTGGGACTATATTTCTTTATATATTTGTTTCACTGTGTATTTCACAAGTTATTTGCGCTTGCTTATTTTATAATTTGCCCACATGTCTTGTCACTAGACATATTTTTTATTCTTGTAGAGCGACTCCATTTTCTGTCTTGTATTAATTTATGTTGTATAACATTTTTGAGTTGCTGCTGTATTCTCCTCTTTTTTTAAGGTATGCACAATTTTTTCCTTCTTACAAAAAAAAATAATATCAAACATACAAATATTCATAACAGAAACATACACAAAGCCCCCCCCCTTTTGCATCAGAGACAATCAGAGTTCTCCTACCACAGTTATCGAAAATTCGCAATCATTTTCGCATTCGCATTAGCGAAAATTCGCAATTTTTTTTTTTTATATTCGGCAACATAAAATGATCGCCTCAGCTTAGCTACTCGGCCCAGGGTCTCTAATCATACCAGCAATGCTTTTAGACGTCGATAGGATGTGATCTGTTTTAAAAATAAAATTGAAAAAATGCGAATATTCGGAATCGCGAATATTCACCGCGAAATTCGAAATATATCGCGAATACTCGAATATGCCATATTCGAGCCGAATATACGCAATACGAATATTCGTGAGCAACACTATAGACCAACTGTAATTCACAGTAATCCAGCACAATAGAGCACAGTAGCCCACTACACTGCAATTCACTATAATGTAACATAATACAGAACTGTGCAGCACTGTATTGCAGCACCTACCTCTCCCTGAAAACACAGTCACCTCTCCCTACCTACCCCAAGTCCCCAGCTCACACTAACTAAAGGCTGCTGGGAAACCTGAGGGGGCTTTCACATAATAAACCCCAATTATTGGAATTGTGAAACCACTTGACCACAGATTAAGAGCCAAGAAGTACATTACTGATTATTGGTTTCTATAGCAGTGAATGGCCATATTTACAAAGCTGCAAACCCCTATTTAACTCAAACCCAAAGCTTATCCCTAGTAAGCCTTATTAAAGGTTTTAAAGTTTTGATTTTACCTGATGCAATAGCTGTAAAAAAAAAAAAACAGGTCTACATCTATAAAACCTATTTGAATGAGAGAATGCTAATGAAGGATGTACTTTCATTCTCAGCATTTTCATTTTAATCATAGATCAGTGTGTGTATGTTATAATTGGTTTCATTCTCTGACCACAAAGGTCTTGGCCTCAGGCATCTATTATACACAGAGCCATGCCTTCGTAGCTCAACATAGCTGTTCAATAAGAAGTAAGCTGCTTGTCTGAACTAGCTCAATGGGACCCATCAGAAAATATGCAAGTTGAACATACCCTGAAAACCTTGCAGTGACACTGAGCATTCCCCAAGAACTGTATACCAATGCATTAAGAAAAAGGAACTGTCCCTGGTGGCTAATGTAGCTCTCACTTAACAACATTCCTTATTTTGGACTAACAACACGCCTTTAAAATGCCAGAGGGGACAGTTTTAAGCTGGCATTAATTAAAGACTGATGAGCACTTACAATAAGTAAAATAATACTTATTGGCATGATAGAAAATGTTTAGGATTGCTAAGCTACTCATAGATATAAGGTGATATTTTTTTTTCTATAGATAGGGAAATCTTCTCATGTATAATAATGAATACAGACTTTACCAGCAATACATGCTTGGGAATTAAGTCATTAAACAAGTTAGATAAGCTGGCTACAGGGATATCAATCGGACACTAAAGCCACGTGACGCGATCAGTTTGTCTGCTGAAAACAGACCGATGGACTGTTTTCATCGGACAAACCGATCGTGTGTGGGCCCCATCGGTTTTATAGAATAAAAATAGAATATGTTTTAAATTTTTCCTATGGATAAAAAAACAATAGAAAAATCCGATCGTCTGTATGGAACTCCATCGTTCAAAAATCCACGCATGCTCAGAATCAAGTTGACGCATGCTTGGAAGCATTGAACTTCTTTTTTTCCGGCTCATCGTAGTGTTGTACGTCACTGCGTTTTGGCACGATTGGATTTTTGACTGATGGTGTGTAGGCAAGACTGATGAAAATCAGCTTCATCGGATATCCGATGAAAAAATCCATCGGATTAGATTCCATTAGATATTCAATCGTGTGTACAGGGCTTAACATTTGACACTTTGTACTAAAAATATTCACGGTCACTGTACTAATGGCACTGGTTGGGAAGGGGGTTAAAAATCTAGGGCCATCAAAGGGTTAACTGTGTGCCTAGCCAGTGTTTTTGCCTAAACTGTGTGCTGCTTTTACCAAAGAAAGTGATGAATTTTATTACCTGCTTTGCAGGGACACAAAATCCATCATGCCCCCCCTAACGGAGCTCTGCCTTGTTTAAATAAGCAGAGCTCCATTCTGTGTCTCTGCCCAACGATGCCTGGCACCCACAGAGCTGCTTCTACCATTAGTAATCACAGCAAAAATGGCCAGCCAGTGGGAGGCAGGAGTGCAGAATCGTATATATATGTACGTGATTCTGCACAGGAGGGCCACCGTGTAGCAGTATATTTGCATTACATAATAAACTACACATCCAACGTTCTAAACAATATTTTACCCTATGGAAGTATGGCTTTATTGGCCACAGATCTTTTTTTGAAGGGATATTTACAAATTGGGATGCTCAGTAAATCATCATTCAACCAATTGATCTAGTCTTTACTACCTTAATAGCCCCCATCCCCTGAAAGCACCAGTTGTGCAGTTAAGCTGGCCATAGATGAATCGATATTTGGTCAGTTCAGCATGGACTGTCTGAATTTTGACCAGTGTGTGGCTGTCTTTGTTAGACAAAGGTCGATCATTAGGCAAACAAACAAAGCTTGTCAAATGGACAAAAGGAAACTCACACCACACCAGAGACTCGTGTTCCTCCACTTGTAAATACTGCCCAACTACTGTATAAGGGTGCTAGCCTGGCTCACCAGCTGCACGTTAGAAATGAAGAAATATTCTGGGTGGCTGCACTAAAAATCTTTAATTATACAAATGCAAGCTTGAAACACCATATGAAAGTAAGGGAAGGAAGAATCTTGTCGTGTTTTGCACTTTCTCATCACTTAGGACCCTGTCCGATCAGTCTGTCTGTTTTTCAGGTGGACCTGATCAGACCATGCCGTGTCTCCTATGGAGCGGTAGATGTCAGCGGACACATATCTGCTGACATCCGCCGCTATCCGATCCGATCCTGCCTGAAAAATCCAGATGGATGGTGGTCCTATTGTCTATCCATCTGGCAGATCGGATAGAATTGGATGAAAACGGACCAATTCCATCTGATTTCCCCATAGAGGAAAGCGGGACTGTGTCTGTGTTTGCTCTGCACAGCTTAGCAGACAGGACCTGTCATTCGCCTGCTCAGCCGGGATCAGCGGAGCGATCCCACTACTGAGCAAGCAGAATCCATTGCATGGAGGCACCCATTTGAAGGGGCCTTAGTAAAACGGACAAGATGGAAAACTTTTGTCGATTAGTGGCTGCAACTGCTAATCTGTGTATTCTCAGAGTGATGGATCCAGCTGTCAAAAATGCGTTGTTCCAACAGGGGTGAATGTCTACATCCATCTCAATTGTGTGGATGGAGGAATACTTTTTTTTTTTTTTCATCCAGACTGCTGGCAAAAGGAAAAAAACTACTTATCTATAGCCACTTTTAGTCAGACTATACTAGTAGACTTTTAGGCCTCGTACACACGGCCGAGGAACTCGACGTGCCAAACACATCGAGTTCCTCGGCCAGTTCAGCACTGAAGCCGCCGAGGAGCTCGGCGGGACGAGAGCTCCCATAGACCAACGAGGAAATAGAGAACATGTTCTCTATTTCCTCGTCGAGCTCCTCGTCGGCTTCCTCGGCCGAAAGTGTACACACGGCCAGTTTCCTCGGCAGAATTCAGCCAGAAACTCGGTCGGAAGCTGAATTCTGCCGAGGAAACTGGTCGTGTGTACGGGGCCTTAGTTAGACCAGAAACCAGTAAGATACAGCCATTGTGGAACATTTATTGATAATTACAATACTCTCTGCACAATTATCTAAGACAAAAAACACATAATTAAACTTTCAAAAAGCTCCTGCCAGCACTGACATGTGTTCCCACATCTGCACAAAATATTCTTACTATTTAAGTGCCACGCAGATGTAGAGAACGTAGAAATACCCTACATGCTGGATTTTTTTTGAAATGCTGAATGCATACAAATTAAAAAAATAAATTAAAAGAAATAAAATAAATCAGCAATCCTACAATAGAAGTCTAAGGTGTTTGTACATCGTTTTTCAAAATTAACCTGTGTGCTGGAATTTTTATACAGAATAGAACTAAATAAAAATAATAACTGGAATAAATCAAATACGTCCAGCTTGTTTATTGCAAGTACCAGTGAATAAATCTAAAGATTTGAATCCCAAGTGCCCCAATATAGAAAAATAGGTCCCACTGCGCCTTTCCGTTAAAGGGGTTTAGTACCTCCTGGGCACCTCCAAAATGGTCACTGTGCCTCCTTCCTGAATAGTTTCTCAGGACCACTTAAGCAACCTCTTCCCAGTGGGTAACTCTCTTTTATATACCTCATAAAAAAAAGAACGTCATCACACTTTCTGCTATATTAAAGAGGGTCTCCTGGCTCCCCCCGAAAAAATTAAGTCAGCAGCTACAACTCCTGTAGATGCTGACTTTTAGTACAAGGTCCTCAGCTGAGTCAATTCGTCAATAGGCTTTGGGTGTAGGCGATAGCATCTGAAGTTACGGAAATAGGAAGTGAAACCTTGCGGCTTTACAGCTAGTTTCCTACTGCACATGCTCGAGTTGCACTGAGCCTTGTGATTGGTCCCGTAGTCTTCTGGGACCTGTGATGTGTCCCAGAAGACGACAGGGGGAGGAGGGGGGGGGGCAACCTCCAGCTCAGCTCGCCATGGCAATCTGAGCTGGAAGTGGGGGCAATTACCTGTCAAAAAAAGGTACCCACTCCCCCCAAAAAGTGCCAAATGTGGCAGTGGAAGGGGTGCAAACAAGCGGAACTTGCTCTTTAGGGTGGAGCTCAGCTTTAAAACTACCTTTTTATATTATAAAAAAATAAAAATTGCAATTGCATATTAAAGTGCACTTCAAACTGGTGCAGTACAGCATAGACCTTTAAAGCAATTGCCTCCCTTTAAAAGAATTTCAGATCAGCAGTCCCCAGTATTCAGCTATTCACCCACTTCCTGGTATACATAATGATGTCCTAAGCCCCGCCCCTACATGTTTCGTCATTTTGCATGGGAAAAAGGGTTTCAAGGGTTTCCACACAGAGCCCAGCTTGGGATCAAGCCTGCAAAATCTGACCCTATAGCAAGTACAGAAGAGGAGGAGTCTAGAGTGCTGCCGGGGGACACCAGAAGAAGCGGATCAGAGCAGCTCTGTGCACAGAACAGGTAAGCATATAATGTTTTTTATTTTAATTTAAAAAAATTAGTCTTTAATAATGCTTTAAATCAAAATGTAGCAGCAATTGTAAACTAATTGAATTTGGCAACAAGCTCTAAATTGTGATGAAATGAATCACTAATGTAAAAGCAACAGCTGACTCACAATGTAATATTTGATATTATCCTTGCCAAATTTATAGGTCTGATAAAAGCATATATATAATTAGTGGTCTTATCCAAATCCGGAATAAATAATTATAACAAAGTGTCAAATTTAAAGGTAAATTGTATGCAACATAACAATAAAGTAAGAGCTGGCAGAACTGTGTCTGAATACAATGCACATAGGCTAATAAACTTGCAGAGCAGCAGATTTCATTACAGATTAGGGAAAGGGACAGACGTATAAAGGTTCCGTGTACAGGCAAGCGGCATACCAAACACTTTTGTGTGTGAGCTTATGCAGCAAATTAAAATATCAAGCCTTCCAACTGATTTTAACAATTTTGTCAGCTTCACTGTCATTCTATCATGTGCCCTCCTTTGCCTGGCAGATAATATGGTGTTTGCAACTTTGTTAATTTACACAGCCTTTAAATCTAATCTCGGAAGCCAGCCTAAAGGGTTTCTTCAGCCATTCAAATGCCAATATAATTGAAATTGTCTACAAAAGACAGCCAGGCAGTAATGAGTATTTCACTGTGCTGATTGCATGTCAGGAGTATGTATAGAGGTGCAAACTGAATTAATCTCAGGGCACTGCACTATCACATATTTATAATGTGGGTATGCACTAACCTTTGACATGTGCACAATAACTAATGTGTCCTTTTATTCAGTTTGTAGCCAAAACAGATTAACACCCACCAAGCTGCTGTTGATGCTTGCTGGTTTGACAATGTTACTGATAATTCTGAGTCTCCATAGTTAGGTTTAGGGATTGTAACATATGAAATATTTTATTCTAAAAAAAAAAACAAGGAAAGAAGCATTTAATAAAGGAAATGAGCAAAGTGAGACTTTTGTCTGCATTGAGGTGTGAAATGTTGGTGTTGTGGTTCATCAGTTGTGCTGATAGAGCTGCATTGATAAAGTTGGACAAGCCATTTAACAAAGTAGTTAAATAGGCCACTGGGGACCAATTCTAACTGTTTCAAGTTGTGATTAGGGTAATAAACTGCAGGTCTATCACATTATTTTTCTGATCAGTGCTACCTACTAATAAGAAGCAACTGACCTTCTTTTATCTCACATGAGCAAGGCATGGTTCTGCTTGAGAAACAACAGCAATTGTTTAACGTATTTACCATTAAACGTAAACAAGATTGTTGTATCTTTTATGTATTTATTACATGTATTATTGTATCCAAACTATATTGATAGTATAGGCATGGGACTTTTATGCCGTGTACAGTACACACGATCGGATTTCCGATGGTATAAAATCCAATGGAACTTTCCGTCGGAATTCCGATGAAGCTGACTTTCATCAGTCTTGCCTACACACGATCAGACTAAATTCCGACCGTCCAAAACGCGTGGCGTAAAACACTACGACGAGCCGAAAAAAATGAAGTTCAATGCTTCCGAGCATGGGTCGACTTGATTCTGAGCATGCGTGGATTTTTCTCCGATGGAGTTCCACACAGACGATCGGAATTTCCTATCGTTTTTTTTTCCATCGGAAAAATGTAAAACATGTTCTATTTTTTTACACCGATGGAAAAAAAGTCAGATGGGGCCCACACACGATCGTTTTTTCCGGAGAAAAAACGATTGTGTGTACACGGCATTAAGGTACATCATTTTTGTAAAAAAATAACATTTATTCAAAATTTGATAAAATTTGACAATATTCTGTCCATATTACAACAGAAAATAAAATACAATTATATAAAACCAGTCGATTGATATTTGCAATGATTGCATATAGTAGTCTTTACAGCTCAAAACATGGTTCTGCTTGTGTAACAACTTTTTTTTTTTTAATTACCATTAAACGTGAACAAGATTAATGTATCTTTTATGTATTTATCACTTGTATTATTGTAATCACGTCATTTAAAGTACCGGTGTCCCTTTTTTTAATGAAAACCTGCATGTGTTCTTTTACTTAGCTAATAAAACAAAATCAGATCTCCGACTTAATACTGCACTGTGATGGGCAGCGTTTACGTTTTCCTGTGCTCCAGAAAGAATATTACATCTAGACATTGGGGCAGATCCACAAAGAAGTTACGCTGGCGTATCTATTGATACGCTGCGTAACTTGCTCTGGCGTATCTTTGTTTTGTATCCACAAAACAAGATACGCCTGAAGCTGTGCTAGATCTGACTGGTGTACATCTTAGTACGCCGTCGGATCTAAGGTGCATATTTACGCTGGCCGCTAGGTGGCGTTTCCGTCGATTTCCGCGCTGAGTATGCAAATTAGCTAGATACGGCGATCCATGAACGTACGTCCGGCCGGCGCATTTTTTTACGTAGTTTCCGTAAGGCTTTTTTCGGTGTATAGTTACCCCTGCTATATGAGGCGTATCCTATGTTAAGTATGGCCGTCGTTCCCGCGTCGAATTTTTTACGTCGTTTGCGTAAGTCGTTCACGAATAGGGCTTTGCGTAGAATGACGTTCACGTCGTAACGTCACGGCTTGTTGCGGGTTAATTTCGCGCATGCGCACTGGGATACCCCCATGGACGGCGCATGCGCCGTTAAAAAAAACCGCCATTTACGTCGGGTCAAGACGTATTTACATAAAACACGCCCCCATCACATCCATTTGAATTGCGCGCCCTTACTCCGCCAAAGTTACACAACGCCACCGTAACTTACGCGCAAATTTTTTCTGGATAAGGAAAATACGCTGTAAGTTACGGCGGCGTAGTGTATCAGAGATACGCTACGCCGGGCGCAACAATGCGCCGATGTACGTGGATCTGCCCCATTGTCTTTTGTGCAGTATAAAGCAAGACAGTTATGAGATCTAATTTCTACCATAATAACTAGGGGGGGGGGGGGTATCTGTATAGGTTTTTTTTTTACAAAAAAAGGTTCATATGTATTTTTTATTTTTCAATGATTTTTATTGATTGCAATAAAGAGATTTTTTTAAAACATTTGGCTGATTATATGTGGTGCAGAGACTCCATCAGAAATACAACAAAGTGTTACTGACATGTACAGCAAAGCATTAGGCCTCATGCACACTGGACATTTTTGCAGCTGCTTCTAGGGGCTTCAGGCTTTTTTTTTAAAGTGTTTAAACTGCCCTGCATGTTAGCCTATGTGTACATGCACACATAGGGGTTGATTTACTAAAACTGTAGAGTGCAAAATCTGGTCAAGCTGTGCATGGTAGCCAATCAGCTTCTAACTTCAGCTTGTTCAATTAAGCTTTAACAAAAAAAAACCTGGAAGCCGATGTTTCTATGCAGAACTGCACCATATTTTGCACTCTCCAATTTAAGTAAATCAACCCCATAGGATTTTAGCAGCTTTTAGTGGCCTGGGCTTTTGAAGCAGGAAAAAAAACATGGCCAATGTGTCCAGGAGCAGCAGGCCTATAAACACGCCTAAATACTTGTAAAAGCATTAGACACTTTCACAAGCATCAGGCGTATTTTCTGCCAAAAACATTGCTGTCAGGAAGAAAGCTTCTAGGAGAGTTTGCAAAATAGCCTGTGTGCATGAGGCCTTATAGGGATGTTAGGTCAGATCAGGTGTCTAGGAGTAGGCCTCGAAACTGAGTTCCTGGCTTTGAGCCCAAATGATTGAAGGTATTTGATATAGGCCTAAAGATCAGATCCAACCGTATACCATTCAAAAGGAGAGCCCATAATAGAGAAAGCACAGAAAATCAAAGGATAGGGATACAAAAGTAGTAACAGTGAAAAAAAAGGAGAAAGGACCCCATAGGGGCCCATGTACTGTATGTGATAATGGTGGTAGTTTTACCAAATGTAGCATTCTCTCTCTCTCTCTCCCTCTCTCTCTCTCGACTAAGAGGTGAGAGCCCTGTCCAATGTTTTTTTTTATTCTCTTAGGCAAGCCATACATTTGATTGCAGGAAAGAATCTGCAATTGTCTTCTCCCGGCGGGGTGGGATGGTCTGGTGGGGGAAGCCATCCCTGCCGGCAGAAGACAATGATTATCGTTTGCAGCTATAGCAGCTGCTTGTGCAAGTGGATCCAACAGGCTGGTTGTACCCAAGTTGATCGATCAACTTGGTACATTCACCTTGCCCATTAACGCTTTGAATCCTGCTAAACCGGACAGATTTGAACCATCTATGGCCATCCTGACTTTAGGATTTCTAAAACATAAAGGCTAATCATATTGTATTTCAAGATAAGATCTATGAGAGCTCTTTGTGTCAATAATTTAGCCTGGTACACAGGAAGTGGGTTGAACAACAAAAAACTGATAAGGACGCTGTACTAACTATGTAATGTTAGTACAGAAATCTCCCCTATTGTGCTATTGTGTTCTGACAGGAGTCCTGCCCCCCACCAGAAGACATAATTCAGTGCTCGCAGCAATTGGCTGCAGACTCGAAATTGGATGCCGATCTGCTGCATTCAAAAAAACATTGATACAGAGGTAAAACTATTCCTAGTAGTTGAAGGAAACATGTGTCCGAGTGCAGTGGTTCTCAACCTTGTCCTCAAGTACCCCCAACAGGCTATATTTTGGGAATTTCTCTTAGATAAAATAGCTGTGCAAAATAACCAAGCCATTGACTGTGATTTAAAACACCTGTGCAAGATAAAGGAAAACCTGCAAATATGGCCTGGTGGGGTTACTTGAGGACGGGGTTGAGAACCACTGTCTTAGTGGACACCAGAGAGCTTATATTGATAATAACTGGAGAAGGCTTAAACAATAACAACGACAGTATTACTATTAAACAGTTGCCACATATGGATAACTAAGGTATGTGACCATATAGACTAGTAACTTAATTAACTGTTGTCTCTCTGAAATGTAAGCCATACATCCCAGGAGCTGTTGAACTTTGCAATGGAGCCAGATTGCAGGGCTGAGCATTTTTCATAATTTGTTTGTCGAATTCAGTTGGAGTTTAACACCTGAGAGGTTTGGGACTATAGTACGTCTCCATTTACGCATTGTCATCAATCTAGAGGAAAACAGTATGAGCATAACCAAAGTTCAGAGGTTGTGTGAGTAGGTGTTGATTCCTATACTGAGAATATCTAAGGATCGGAAAGGATTTGTTAGACAGCCTGTGACCTTGGAAATGAGGGTAAAAACTTTTTTACAGAAGATTTTTAGGAGCAGCCCGCCAGCATTTGTCATCATCTACGTTGGCAAATGGATGCATTTGAACAGGGGTTAGATACCACCTGGGGGTGGAGTTTTTGGGGCAGTAGTTGCATTTGGAGGAGCTACGGTTGTAATGCATAGCTTGTTGACATTGAGAGTCTGAGAAAGAAACGTTTAGATCTCGTTCCCATCTCTTAAGGGCTGGATCTTTCACAAACATGGCTTTAGCTTGTAGGAGGTTGTAAAAAAGTGTTATACCAATGTTATTTAATATACCCAAAGGGAACAAATAGGAGAAGTTCACAGACCTTAAAATATACAAGGTTTGTTGACAAAAACAAAATCTCATCTATGTAAACCATATATTTGCAAAATTCTAGCTAACATGTTTATGGTTTTCATATGTTTTTGTATAAATTGCAGTTTATTTCACTGTGTAATTTCTCAAATAATTTTGTTCAGCTGTTTTTTTAATACACAACACCATTCCAGACAGCATATGAAAGCCCTGGATCACTCCCAAGCTACTCTGTAGTTAAGTGAAAGACCTACCCAAACTGTGGTAGGACAATGAGGGAGCAAAAACACATTGATGCGGTCATCCCAGTAGTGTATCTAAGTTTGTGCTGCCCTAGGCCTGACTAAACTCGTGCACCCCCTAATTTAAATATGACCCACCCCTTCCTGTGATTCCTGTGAAGACCACACCCCTTTATGTTTGAGATTTTCAAGTGGGGACACTAGTTCTGAGGGCCTGGGGGGGCTATGGATTCCCTTAATTTACACAGATTTCCTCACACTTTATGTTTGGCTATGGGACAGGAAGTGAAGGGAAATCTCTGAAGTGGGACAGGGATGGTAAAAAATAAACTGTCAGGGGCTATAACCCTTCCTTACTCTATCCAAAATGAAAAAAAAAAAAGAGTTGCCTATAGTTCTACTTTAAGCACAATATTCTGATAATTGTATGGAGAGGACTAAGAAGATATAATTATGCCAATAGTGCAGCAGAAAACATAGCACAGTGAGGAAGTTTTGTGGTCTAGGATGATAGGACAGCGCCCCCCCCCCCCCCCAGTTGCGGAATTCCGGCCTCCCGCATACCGGAAGTAGTGCGTTTGCTTTATGGGAGCGCTGGACTAATTTGCCTCTCAGCCCAGTCCGCCCCATCAGACTGGCGCTACACTAACAGTGGGGACTCCTTCCGTGCTGCCCCCTTGTAAAGTGCTGCCCTAGGCCTGGGCCTTGTTGGTATAGGCCAGAATACAGCGTTGGGTCATCCTCTGCCCTTTTGTAAGCATGTTTATGCCAATCAAAACTGCTGACTCTTCATTGCTAGTTGAAATTTTGCTGTTCAATAGATTAAAGGAAGCAAAATCCATTGTAGCATTGCAACAAAGGCCCTGTTCAATGTGCCCTTCCAGGAAAGAGTTTAGGCTGATGGGTGGAAGAGGTCATTCTGCAGAGGTAGTCACCAGAGTAACACCTTTCTACTGCAATGGATGAAACAGCTGGGCCACCATGCGATTGCTCCATGTGTTTACTGTTCATATGTTCTGAAAGGAACACAGGTTGGGGATCATGTTTCCCCTGAAGTCACAGTGCCTCAGGATATGAATAATGGCACTTGATGAGAAATACTGCTTTGTTATGGCAGAGGCAACCACAAAAGTGCATGCCTGATCTGCTGATTAAGTCTGTGTGTCTTACATTGAGAAGTTAGTTGTAAAGTTATGCGGCCAGAATAAAACTATGTGTGTGCCCTCTTAGTCCAGCAATTCTGAAGAACCTTTACAGGTAGGATGTAAAGTGAGTGGATTGATGACAGTAATCAGTCCGGGGATGAAGTGTGCAGCAGCCATTTCAAAGTGACTATACTGAGATAAGGTTTTATTCGTAGCAGGTCTGCAACAAGTATGGCAAACACCACTTTACTGGGCTCCTGAGAAGAACATGTAAATGTGCTGAAGCTGACACACTTATGACTTTGCCAATACTTTACCTAAGGCTTTCTGGGCTATACCCTAAAAGATGTAATGTCACGTCAGAGAGGGCTGTTACATGCTAAGTCAGTTCTATATAAAAATATATTTATTTCTATAAAGAACACATAAGATAAGTGTATGGTATTTTGTATCTGCTTGGAGATCAGTTTGAAGCTTACAAATCATGAGCTAGGCCACACCTGAGCCTGATTCAGACACCTGTTTTGTTTTCAGCATCATTTTCTTTATCCTTCCATATCCTCCCAATTAAAGTTTCCATTGCTCACAAAAGCAGCTTACAAATAATCACTGCTAATGGAGAAGGCTAATTGATATCAGATTATAATTCTAGATTTTCCTAGTGTAGGGACGGAAAATATTGATTATATGATGACAGGAGGCGAGTATCTTGCATTAATCTTTCCATTTTAATGCTCATAGCAGAAAACATATTTACATTTAAATGAACTGAAAAAACTACGTTTCCCATCAGTCCCAGCGTCCATCTAACCCCCCCCCCTTAGGGGTCCGAGCCTATAATTAGGACTGCCCCACTGTAAATCCTCCTCTTTCTGTAAGCGAATGCCCAACTCCGGACCACTTGAGGAAGAAAAACAACATCACAACTCTTCGACCAGCCGGTCAAACCTGCGACGACGTCAACATAGGCAAGCTGGAGGACAAAATGTAGTCAACAGGACTCCAACCGGGAAACTAAGCACGACTTCGTTCCAACGGGGAACACAGGAATCGCTTCCAAGACTGTACCAAGAATCTGGGATGATATTCAGTATCCTGAAAAAGAGAAGATAAATAACCGTAATAGGGCGGGTAGGGAGGGAAGATACTCGCCTCCTGTCATCATATAATCAATATTTTCCGTCCCTACACTAGGAAAATCTAGAATTATATATCAGACAGGAGGCTCATATCTTGCAAGTTCAAAGCTATACATGTGTGAACCTCCTGAAATACTCACATATTTATCATATATACATTATTTTTCAAAGAAAAAACCTTAAGAATGATGACCGGGATTCATAAACTAAGTGTTGAGAACAGATAATGAGACATGATCTTCCGGCCTAAAGTAAAAACGACGAAAGGTCACCTCTGAAGACCAATCAGCCGCCAATAAAAGATCTGAGAGAGATCCCCCTGATGTAACCACTCTAGTGGCCATGGCACCCCTGGTGGAATGAGCTCCAAAGAGAGATATATCTATACCTGCTATCTTCATGACTGACTTTACCCATCTAGCTAAGGTTGCTGAAGATACCGGCCGATGTGGATGCACAAAGGATATCAACAATTGGGAAGAATCTGGAGCACGAAGCGCCAAAGTGCGGGACTCGTATGTCTGTAGACAACGGACCACACAAAGACGCGGATACGCTGGAAAAAAGGGGTAAAAGACTGTGTGTAGATTGGTTTTTGTCCTGCGAACCACCGAAAACTTAACCCCTTCCGGCGAGAATTGTCGTCTAGACACGTCTAGGGCCCTGACATCGGATACTCGTTTAATAGAAATTAAACATAACAGGGTGGTGAGTTTTAGGGATAAGTCTTTCAAGGATAATTGACCATTATCCTCCCAAGAAGAAAACACCTGAAGTATTTTGGACACATCCCAAGTAGAATGGTATCGTGGACGAGGAGGGCGTTTGTATTTAACTCCGCGGAGTAAACGACACACCAGAGGGTGCCTGCCTATAGGAACTGCGTCTACCGGGCAGTGGTAAGCCGATATAGCTGACCTATAGACGTTCAGGGAACTGTATGATCTTCCCAGCTCATAAAATTCCGCAAGGAAATTTACAACTGAGGAAACAGGGGCATGAATGGGATCAATCTGTCGTTGATCACACCAACGGACCCACAGCCCCCAGGCAGATCGATATGCCGATCTAGTCCCTGGGGCCCAGGCCACGGCGAGAAGATCTCTAGCCGATTGTGAAAGGTCTGAACCTGTCTCTGACATCCCGAGACCAACCAGGCCAGGAGTGGCAGCCTGTTTTCCAACAGCAAAGGGTGTGGACCTTTGGACGGGTTCGTCAGTAGCTGAATTGAGTGTGGGAGAAGTCTGGGGTAGTCGATCGACATGCCTAGAACTAGCGGGAACCATGGTTGCGTTGGCCACCAGGGAGTGATCAACGCCACCGTCGCTGATTGAGTCATGACATGAAGGAGAAGCCTGGTGATCAGTGAGAAGGGGGGAAACGCATAGTTCACTCCCTTCGGCCATACCTGGAGGAATGCGTCCACCGCTGTTGCTTCTGGATCTGGCCTCCAACTGAAGAAGTGGATCAGTTGTCGATTGATCCTGGAAGCGAAAAGGTCTGTGTGGAACGGACCCCAAAGTTCCTGTATTGTTAAGAAGGTTGATCTTTCCAGCGTCCAATCGCTGGCGTCTGACAGATAACGGGAATTCCAATCTGCCACGCAATTGGAAACCCCGGGGATATATTCTGCCACTGGCAGGATGTCCCTGGAAAAACAGAAATTCCAGAAGTCGGACGCGATGTCCGCCAGCATCTTGGATTTCGCGCCCCCTAGGTGGTTGATGTATTGCACCGCCGCCACGTTGTCCATACGTAAAAGAACGCAACATTTGGACCTCCGGGAGAGAAAACTCTTGACGGCAAAGAATGCCGCCAAGAGTTCCAGTGCATTGATGTGAAGGGATGCCTCGTCGTTGGACCAAGTCCCCCCCGTGGAGGCTTGCCCACAACGAGCACCCCAACCCTGTCTGCTCGCATCGGATTCCAGTATGACATCCGGTCGAGAACTGAAGATAGTTTTGCCATTCCATTCTATGGCATGATGGAGCCACCATCGTAACTCCTTTTCGGATTCCGCACAAAGAGAGATTTTGTCCGAATAACCCAGACCCTGTCTCAGGTGTAAAGTTTTGAGACGCTGAAGGGCCCGGTAATGTAGGGGAGCTGGAAAAATAGCCTGAATGGAGGCTGACAAAAGTCCGACAATGCGTGCCAGGGTTCTCAACGAAATCTGGCCTTTGCTCAAAACTGACCTGATTTCTTTCCGAATCAGGGACAATTTTGACTGAGGCAAACGTAAAATTGCCTGTCTGGTGTCTATCGTGAAACCTAAGAACTCCATCTCCTGAGCTGGGGACAGTACGGACTTCTTGAGGTTGATGAGGAAGCCTAGTTCCTCTAAAAGTGACACTGCCCATCGCTTGTGTAGGTCTGCCTGTGCCTTCGAATGGGCCATGATTAAGAGGTCGTCTAGATATATTATCAGACGTACTCCTCTGCATCGAAGGGCAGCTACCACGGGCTTCATTATCTTGGTGAAGCACCATGGAGCCGAGGATAGGCCGAAGGGGAGGCAGGTAAACTGCCACATACGGCCCCACCATAGGAATCTTAGAAAGATTTGTGACGACAGGTGCATGGGAATCGTCAGGTAAGCATCTTTCAAGTCTATCTTGACTAGCCAATCCCCCTGGGAGAGTAGGTCTCTTAATAGATGAATGCCTTCCATCTTGAAGTGACGATACGCCACAAATTGGTTTAATCCTTTCAAATTTATAATTGGGCGATGACCTCCGCCTTTCTTCTTCACTAAGAATAGGCTGCTGACAAACCCGGGTGATAAGGGGTCTACTTCTATTATGGCCTGCTTTGCTGCTAGGTCCTGAATCTCCTCGTCTATGAGAAGAGTACATTGGTCTGAAAACTGCGCTGGGTGTGGGATCCCCAGCATGATTGGTTGCGAGATGAAATCTATGTTGAAACCCGCTACTGTCGATAATATCCAAGCGTCTGCCGTAATCGTGTGCCAGACGTGGATAAAATGCTTCAGTCTGCCCCCTATTGGAATGTGAGAAAAAAACTGAGGAACACTTACCAGTGGAAGGGCGTGATCTGGGAAAACCTCTGCCCCCGCGTCCTCTCCATGGACGTCCTCTGGGAGGGAAGAATGGCGCCGGTTGTGCCACTGGTAGGGGGTATTGCTGGTGCATGGGTATGTAAGGTTGAGCGGCTGCTCTAGGGTAGGCCCTGAAATAATTGTTTCGACCGGCAGATCGGCCTCTCCCTCTGCCGGCCCTACCAAAAACCTTAGATCCAGAGCCTGCTTTCTTTAAAGAAGTCTGGGCCTTGTCGAGGCTATTAAACAGGCCAACAAACCTGTTTATATTTTTCATAAGGTCTTCTCCGAAGAGAAGACCTTCTGCAGAGGGGCCCGGTTCTGATTCTGCCAAATGGGAAAGTTGTGGATCCAACTTCATTAATATTGACCTGCGACGTTCTACAGCGCAGGCTGTATTAGCCGAGCCTAGCAGGCAAATGGCCCTTTGTGCCCAACCTCGTAATTGCCCTAAGTCTACTGGGCCCTCAGTGGAGGCTGCTTGCTCCGAGAGGTTGAGGATTTTTGTTAGGGGTCCTAACATATCTAGGATACGATCCTGGATCGATTTAAACGATCGTTCAATGCCCTTTTTGGCTTGTTTGCCAGCTTTGGTTAAATATTTCAAAAGCACTGGATCGATCTCTGGGGTAATAGCCACTTTCTTCGGAATAACGGGTCTCGGGCATTCTGCCCTTAGTTTATTCCTATTGACCCTATCTAGACCCTTCCTAGTCCAGTGTTCTACATACTGGGCTACCTGAGGAAGAGGTGTCCAGTCCCCCGATCTGGGGTGAGAAATGCCCTCTGGATTGAAAAAGGGTTCGCCTAGCGAGTCTAGAATTGTCTCAGATGGTAAATCTGAGTTAGCCCCAAATTCCGTGAACTCTTGTTCAGAGTCTCCCCTGTCAGAGTCATAATCTTCTGATGCGGCGATCAGAGATCCCTCAGAGGCATTATCATCGGAGTCCTCGTTAAAGGAGTCCGGTTTGGACCGGTGGGAAGACTTAAATTTTTTGTTAGAAGACTCCTTAATTTTTAAGGGTCGTTCACCCTCTGGGTGATTGGGGCGGCAGGCCGTGTGGGGTCCTGCGTCAAGCATAGATTGTACTTCCCCTGCCGGGGAGTCAGAACAAGCGGTCACATTTTTACGCTTGTAAAGGGCCTTGCCCTTTTTCACTACCTCCTGCTGAGTAGTAGACGGATTGGGATGAGAGGCTAGGGCTGCTTGAATAGAGCAGTTAATAAGGTCCTGTATCTGAGCAGCAGTTAGAAGCTGCGGGACCTCAGGGGTTAAACCAGTAGAGGCATTAACTGTCATGTTAATCTCATCCGTCATGGTGAAGTATTAATAATTGCAGTTTACAATAACTGAAGGTTTAAGACTTTCCTGCAGAGAGATCCCTGCAGGGGCACAGTCAACAATTAGTGAGCTTAACTTTGCAAAGTCTAACCACTAGTAATCAAATAAGTGCAATATGCTAAATATATATATCTATTATTAGCAGACCACTCCTTGAGTGCTCCGCTTTGCTATTTAAAGTTTGAGATTAAGTTTAAAATTCTAGAAATAAAAGCCCACAAATTCATATAAACTACAGTGAATCACTGAAGATGCTTGGCTCACAGAGAAAGAAAATAGTGCAGCGTTACCGCTCTCCTCACCGCCCAGCAGCAGACTGGCGTGCGGTGAGGAAGCGGAGAATGCAGTTTACAGCGCCGCCCGAGATCTCGCGAGATCTCGGCTGCGGGCTGTGATTGGCTGGACAGCGCTGAGGAGAGAGCGCGCTTGCCGTCGCCCCCCTTCCTCTGCCCACAGCCCGGGAAAGTCGGCTAGTGACAGGGAAGAGGAGGGGGAGGCGGGGAGGACAATGGAGGACAAAGCCTGCCTTTGACCAGGAGGGAGAAATACCGCAGAGGCAGCGGTTAACTGCACCATGACGCCCTATAAGCAAGGGCAGGAATAACAGTAAGCTGAACACAAAATTCCATGTTGTAATAAAACCACAATTAAATTAATAGAAAAATTAATAGGAATATAACCTAATAATAAAATTGAAAATAAACAAATCAATAATAGATAAACAAATCAATAATAGATGCACAGGAGTGCTCTATGTAAAGCTAATAGCACATATATAATAAAACATAAAATCAAATAAATCAGAAAATCAAATAAATATCAAAGTAATATACTTATCTCTGCCATGAGCAGAAAGAAAGAGGAGGATTTACAGTGGGGCAGTCCTAATTATAGGCTCGGACCCCTAAGGGGGGGGGGTTAGATGGACGCTGGGACTGATGGGAAACGTAGTTTTTTCAGTTCATTTAAATGTAAATATGTTTTCTGCTATGAGCATTAAAATGGAAAGATTAATGCAAGATATGAGCCTCCTGTCTGATATATAATTATGTTTATCTTAGATGTTATACAATTCATATATCAACTGCTGTCTCCAAAGACCTGTCTCAACAGTTTTGCTTTATTGGCAGCTTATATGTTTTTTTTTCTAGCAACCAAGTAATAACACTCACTAAAAAATTCTCCATACACTTGTAATACAATTAACGCTTCCTATCTGACAGCCCAGATAAATACCAAATCCTGTGATTACTGTTTTATGCACAAGCCTCAAAAAGTAAAATAAAAAAAAACGTATTTTAGCTTTTCCAAGGTGAGCTGAATCCTCTTTAGTTAGTTCCTCACATGCTTCCTTCTCCAGACACTGTGGCCCACAGGGGTAGTGCAGTCAATCTAAAAAACAGTGGGTAGAACTAATACCTGGTAGACATAATGGGGGTTATTTACGAAAGGCAAATCCACTTTGCACTACAAGTTCACTTGAAAGTGCACTGAAAGTGCAGTCACTGTATATCTGAGGGGGACATGCAAGGAAAATAAAAGACAGCATTTTAGCTTACACATGATTGGATGATAAAATCAGCAGAGCTCCCCTTATTTGAGCTCTTCCTCTCAGATCTACAGCGACTGTGAATGAAGAGATTACTAAAGTCACACAAAGTCTGAGGTAATTGTTTAATCACTTGCCTATCGCCCTCCATCAAATGACCGCGGGACGATACGCCTCTCGTTCTGGGAGGACGTTATATGACGTCTTCGCCTTCCCGAGCCACTAGGGGGTCACTGGGAACCTGATGCGGGTGCCCGGTGGCCGCGATGTCCGCCAAGCACCCGTAAACACACAGATCCACGTCCTGTCAGGGAGAGGAGACCGATGATGTGTCCCTTGTACATAGGGACACCGATCGGTCACCTCCCCCAGTCAGTCCCTTCCCCCTACAGTTAGAATCCCTCCCTAGGGTACACATTTTAAACTCTTGATTGCCCCTTAGTGTTAACCTCTTCCCTGCCAGTCAAATTTACACAGTAATCAGTGCATATTTATAGCACTGTTCGCTGTATAAATGTGAATGGTCCCAAAATAGTGTCAAAAGTGTCTGATGTGTCCTCCACAATATCGCAGTCACAATAAAAATCACTGATTGTCGTCATTACTAGTAAAAAAATGTTATAAATCTATCCCCTATTTTGTAGCAGTTATAACTTTTGCGCAAACCAATCAATATACGCTTATTGCGGTTTTTTTTTACCAAAAATATGTAGAAAAATACGTATCGGCCAAAAATGAGGAAAAAATTATTATTTTTTATATATTTTTGGGGGATATTTATTATAGCAAAAAGTAAAAAATAGTGCCTTTTTTTCGAAATTGGAGCTCTTCTTTTGTTTATAGCGCAAAAAATGAAAACCGCAGAGGTGATCAAATAACACCAAAAAAAATTTGTGGGGAAAAAATGACTAAAATTTCATTTGGGTACATCGTTGCATGACCGCGCAATTGTCATTCAAAATGTGATAGCGCTGAAAGCTGAAAAATGACTTGGGCAGGAAGGGGGTGAAAGTGCCCAGTATTGAGGTGGTTAAATAATATTGTTGAGACAAGATATGTCTTCTTTTTTCACTCAACAAAGAATAATCTAGTGTATAAATCAGTGACCAAGAAAGTGAATTGTTTGTTGGTCAATGTAATCATCACAAACATAACCTGAAGACTATGCCATGCTAAACTGTGCAAAATAACATACAAATAACAATCTTAAAATTGGACCAATTGCAGTAGCTGCAAATGACAAAAAAGAAAAATGAAAAAAGTTTAGTAAGTTTACTTTTTTAGTTTTGTTATACTTTAGGTATGTTTGTTATACAGTATATAATACTGCACGAGATCAGAAAGAAGATATTAAAAAAAAAAGGAATGCAATAGATTCTCACAAGTATCAACTAGATGAGTTAGATGGTCTAATTAAATGACAAACAAATTACAAATCAACTCCAGGTAATATTTTTAAGCAGTTACAGTAACCATTTGGAAAAAAGGTTTGAACCACATGAATAAATGGTGACCTGATGACCATTATAAGCACCTCTGCAGTGTTATAGATTCTCCTAACCCCTGTGGCTGTCAATTTCTGTGGGAAATTCATATACTTAATACTTTAATTACAATTTTTTTAATAATCAACAAATAATCACAATTTATTTCACTATAAGGTCTTTAAATTACTGTACTTTTTGTAATCCTTTAAAGAATTAAAAACTTACTTGCTCTGTACTCCTGTTTATTTATCAGAACCTTTCCTCTAGCTTTCAGTGCAGCTGGGTATTCTGTATGTACAGATCCCATGAAATTTCTTTCTCCCCAAGTTCAGGCTACTGTGGCAATGAATGACTGCAGCTAGATGTGAGTAAAGCAAATATTACAGGAGCACAAAGAAACTCTTGAAGTTAAAAGAATAAATGAATAATTATAAACAGGGCTGTGTGGTTTTGCTAGGACACCACTAGGGATGAGCTTTATGTTTGAGTCGAACATGAGTTTGACTCGAACATTGGCTGTTCGCCCTTTGACGTGTATGGGTGACCCTGCCCCCCTCTGATGCATCACAGGAAACCTGAGTTGCGCAAGAGGGGGCGGGGTCACCTGTACACGTCATTGGGTAACCCCGGGCTTTCTCCTTGCGTCAGAGAGAGGCGGGGTCACCCGCAAACGTGATGTGTGGCCCCGCCCTCAAATATAAAACAGTTGTCAACACGGCAGAGCACCTCCTATGAGGGCACCTCCTATGAGGCAGTATCGTTCTTAGCGGTGTTTTTTTCTGTATCGAGAGTGGATTACATCGTTGGAACCTTTTTTTTATTTATTTTTTATTTATTTTTTAATAAAGGACTTGTCCCCAACTGTCACCTGTGGACCCAACAGGCCTGGTAATGGACTAAAGCCCCATACACACTATCAGTTTTCTTGCAGGTTTTTCTCTTCAGGTTTACCAAAACCATGTAGTGCAAGGGCCTGCCTGATTGCATACAAATTGAGGTTTGACCTCATATTAGATGGCAGTAGTAAACCTGAAGAGAAAAACCTGCAGGAAAACTGATAGTGTGTATGGGGCACCTATGCTTTTTTTTCAATGACTTTTATCTGTATTGCCGGGACCCGACAATTCATTACAGCCGTGAGTAATTTTAAATGACTTTTTTTCCTTTAGAAATGTCACTTTGTGCAGGGACTTTTCTAAGCACGGGCAACGTGCGCTACTTTACAGACATACTATAGACACCCCCCAGGTATGAAATGTAAAGGAATAAGGGGTGTTCGGCTCATCACTAGACACCACCAATGAAGTTATACATCCCTGGGGTGAACATACACAGGGCTGCACATGCACTGAGAAGGTATGGACACTCCGGCCTTGTTGCCACTCCCCCCATGCCTCAATGAGTGCCACCTGAGGCACCATCTCAATCCACCTTATTGGCAGTACAGTTCACATCAGTGCGCTGTGTGAGATCGCATGTGATTCGCACCGCACTGCAAATCACATGCAATGTCTGTGCGATGCAAATTCAGCCATACAGATTATATGGCTGAATTTGCATTGCATTTGGACCAAAGTCTGGAGGACCCTTTTATTGGTCCACACCTGAATCGGATTGCATGCGTTTTCACACCCAATGCAATCCGATTCATGTCCAAATTGTCAGTTCGCACTGCGATCCAGGGGTGTCATTAACTTTCTATTGTCACTCCCAGCGGTTCTTTCCCTGCGAGTCAGGTGCAATGCGGGAACCCGCAATGGATTTGTAGCGTTCCCGCATTGCACCTATGTGAACCGAGCCTGAGCATAAATAAGACAGCAATTTTAGTAAGCCCTAATTCATGGTAGTAACTTGTATTTCCTATTTGAAAAGAAAATGTTGTTATATTGAGCGGCAGTTATTATTATTTCTTGGGATTAGTTGCCATTATTTTTTAACAAATTTATTTTATCAGTAAAATACACATTGTAGCTGGGTTTGAGTTAGCAATACTGCTGCCATTTTCTAGAGTAATTATTTATGCAGAAGTTAAAAGATCTGTGATATAGTTTGTCTACTATGGAGGCCTTCCTTCCATAATGATCACTGACAGTAGACTCCTTTCTTCTTCCTGCCAGTCTTCTGCAAACAAATAGAAGCTTGTATCGAGTAGCTGCATTCACATAACGGAACATTCAGCAGGAGGGTTTGAAGTTAAACCAACATCTGTGTGCTCTTTAATCCCAATATTGATGCAGATGTTACTATTGTTATTCCACTTTCACTGGTCTGCTACATTAAACATTTAATTAGTGTCTTATAAAATGTCTGTTTATGATCACAACATGAATGAATGCTTGCCTGCATTATGGCTCCCTAAGACAAATTAACAGAAGAAAACCTTTTTATTGCAATTTAACAGCAGTAATAAACCTATTCAGAGTAAAATGAATTCCCTCAAGATTCATCTGTCACCAGCACAGGACTCAGTCTGATAACAAATCCACTTTTACATGGACAGCATACATCCCTTGTTTTGTAATTGAGCATTTTTAAATAACATTTTAAAAAATGAAGATAGGTACAAATGTGTACTATAATGGGGTCAATGTACTAAAATTGGAGAGTGCAAAATCTGGTGCAGCTCTACATACAAACAGACCTTTTTTTGTCTTTATCTTACCTGAAGATAAATATATAATGGATAACTGCGCTTACTCTTTGGTGCCAAACAAATCAAAAGATATCGGTAAAGTGTCAAATATACCATCAAATATAATTACAATCTTAATGATTCATATCAATTGTGCTTAACAAAATATATAGGTATACAAAAAGTTCCAATGTACATTCTACATGTGTTAATCCACTGTGCCGAACAAAAATGTACAATCCAAACCGATCTTGATTCGTGATTCACCACCACCGGTAAATTTTAAGCCTGTATTATGCCTCAATCTCTCTGGTTCTTTAAACAGAAGGTCAGGAAAAAATATCCAACAGGTGCGACGCTGACGCCACTTCCGATCCACGACCTGCACTGATACTGAGGCTTCAACTGCACGCCGACTCCTTGCGAACGTAACAGCCAGCACAGGCCATTACTGGAATGCTCAAAAAACAAAATAATAGGTATATATCATGCTCATCCACTATATTGTTGCCATGGAGGGATGCACTACAATCGTGCATAGTAACCCTTTATCCAGGCAACATTTCCAGCAAAAGATGGGAAATCTCTGTATTAACAGAATAATCCCATGTATAGTTCCTCTGAATTGGTAAGCATATAGAGAGAAGTGCGGAGGAAATGGGAAAAAGATCCTCCCAAAAATAATTCTTCAACAAGGAACTGCTGGATATAAAAGACTTTAATTAGTAAACCGCAATAAATTACTTATACAAAAATTAATTTTAGAAAAAACACCACACCTTCCTCCACCATATTATTAAAATAAGACTAGTCTAAACTATAAACATAGGTGGCCACCCGATCTGCCATACACCCCACAATCACTCAATGACTCATCCATCTGATATCCATCCGATATCGGTGACAGGATGTTTACACACAGATATCCACATCCCTGGCTCTGTAACTGCCGATCACGGGTACCAGGCAGACATTGTGGCCGCCAGGCACGTGCACCGGCACCCGATTGATGCAGCGGCCACGAGCGCACCCCCTAGCGGCCAGGAGGACCGAGGACATCATATGATGTCTACCCAGGATGGCAGAGCCACCTTGTGGACGTCATATGTCTATAGGCTATAGGGTAGTGGTTAAAGAACCAGAGAGATTAAGACATAATGCAGTCTTATAATTTACCGGTTTCTGGAAAAAGCATATATTGGAAGGTGGTGGTGAATCACAAATTGTTTGGATTGCACATTTCTGTTCAGCATGGTGGATTAACATATGAAAACTTAACATTGGGACTTTTTGTATACATATATATTTTATTAAGCACAATTGTTTATTGATGTGAATCATTAAGGTTGTAATTATATTTGATCGTATATTTAACACATATATATTTTACGATTTCTTTTGATTTGTTTGGCAATAAAGGGTAAGTGCAGTTATCCATTATATATACTGTATATATTCTATTTGTCCCCGCTAGTACTAGTGGTGAACTGCTAGCTGCAGCATACCCTGTGTGATAACACAATAATTTTTTTTTTTTTTTTTGCGTCAGTGGTATATATCACACGTTATACTTACCTGCTTGGTGCATTGGTTTTGCACAGAGCAGCCCTGATCCCCCTCTTTTTGTATCCCCAGCCTACGCTCTGGACCCCTCCCCTTGCCGATTGCTCCATAGCAAGCCCCCATAGCACTATTTATCACCACCCTTTGGACACACTTCTGTACCCAGTTTTCTATCCAGGTACATACCATATGGTCCATACCGACAGATCTCAGTTTGTAAAGTAAACGTTTATAGGAAACTGTATCAATTGCCTTTTCAAAATTCAGATATACCATGTCCACAGGCCTACCTTTATCTAGATGGAAACTCACTTCCTCATAGAATGTTAACAGAATTGTCTGGCAAGAACGAACCTTCATGACACCATGCTGTTTATTACGAATGGTACTGTTTTCATCAGAAAATTCTTGGATATAGTCCCTTATCATGCCCTCCAATAGTTTACAAACTATTGATGTTAGACTGACTGGCCTGTAGTTTCCAGGTTTATATCTTGGCACTTTTTTAAATATTGGTACCACGTTGGCTTTTTTCCAATCGTCTGGTACCATTCCAGTCAGTAAACTGTCCATAAAAATTAGGAACAACTGTCTACCCATGACTTGATTGAGTTCCTTAAGGACTCTTGAGTGTAAGCCTTCTGGTCCTGGGGAAGTTTTTCAAGTCTATTTCTGACACAGACTTCTGTTAGCAACAATGTACATTCTGTGATGTGATTTGTTATTAACATTACAGTCTTGGTTACTATATCCCCTCTTTTCCTTTGTGAAAACTGAGTAGAAAAATGCATTTAAAACTATTACCTTCTCCTTGTCTTTTGTAACCAAATTCCCTTCATCATCTCTATAATATGCTCTGGCCTCGCTTTCTTACTGTTAATGTCAAAATATTGCCTACTACATACAGTATGCTTAAATACTGTGTATAGAGTCTGTGCAATATGTATTATTTTTTATATGAAATAAGTTAATTCTAATGGTAATTTTTGGGAAAAAACAGGCTGTTCAAATATGGCCAACTAAAAGTTCTTTCTTACTGTCTATGGAGTCACTACAATATTTCTGTGAAATATATTTCTGTGAAATATATACACATAAATGTTGACTTTTGGACTGAAAAACTTCAAACACCAGGCTGCAGCTCTGTGTTGGGCCACCGCCTCCCTCCTGCTGGGCTGAGGCAGGGCCACTGCTTCCCTCCCCACCCTTAGTACTCAAAACAATGGCGTACTGATAGCATGTGAGTGCTAATTGTCTTGGGAGTAGGCATTGGGGTCGATATTGGAGAACAGGGGTGAAATGACAAAGAGAAGTGACAGGAAATGCTGGCTGATGCACATAAGGGGCAATGTTTTTGTGGGAAGCAGTGTACAGGAGGGCAGTGTGATTATGGAAAGCAGTGTACAGGAGGGCAGTGTGATTATGGAAAGCAGTGTGTACATAGGAAGCAGTGTGTGTAGGGGGAGCAATATGGATCTACATGGGGATCAGTGTGTAACAAAGGGGCAAAGTGTGGAGGGGGAGTAGTGTCTATATGGGGATCAATGTGTATATACTGTATATAGGGATCAGTGTTTATATGGAAACAGTGTGTATATATGAAGCAATGTGTGTAGACGGAGCAATGAGGGGAAGCTCTGCTGATTTTTATCATACAATTGTGTGCAAGCAAAAATGCTGTTTTTTATTTTCCTTGCATGTCCCCCTCAAATCTACAGTGACTGCACTTCCAAGTGCACTTGCAGTGCACTTGTAGTGCAAAGTGGATTTCCTTTTAGTAAATAAACCCCAATGTGTACTGGGGTAGTACTGTTTATATTACCGCCTCTTGCACAGTTGGTAATGTACTTACAATAATTTCCTGGGAAGGGATTGGTCACCATTACTGACTGACACATACAAAGCAGAACTGAAAAGTGGAGTCCCTTCACCATCTACTAGTTCAGATGAGTAAAATATAGTGTTCCGCTATTCTCATTTACTGTATAAGAGCATGTGAACATGAAAAAAAATGCATGCGTTTTTAAATGCAAAATCTATGCATTTGGTTTTAGCCCAGGTTCACACTGAGCGGCGGGAATGAAGCTGTGCGAGTTCAGCTAAACTTGCACGATTTCACTCCCGCTTGTCAGTCCCGATTTCGGCCGCGATTACAGAGACATCTGTGCAGTTTCTGCACAGATGACAATGTAAATCTTGGGCGGATATCGCAAAAAGTAGTACAGAAACTACTTTTTGAAATCGGTGCAGCGCCGCAGATGCGGCGTCACACCGATTAGGACAGTGCCATTGCCGGCAAATGCCGCCGATTTGAGATGCAGTTTGACATGTCAAACCGCATGTCAAATCGCACTAGTGTGAACCAGGGCTTAAAGTTGTTAAAAAAAGTTAAAGTATTCACCCTTAAACAAGCTTGTATGTTACTACACGTCACTGCAGTGTACCGTATACAGGTGTATACATTGTTATTACGACACAAATAATCATCCCTACAGTGAGCAGGCTAGTGTAAATGAACCCTTAATGTTGGGGTATGAAACATTTTGGAACAATTGAAAGGGACCTGGTCTCACAAAGGTTGAGAACCATTGGTCGGTTTTCCTTTTCAGTAGCAAATATACATTTTATTGCTTTTTTTGCCTCAATAGCTGCACAAAGTATATAACATGTGGTTTGAATAGTATATTTGTTCATTTTCAAGTAAAAAAAAAAAAAAAAAAAAATATATATATATATATATATATATATATATATATATATATATATATATATATATATATATATATATATATATATATATATATATATATATATATATATATATATATATATTGCCTTAAAAAGCTGCATGAGGTGTGTGACTTGGCCTACAATACCTAAATTTGGCCTACAATAGATTGATTAAATAATGTATTTGAAATCATTTTTCCAGTGACAAATATACACATTATTGTTTTTGTTTTTTCTGGCTTCAAAACCTGATTTTTTTGTGTTGTCTTGCAAATACCCTACAACAGATTGCTTAAATACTGTCAGTGAAAAATATACATTTTATTTTGGCCTGAAAGGTGGCATGATATGTGATTTTGCAAATTTGGCCTACAATAGATTGTCTTAATACTTGTTTATGGGGGCTGTCCAGTATTCCTTAATTTTTTATGAAAAATATACACTTTGTTGTAGACTTCTGTTTTACAAATCTGTATGTGGTGTGTAATGTGTAAAATGCAGCCTACTCCAACTGCAAAAATGCTGTCTATGGCATCTGTACAATATTCCTTCCTTTTTCCTAAGATATACTGTAAATCCACTTAAATGTGGATTTTCTGATGAAAAGCTGCATGCTATTTATCCTTTTCAAAAAGCAGTCTGCTACAGCTGCTTTAATGCTGACCATGTAGACTATACACTTGTTCAATTGTCCCTGAAATAAACAACTCTATTTTTTTTTTTTTATTATTAGAAATAGTGTTTATTAAGCTTTAACAAACAGATCATGTACAACCAAATTTCATATCAGCAGTAAGATTCCAAGTGAGTCAAGCACAATACAAGGTACAATACAATGAGCTCTTTTAAATCACATACACATACAGTAGGCACAACCATATAACCTGCTAAAAAAAAGAAAAATAACTAGTTGTAAAGGGTGAGTGGTGCCCCTTGGGACATAATAAAGAAAAAAGTTAGGCCAGGATCCTATCCAGCAGCAACTCAACAGGAATAAGGCCTGGTGCTGTCAACCAGATACCCCATAACCTGTCAAATTTACTCGGGCTCCCTCTGTGCTGTTGTTTTTTTTTTCACATGGAATCTGTATAATGCTTCTACTTTTGTCTCTGAAATAATAAACTCTAAATATTTTTTCATAAAAAAAAAAACCTGCCTTGTCTTTCTTCTTCAATAGTAAACCATTTACATAATGTGCAATGAGACTATGAAATAATTCTTACTGTTGTCTCTGAAATAATACACTTTAGTTTTTATTTTATGATAAAATTTGCCCCTTTTTTTACCTTTCAGAAGAAGCTGGCGCCAAAAAATGACCTCGCAGGTTGCATTAGACCATTGGAGCTAAGCTAAGAATTTTGAAGTTTGGTTACACTTGGTTACATAAGTCTGGATATAGAGAAGGCTCTTGATTTTTTTTGATTCTTTATAGTGGTTTTTCTTTCAGGAATACTCCAAATTGTGTATATTTAATCCATTTTCAGGGTCAGTAGGACATTATAGTCATTGTTATCCTAAGTATCTTAAGAATAAATAATAGAACATAATTGGATTGTTCATAATCTCTAAAATTATTCACATTGGTCATTAAGGGCCAGATTCAGGTACATTTACGTTACGCCACGGCGGCGTAACGTATCCCATTTACGCTACACCGCCGCAGGTTTACAGCGTAAGTGCCTGATTCACAAAGCTCTTACCTGTAAACTTGCAGCGGTGTACCGTAAATCCGCTCGGCGCAAGCCCGCCTAATTCAAATGGGACGGGCACCATTTAAATTAGGCGCGTTCCCGCGCCGAACGTTCTGCGCATGCTCTGTTAGGAAATTTCCCGACGTGCTTTGCGTGAAATTACGGCGCCCCAATGTTTTTTTTGAACGGCGACGTGCGTTACGGCGTTTCGTATTCCCGGACGTCTTACGCAAAAAAAAAATTGAAATTTGACGCGGGAACAACGGCCATACTTTAACATGGCTGTTCTAAAGATAAGCCATGATAAAGCAGGCGGAAGTTTGCAACGGGAAAAACCGACTAGCGACGATGTAAGAGATTGCGACGAACGTGCATATCTTCGTGGATCGCCGTAAGTAGTCATTTGCACATTCTACGCCGACCGCAATGGAATCGCCACCTAGCGGCCGGCCTAAAATTGCATCCTAAGATCCGACGGTGTAAGTCAATTACACCTGTCGGATCTTAGGGCTATCTATGCCTAACTGATTCTATGAATCAGCCGCATAGTTACGACGGGCGGATCACAGAGATACGACGGCGTATCAGGAGATACGCCGTCGTAGCTCTTTTGTGAATCTTGCCCTAAGTCCCTATCTCTTCAGCTGGAGAACAAATGTATGCAGCAGCAATCAAAGTTTCTTCTTCTTATATATTTTACATCTTTTATCACAAGAGATGGGTGTTCATCTATACATTGGCTTATCAATTGTTTTTTTTGCTGTTTTTTCATAAACTACGCCATCTTTTATTTATATATAAATGTTATGATTACATTAAAGTGCCATTAGAGTTCTATAAAAGCATGCTAACCGAATTTTATATTTATCCACCAAGTATGAACATATCTTGTTAGACTGGTTTAGCAGGAAATAAATGGAAGATTCAGCCAATTCAGTGTTTTCTACAGAAGTAAAAGGGCAATGAAACACATAACATTTGCTTTAGAATCAAAGAAATGTCTAATTTATAACCTTCTTCATTCCATAAATTTCTTCCTTGCCAATGGCTCCAATCATAACAATGTAAAAGCCATGGCATCTCCTTCCTGGTTTGAACTTGAGATGTTTTCACTAAATGCAAACAACCCGTACTGACAATATGTTGAGTACATTCTGAAATGACTGATGAGCATGAGAATATCATTGAACCATGAGCTGTATACAGTATGTCATCATGCATCTAGATGAAGGGCATTTCTCTCTATAACCATGTTTTCTACAATGTAAAAAGCAATACTCTATCAACATTGCAGCATGTGTTGCGCATACAGGTAGCAGATCAATCTGGTCCTAATCATATTCTAAAAGGTGAAAGGTGAATTGGTGTGCAGAGGTTTACAAAAGTTTGCTTTTATATAGAAGTTGAATGTTATAAATGGACTGTAAATTATAATTTGTTAACTTTTTTAACGCAATTTTATTTGCCAATCACATACTGTAACAAATACATTCTTTGCCACAAATGAATAGATACATTACATGTGTTATAGAGCTTATAGAGACACATTACACAGTCAAATTTATTGGCATGTGTTAGCAAAAGATCAAGTTATGCAGGAGTACAGCATCACACAGCCAGATTGAGTCTGTGTTTTTTTTTTAAATATACCTGGGTTTTCTGCAGAGTTCTTATTTGTATGACATCCATATATGCATAAAATACAATACAAGGAAAACAATAACTATGCAGTAGTATAAACCGAAAAAAAACCACAAGTTGCGGAGTGCATTCGTTTTGTCGCTAGAAGGGCTAGAGATTCCTTGCATTCTATGTTACCAGTCTAGTGAGCCTGGTGAACCCTAAATCAAAGTATTAGTAATATCAAAAACCATCTTCTCCCCAACTACCTAAGGGTCAACTGCAAGACATGTGACCCCATCCACTACACATAACACAGTTGGTGTCCAGGGTCTCTTGTGATTCCCCCTATCGAAACCATATTTTGACAAATATTTTGGAACAATACCGACCCACTCAGAGCGGATCCACTGGATCGCTATCACCTTCCTTGTGTAGAAGTATAGTATACATAAACTTTTCACAATAAAGTTTATTGTAAAAGTAAAGAAAAAATGAAAGGCAAAGAATGACATGGTATATAAAAGTACCAAGTATGCAAGTAGACAGCAAAAGGTAAAATGTTACTTCAAATATACACAACTTGTGTTGAAAAAATGAGGTATGGCATAACAAATGATAGTTATTTGTTCATATCAAATAAAATCAATATAATTGTGAGTAAACAGAAGTTAAAGTATTCAGAGTAAGTCAACTGTTATCAGGAAAAATCAAAATATTTAAGATAAGTGAAAATAGCTTTTAGAAGGTTTATGAAGACTTGTATTAATTTTTGAGGCTAGGACTAGATGTTGAATATCGAAGAGGAGTACTGTTTTATATAGTACAATGTGGGTAAGCATCTAGCTCTTAAAAGTAAATCCACCGGGAGTTTTAATTAGAAAGGATTATTTTAAAGGTCTCCAGAGTTAAAAAAAATAACCAAGGTTTACATCTAATGTGGAATTGAGTTGTGGTTTTTCTTTTTATTGCAATGGTTTCCTCCATTTCATATATTAGTTTGACCGTCAGTAACCAGTCTTTTATTGTTGGGGTATTTCTGGTACCAATGCATGAGAATCAGCTCTTTGGCAGCATTAAGTCAGTGTTATGTTAGATATTTTTTGTATTTTTTTGTGGGAATGATCATATTTTTTGTATTTTTTGTAGGAAAGAAATAATTTAGTAGCATCATCCAATTCTTCATCATCTATCAGACCCAGCAAGCATCTCTCCGGGTGGCATATATTGGGGGCAGGTCGAAACTATCTGTAATAAATGTTGTAACCTGAGACCAGAAGGGCAAAACTTTGTCACAATATCAAACCATACTGTAAGTATAAATGAACCTTATGCATTATTACACTTATGACATAATGAGTTTTAAACAAAGAGGTGTGTAGTTTGTTTGATGGAGATAATGCATGTGAATCATCTTTTTTTTTTAGATAAGATAACATAGTGGCCAAATAAGTAATAAGGACTTCAGTCCATTACACTTTTGATAAACCTGACAGAAAACCCGCCCATCGTTCCCATGCACGTTTACTGCAGAGGCTGTAATATTTATATACCAACTATATATATATATATATATATATATATATATATATATATATATATATATATATATATATATATATATATATATTCCACTCCACAAATCCCCCTTGCTTCCTTCTACTCTGCCTACCTGTTTTCTGGTTCTCTCTACCGCGCTGGGCGGCCGCTGCACAATACAGTCCTCTACTAGACAGTTCCATAGATCACGCCGCATGCAGGCAAGACTCCACCACCACTCCACTTGAGTGGGTGGCACCAGCCAGATCTACTTCTCTCTCTACACAGTACACAGGAGGGATTGGAACCGAGCGGCTGAGCCAAGAAAATATTAACAACAAGAGTTCAGGAGTATGCTACATACAAAGTGCAGAGCTCAGGAGTGCATTACATACAGAGTGCAGAGTTCGGAAGAGCATTACATGCAGAGTGAAGAGTTCAGGAGTGCATTACGTGCAGGGTCCAGGGGTGTCTTATGTACAGAGTGCAGCATTCAGGGCTGTGCTGTGTACAGAGTGCAGGGTTTAGAGATGCACTATGCACAGTTTGCAACTCCAACTCCCCCCCACAAGGCTTCCTTGCATCTCTTTCCCCTACCTAGCCTGGCTCTGGTACGTCCCTGTGTAGGTGCAATGTATTTGTAGGTAGATCATTCTCTCTCAAAGCTGTCTGTTGTAAACATAGAAGCCTTCTGTGTTTACAATTGACAGTTGGAAGCAGAGGGTGAGAGCCAGAGGTGGCAGAATGAAGCAAAACTTGGTGTGAGTGCCACATGACAAGGCCTGGAGGGCCGCATTTGGCCCACAGCCTTGGGTTTGACATATGTGATCTACAGTATACCTGTGAACCTTACACGTATGGGTATGTGCTTCAATAATACCGTTCATTCACAGTTGTCCTGAAGCACAACTGAAAAAGATTACCAAGTGGAAATCATCCTAGGTACATTATACATATACATATATTTCAAAAATGTTTTTAGAAATGCTCATAATAATTTTAAACTGTACATATTCCAAAAAAAAAATCTTAAAGTTCGTGAATGATAAAAGGTGAGATTACTGATCTAACAATAGATGTCTACAATATTTATTTTTACTTGAGGGAGGTATGTCAAAACTTCTTTGTGGGAAAGTTCTAATGAATCCTCCAGATCCCCCCCACCCCCCCATTTCTGCTGCACACTAGTTCTGGGGTAGGTGAAGGTAAATCTATTGGCTTAGTCTCTTGGATTCAGAATTCAACACATAAATCAGCAAATGGCTTCTTTTATCAGAGCCTTTTCACACAGGTGTTCTGCTTTATAGCAGAGGCCCTTTAATACTGGACATTGTGCTGTCAGTCTCTTGAGAAATGCAGAGCTAGACTAAATTGTATAGATTCTCTGAAGCAAGCATCTGAGTCTATGTTATAGCTACCTGCAATGTAAGTTACAGCGTTTCAAGTGTAATTTCATTTTCCTTTACTCATTTATTTCCTTTTTGTTTATCTCTTCTTGAGTTATCACTGAAATACACATTTTAATTGTATTGTACCATTTTCAAACATCTCAGGCTTTTGAACATTTGCATGACATTTTCATTCAACCTACCTTGATTCAGAACTTGGCAGGTTTTGCAAAAGTAAAGGAAAACTTTCCATTGTTTGTGTTCTAATTGAAGTACCAAAAAAAACCCAAAATCAATTATTTTTGAACTAGATAGGAAAACCTAGAATGTGGATTCTGCAAGGTAACAATGGCTGATACAATTTTGTAAGCAATTTCCTAAGTCAAACAGTATTTGTTTAAATTCTGCTTAACTTTGCATTTAACAATATTACATAAACTTATATTTAATTCTGTCATGTAGTATAATGTGATAAAGCAAGTAACAAAATAGAGTACTTAACAAAACGAAAACTGTTTGCAAGAGCAAACCTCAACCTAACCTAGTGCTGAAGACAACATAGCACCCAGTGGGTCCTTTTTTTTCCACAGATCGCTTTTTTGGTTAAAGATTTCCTACACAAAGCTATGTTTATGATTGGTGGAGTAAGTGCCAGTTCACACTTGTGCGAGTTGATACCGAATGCGATGCGTTAAACAAAAACTAGATTCGCATGTCATCAAAAAACTAATTGGGGTGGATTCAGAAAGCAATTGCGTCTGCGTAACCATAGTTACGCAGACGCAATTGCTTACTTGCGCCGGCGTTTCGAATGCTCCTGATTCAGGAACCTCGATACGCTGACTGCAGCCTAAGATATGACTGGCATAAAGCTCCTTATGCCGTCATATCGTAGGCTGCATTCTTACGCAGGCCGCTAGGTGGCGTTCCTGTAGTGGTCAGCATAGAGTATGCAAATTGCATACTAACGCCGATTCACAACCGTACGCGAGCCCTGCGTATGCAGTTTACGTCGTTTGCGTTCGTCGGGTTCCGCGTAAGGTTGCTCCTGCTATTAGCAGGCGCAGCCAATGCTAAGTATACCCGTCGTTCCCGCGTCGCAAAATTTGAAAATTACGTTGTTTGCGTAAGTGAATCGTGAATGGCGCTGGACGCCATTCACGTTCACTTAGAAGCAAATGACGTCCTTGCGACGTCATTTACCACAATGCACATCGGGAAAGTTTCCCGACGGAGCATGCGCACTACGCTCGGCGCGGGAAACGCGCCTAATTTAAATGATCCACGCCCCCTATGGGATCATTTAAATCAGGCGCGCTTACGCCGGGCAGTTTTCTGGAGCGCTCACGCAAATTACGGAGCTACTGCTCAGTGAATCAAGCGTAGCGCAGGTAATTTACGGAGGCGCATCGGCAAAACGGTACGCTGCGCCTCCGTAAGAAAAGCGCAAAGCTACCTGAATCTACCCCACTGTTTTC